>NC_133125.1:42789943-43095568 GCF_048418815.1 Hemitrygon akajei
TAATGCAAGGAGTACCCTAAACAAGGCAGATGAACTTAAGATTGTGGATCAACACGTTGTGGCTATTACACAGACTTGGATGTCTCAGGAGCAGGAATGGCTGCTGAGTGTGCCAGGCTTTAGATGTTTCAAAAAGTACAGAGAGGGAGGCAAAAGAGGTGGGGGCGTGGCATTGCTAATTAGGGATAGTGTCACAGCTGCAGAAAAGGAGGAAGTCATGGAGGGATGGTATACTGAGTCAGTGTGGGTGGAAGTCAGAAACGGGAACGGGGCAATAATTCTAGGTGTTTTTTTATAGACCCCCCCTCAATAGTAACAGGGATATCAAGGAGCAGATGGGGGGCAGATTCTGGAATGGTGCAATAATAATAGGTTTGTTGTGATGGAAGTTTTTAACTTTCCAAATATTGATTGACATCTCCTTAGTGTAAGGGTTTTAGATGAGGTGGAGTTTGTTAGGTGTGTTCAGGAAGGTTTCCTGACACAATATGTAGATAAGCCAACTAGAGGAGAGAGGGTACTTGATCTGGTATTGGGAATGAACCTGGTCAGGTGCCAGATTGCTTGGTGGGAGAGCATTTTGGAGGTAGTGACCACAACTCTATCTCCTTCACCGTAGTGCTAGAGAGGGATAGGAGCAGACAATTTGGGAAAACATTTAATTGGGGTAGGGGGAAAAATGATGCTATTAGGCAGGAACTTGGGAGCAGATGTTCTCAGGGAAATGCACGGCAGAAATGTGGTAAATGTTCAGGGAACATTTGCATGGAGTTCTGCATAGGTACATTCCATTGAGGCAGGGAACGGACGGTAGAGTTAAAAAAACCATGGTGTACAAAATATGTAGAAAATCTAGTTAAGAAGAAAATAAAGGCTTACGAAAAGTTCAAGAAGCTAGATACTGTTAGAGCTTTATAAAATTACAAGGTTGCTAGGAAGGAGCTTAAGAATAGAATTAGGAGAGCCAAAAGAGGCCATGAGAAGGCCTTCATGAGCAGGATTAAGGAAAACCCCAAGGCATTCTACAAGTACGTGAAGAGCAAGAGGATGAGCCGTGTGAGAATAGGACCAATCAGTTATGATAGTGGAAACACGTGCATGGAATCAGAGGAGTTTGTGGAGGTACTTAATGAATACTTTGCTTCAGTATTCACCAGGGAAAAAGACCTTGGCAGTTGTGGGGATGACTTACAACAGACTGAAATGCTTGAGTATATAGTCAATAAGAAAGAGAAGATGCTGGAGCTTTTGAAAAGTATTAAGTTAGATAAATTACTGGGACTGAACGAGATATACCCCAGGCTACTGTAGGAAGTGAGGGAGGAGATTGGTAAGCCTCTTGTGATGATCTTTGCATCATCAATAGGGACGGGAGAAGTATTGGAGAATTGGAGGGTTGCAAATATTGTTCCCTTGTTCGAGAAAGGGAGTAGAGATAACCCAGGAAATTATAGACCAGTGAGTCTGACTTCAGTGGTTGGCAAATTGTTGGAGAAGATCCGGAGAGACATGATACATGAGTATTTGGAGAGAGATAATCTGATTAGGGAGAGTCAGCATGGCTTTGTCAAAGGAAGGTCATGCCTTACAAGCCTGACTGAATTCATTGAGGATGCAACAAAACATATTAATGAAGGTAGAGTAGTGGATGTAGTGTATATGGATTTCAGTAAGGCATTTGATAAGGTTCCCCATGCTAGGCTCCTTCAGAAGGTAAGGAGGCATGGGATCCAAGGAGATCTTGCTATGTGGATCCAGAATTGGCTTGCCCACAGAAGGCAAAGAGTGGTTGTAGATTCTGCATGGGGATCAGTGACCAGCGGTGCTCTGCAGGGATCTGTTTTGGAACCCCCCCACCATCTTGGGATTTTTATGAATTACCTGGATGAAGAAGTAGAAGGGTGAGTTAGTAAGTTTTCTGATGACACAAAGATTAGGGGTGTTGTGGACAGTCTGGAGTGTTGTCAAATGTTACAGCGGAACACCAATAGGATGTAGAATGGGGCTGAGAAGTGGCAGATGGACTTCAACCCAGATAAGTGTGAGGTGGTTCATTTTGGTAGATCAAATATGATGGCAGAGAGTGGTGGGTGCGTGGAATGCACTGCCGGTGGCGGTGGTGGAAGCAGATACAATAGGGTCTTTTAAGAGCCTCTTAGAGAGGTAACTGGAGCTTAGAAAAATAGAGGGCTATGTGCCAGTGAAATTCTAGGCAGTCTCTAGAGTAGGTTACATAGTCGGCACAACATTGTGGACCGAAAGGCCTGTAATGTGCTGTAAATTTCTACGTTCTATGTTCTAAGAAGGCATAGCAGCGTCTCCACTTCCTAAAGAGATTGAAGCAAATAAGGTTCCCCCCCCCCCCATCTTAACTGCATTTAATAGGAGCACCATTGAGAGTGTCATGACAAGTTGCATCCCAGACAGGTATGGGAGCAACTGAGCATCGGACTGGAAGTCCCTACGAAGGAGTGTGGGAAGGCTGAGAGGATCACAGAGGTCGCCCTTCCTTCCATCGGGACATTTATCAGGAGTGCAGTGTATGCAGGGCCACTATTATTATTAAGGATCCCACACACCCATCCAGCACCCTCTCTGACTTTCTAAAATCAGGCAGGGGACTCCAATGCATAAAAACAAGAACGGTCAGGATGGGAAACAAATTCTTCCCTCAGGTTATTAGGCTTCTGAGCTCCTTGCTGCATCGCATTCAAAATGCCACTGGTTAATCTGTTCTGTATCCTACAATATCTAATTTATGCGCTTCAGTTTGTTTATTTATGTGTAATCCATCTGCAGATTTCATCTGTACTTTCTTAAGTTATGATGTGTTATGTAAACTACAGTGCTTAACACCACAGTTTGGAAATACATCTCATTTGATAGAATACATACACTGTATATAGTTAAATGACAATAAACATGACTTGATAACGCAGTACAGGTCCTTTGGCCCACAATTTTCTGTTGACTTTTTAACACTTCCCTCCTACTTAGCCCTTCATTTTTCTTACATCCGTGTGCCTATCTAAGAGTCATCTAAATGTCCTTAACGTATCATGCATCAGCTTCAACCACCACCATTGACAGTGCATCCAGATACTTATCAATTTTTGTGTAAAAAAATACTTCTCCGAAATCTTTCTCCACTCAACTTAAAAGGATGTCCTCTGGTACCAGCCTTTGCCGCCCTGAGGCTCTCCACTCTATCTAAGCCTCTTACCATTTTATGCACATCTATCAAGTTGCCACTTATGCTCCCTTGCTCCATAGAGAAAAGCCATTCCTCACAAGATATGCTCTCTAATCCAGGCAGCATTTTGCTAAATCTTCTCTGCACCCTCTCTAAAGCTTCCACATTCTTTCTATAATGAGGTATCTAGAACCAAACACAGTAATCCAAGTATGGTCTAACCAGAGTTTTGTAGAACTGCAATATTACCTTATGGCTCTTGAACTCAAACCCCCAAGGTCAGCACACATACACCTTCTTAACAACCCTATCAACTCGCGCAGTAACTTTGAGGGATCTATGGATTTGGTCCCAAGGTCCCTCTGTTCCTCCACAGGCTATGAATCTTACAAATATCCTGCAATCTGCCATGAAATTTGATCATCTAAAGCGTATCATTTCACACTTTTCTGGATTGAACTCCATCTGCCACTTCTCAGCCCAGCTTTGCAGTCTATCAATGTCTCATTGTAACCTCCAACAACTTTCTACACAATCCACAATACCACCAACCTTGTATCTTCAGCAAACTCACTAACCTGCCCTTTTACTTCCTTATCCAAGTCATTTATAAAAAGCACAGAGTAGAGATCCCTGAACAGATCACCGTGGAACACCAACATCCAGACAGTATTCAATCCATCTACCTCCTTTGTGTGGGCTAGCGAGTTGTGAACTTATGATGCCAGTTTCCATAGATGTCATGCTCATGACTTTATGGATGAAAATAGATGAACTTATCTTGGGGGATCTTGTTAAACACCTTACCAAGTACATTGATAAAGTTGGAACAGTGAACGAGGTCCAGATACACCTCATCCACTGCTCCAACTTCATCAATATACTTTGTCACATCTTTGAAGAATTCAATCAGGCTCATGACACACAACCTGCCCCTCACAAAATCATGCTGACTATCCCTAATAAGACTATGCCTCTCCAAATGCTGATAAATGCTGTCCCTATGGTCCATTAGATAGTCATTGGTGACATAAGACTCGCTGCTCTATAATTCCCAATATTACCCTATTGCCCTTGAATAAAGATACAACATTTGCCAACTTCCAATCCTCTGCTATGATTCCTGTGGCTAATGAGGATCCAAAGACCATCTTCAATGCCCCAGCAATCTCTTCCCCCTCTTCCTGTAGTAACCTGTGGTGTAGCCCTTTGGATCTGGGGACTTACAGTATCTACAAATTGTTTTTCTAAAACTCCAACTCTACCTCTTTCTTAACTTCAACCCGCCCCACCAAGTACCTTAGTTTGTTCTACACTGACCTCACATTCAGCAAGGTCCCTCCTTTAACTCCAGGCACAGGAATCCAGAAATTCCTTTTCTATCCCTAAATGATGCTAGCTTCACCCTAGTCACCCTCCTGTTCTTCATGCATCTGTAGAATGCCTTGGGGACTTTCTTAATCCTACTCCCCAAAGCTTTCTCACGCATCTTTTCCCAAAGTCCCTTCTTAAGATCCTTCCTGACTACATTAGCCATAGGATTGACTTCAATGGCACAAAACTACTATGTTCTGCTAATGGCTTTTGAGATCGGCTGGTGAAGGAAGCCATTGAAATAAGGCTAGAAAATAAGAATTTTAACAAAGATGAAGATCTCGCTCTAAGAATTGACTGGAATTTGATTGTAAACAAGGTGGAACAACAGAAACCTGACTGGTGAGAACCAGTCAATCAGGAGGGATGGACAACAGGGGTCTATACACCACCAGACTAGACATGCCTAGATATCATCCCTGATGAAGATGCCAGTGTTTGTCATTGAAACATTGATTAAAATCAATACCTGTACCTGGCTGGAAGTCTGAGAAGAGTTCATTCATCAGATATGCTGGGAAAGCACTAGATCTTTTTTCCTTCTGTAGCCTCTCTACTTCCTCAGAACTACCTGTCCCTCCACCTATCTTCGTATTGTCTACAAACTTTGCAACAGAACCATCAATTCCATCATCCAAATCATTGAAATATAACGTAAAAAGATTTTATCTCAACGCAGACCCTTGTAGAAGACCACTATCACCAGTAGCCAACCAGAAAAGGCTCCCTT
Organism: Hemitrygon akajei; assembly: GCF_048418815.1. Classification (NCBI taxonomy): domain Eukaryota; kingdom Metazoa; phylum Chordata; class Chondrichthyes; order Myliobatiformes; family Dasyatidae; genus Hemitrygon; species Hemitrygon akajei. The sequence continues at coordinate 42,795,241 of NC_133125.1, forward strand.
TATTCCCACTCCCTGCTTCTTGCCAATCAACCAATGTTTTGTCCATGCTAGAATCTTTCCTATAATACCATGTAGCCTGTTAACCAGTCAGTCATGAGGGATGGACAACAGGGGTCTATACACCACCAGACTAGACATGCCTAGGCATAACCTCTGATGAAGATGCCAGTGTTTGTCATTGAAGCATTGATTAAAATCAATACCTGTACCTGGCTGGAAGTCTGAGAAGAGTTTATTCGTCAGATATTTCCTTCTGTAGCCTCTCTACTTCCTCAAAACTACCTGCCCCTCCACCTATCTTCGTATTGTCTGCAAACTTTGCAATAGAACCACCCCTTTCAGAACCCCGGGGTGTTGTCCATCTGGTCTAACTGACTTCTCTATCCTCAGGCCTTTCAGCTTCCCAAGAATCTTCTCCCTGGTAATGGTAACTTCACATACTTCAGGACTCCTGACACATGGAACTTTCACCATACTGCTAGTGTCTTCCACAGTGAGCACTGATACAAAAGTACTTATTCCTTATTTACTACCTCTCCAGCATCATTTTCCAGCAGTCCGATATCCACTCTTGCCTCTTCTTATACTTTATTCATCTGAAGAAACTTTTGGTATCTTCTTTAATATTATTGACTAGCTTACTTCCATTTTCCATCCTTATCTTCTTAATGACTTTTTTAGTTGCCTTCAGTTGGCTTTCAAAAGCTTCTCAATCTTCTAACTTTCTACTAATTTTTTGCTCTATTATATGCCCTCCGGGCTGATGGGGCTCATTAACCACGGATGGTAGCTCATCTAGGAGAGGGAAAACTCTGATTTCAAACCTCCGCTGCCTTGCGGCTATACCTACTCACAGGAAAGGCTTTGGGAGTAAACCCTGAGGAAAAATCTGGAGTTGGAGTCCCGAAGGCGGCTGACTACTGTACCCAGCACTGGCACGGCAACTCCTGCAATACTGCTGGCACCAAACTGTATCAACTTCTGTCGTTCCTTTGGACCTGTCATCGGCACAGGGTGGTGGGGGGGGTCCCACTGCATGGGCAACAGACGGATCTCCATATCAACTCTGCCCTGGCTTGCGCCCTGGAGAAGCCACTCCCGGTGACTACACAGGCACAGTACCCATGGTTGACCACGACCGATGGAGGCCACATATGCCCTCTCCTGGGCTTTATGTTGGCTTTGAGTTCTCTTGTTAGCCACGGTTGTGTCATGTGGCCTTTAGAATACTTCCTCCCCTTTGCGATGTATATATCCTGCACTTTCCAAATTGCTTCCAGAAGTACCAGCCATTGGTGCTCTGCCATCATCCCTGCCAGTGTTCTTTTCCAATTAGTTCGGGCCAACTCCTCTCTCATGCCTCTGTAATTCCCTTTACTCCACTGTACTACTGATACACTGACTTTAGCTTCCTCTTTTCCAATTTTGAGGTGAATTCGATCATATGATGATCACTTGTCCCTAAGGGTCTTTTTTACCTTAAGCTCTCTAATCAACTCCAGTTCATTTCACAACATCCAATTCAGAATAGCCAGTGGGTTCACCCATGAGCTGCTCTAAAAAACCATCTCATAGGCATTCTAGAAATTCCCCACTCTTGGAATCCAGCACAAACCTGATTTTCCCAATCTACCTGCATATTGAAATCCCCCATGACTATTGTAACATTGCCTTTTTGGCATGCATTTTTTATCTCCTGTAGTATTTGTAGAAGTAAGGTTGTGGTCTACAAATACCACAACCTTTCTACTGTTTGGAGGTCTGTATACAGGTCTTTATACCCTTTCATTTCATTAGCTCTATCTACAATAATTCAACACCTTCCAACTCCATGTCACCTCTTTCTAATGCTTTGATTTCATTTTTCACCAACAGAGCCATGCCAGCCCTTCTGCCTACCTGCTTGTTCTTTCGATACAATGCGTATCCTTGGGCATTAAGCTTTCAGCTATAATCTTCTTTCAGCCATGATTCAGTGATGCCTTCATCATACATGCCAATCTGTAACTGCGCTACAAGATTTTCTACCTCATTCCATATACTGCATGCATTCAAATATAAAACCTTCAGTTCTGTATTCACCCTTTTCGATTGTGTCCACCTTTTATGTTGCAACTCATCCTGTTGACTCCAAATTTATCCTATCATCAGGCTCTCATTACTACACGTTGCCTCTGTTTGTGAACCAACTACCTCATCTTCAGCCCTATCACTCCAGTTCCCATCCCCCATCCTCCAGTTCATCTGCCACATATTCACCTGCCAAATCATCCAATTCCTACCCACACTGGCATGTGGCACAGGCAACAATCCAGAGATTACTACCTTGGAAGTCCTATTTCTCAACTTTCTACCTAGCTCCCTAAAATTTCTCTTCAGGACTTCCTTGCCTTGTCCACCATTTCTGGCTGCTCACCCTTACCCTTGAGCATGCCATAGATCCAATTGAGTCATCCTTGATCCTGGCACTAGGGAGTCAACATACCATCTGGTGTCTTTATCACATCCACAAAACCTCGTCTCTGTTCCTCTGACTGTGGAATCTCCTATAAGCAATGCTGTCCTCTTCACCTCTCTGCTCTTCTGAGCCACAGCACCAGACTCAGTGCCAGAGACCCTGTGGCTCCTGCAAGGCAGATCATCACCCACAATGCTATCTAAATTCCTTAATCACAGGATTCTGCAGAGAATGATGCAGACTGCCCAGCACATCCTCAATTGTGAACCTCCCATGATTCAGGACGTTTACAAAGACAGGTGTGTAAAAAGGGCCCGAAGGATCACTGGGGACCCAAGTCACCCCAACCACTATCTATTCCAACTGCTACCATCCCAGAAATGGTACCACAGCATAAAAGCCAGGACCAACAGGCTCCAGGACAGCTTCTTCCACCAGGCCATCAGACTGATGAACTCATGCTGATTTGAGTGTACTTCTATGTTACATTGACTGTTCTATTTATTATAAATTACTATGATTACACATTGCATATTTAATGTGAAGTAATGCAAAGATTTTTACTCCTCATGTATGTGAAGGATGTAAGAAATAAAGTGAATTCATTTCAATAAAGTTCCATACTTATTATTGAGGGGAATAGCCACAGGTGTACTGGCTGTGTACTTCTCCTTTTTCTGACATTCACGCAGTTGCAAGTCTCAAGGTACGAGAAGTGTTTGATGGCTCTTGGCCTGTACTCGGTGGAGTTTAGAAGAATGAGGGGGGAATCCCTTGGGATCCTATCAAGGATCTTTCCTATATTGAGTGGGTCTAGGCCTAGAAGGCACAATCTCAGAATACAAGGATGTCCCTTTAGAACAGAGATGAGTAAGAACTTATTTAGCCAGAGAGTGGTGAATCTGTGGAATTCACTGCTGCAGACTACTGTTGAGGCCAGGTCATTGAGTATATTTAAAGCAGAGGTTGATAGGTTGATTAGTCAGGGTGTCAAAGGTTAGGGGAGAAGTCAGGAGAATGAGATTGAGAGTGATAATAAGTTAGCCATGATGGAATGGCAGAACAGACTTGATGGGCTGAATGGCCTAATTCTGCTCCTATGTCTTATGGTCTTGATAGTCAAATCTAAGAAAGCCCAGTGCTTGGTCAATAACAGCAATTTTATGTCAAATAGCAAAAAATATTATCTATTGTGATTGGCATCTTGAGGTGTGTTTTCCTGTAGAAGCTGATGAAAAAAAGGTTCTGTCTGGCTTATTTGGCTGCACACTGACAATGGGGTGGTTAACTCATTTATATTAAAAATATATTGTCAAAGCTGAAACTACCACTGGAGCAGGGTAGAATAACACCAACCATACCTAACTGCTGTAGCATCACCACATTCAGAGATAGTTCACTGGGGCACAAACACAGCTGGACAAATCAGAGTAGCCACTGGCAGATACAGTAGGTGGCAGCCCAGCCAGGCATCCAAATTATGACAATAAAAGTTTTAATTGCCTCCAGGACTCTCTGGGTGAATATACAGTACATAAAATGCAGGCAATCACACTGGGCAGAAATTATGAAGGTTCCTGTTGTGATCCAAGTAGGCAGATTTCAGGCAAGTAGAGGCCCCAGTGCTTTAGCTAAACAGGGAAATGCCAACCAGATTCTGACAGCCCTCTGCGGAGTAATGATGCCCTGGCTCTGATCATCTCCTTGACATGAACCAAGAATTGATAATCATTTTCTTTCCTTGGAAATCATTTGTCAATTGAGCTACAGGAAGATGCAAATATTCTGTTTTACCACAGAAACCTGCACTTTGTTTTTGCTCTCTTTTTGCTCTACTTATTTATTTTAATTATATATATATATATATATATATGTGTATCTTATTGTAATTTATAGTTCTTTTTATTATTCTATATTGCAATGTAGTGCTGCATGCAAAACAACAAATTTCATGACTTGCCAGCGATGTTAAACCCAATTCTGAATATAATTAAAAGACAGACTTTTGTTTATTTGTGCTGTGTTTATATTTTAAGTACACTGGACACCCAGGGTTACACACTTTGAATGAGTGAAACCTACCTTTCCTTTTGGAGCTTTCTTATTGGCAGGATACATGAAGATTCCTCCATACTTCAAGGTACGATGGACGTCTGCCACCATAGATCCAACATACCTTGCAGCGTATGGAGCAGAGCCATCCTGCGTAAAAATACAGTTATATTATAGATTTAATTCCATAAAATGGTGAAGTACAAACTCCACTCCATTTTTTATGTAAATATTCCATAAATAAAGTTTAAATATATCTGTTTTTCACTCAAAAACAATAGCTTGCTGCTGGAACCGCTCTCCCACCTTTTTAGTTTCGGAGACAATTATAGAGAAGCTAACATGCCAACCTTGTGTTAATAGGACGCGAAACTTCAGCCCCTTCCAGCAGTTCAGATTTGGCACTAACTCAAAACATCTGCATAATTTCTTAAATGCATTTCAGCCTGTGTAGAACATTAGTGGGTGGGTGAGGGGGATGTACAGTCTGGCTGGTAACAGATGTTTGACTTTTTCACTTCCCTTTCAATACTTCCGAGTTATTTGTCTGCCTGTCTGAGCAATGTTTTAATTGCACTGAGGCAGAATTACCTGTACCTACAAGGAAGCAGGGGGATGTCGATTAATCAGTGGAACTAAGCACACTGTTTTGCAATGCCTCTGTGTCATGTGATCTCTGTTGTACCTTTGGTGACCTGAATCATCATGGAAGACTTTGAAGGAGAGACAAAGAGACTGCTGCTGTGACAGCCGCCAAACTTCCCAGAATGATCACTCATGTGCAATTGTGAATCTCTGCCAGTTCCCTCACCACCAGACTCCAAACAGCATTGCAAGACATCCCATGTTCTCAGCAGGGTTGGTATAAAATGGCAATTATGTGATATGAGGTCATATTTGTGTTCATAATGCCTCTGTGAAAGTAAAAACAGAAAATTCTGGAAGTGCTCAGCAGGTGAGACAACATCTATAGAAAGTGAAACAGAGCAAAAGTTTCATGTCTGACATCTTTTGTCATAACATTGGGGGCAGGCAGACAAAGGGTCTGAAACATTAAAGTTTGGCTCTGTTTTCTTTCTACAGGTGCTGCCCAATCTACCAAATGTTCCAGCATTTTCTGCCTTTATTTCAAATTTCCAGCACCTGCAGTATTTTCTTTTATACTTTATGTAAGTTTTTCATTCTTGTTCATCCTGGCATCAAGCACAGACGTTATCCTCTTCCACCAACACAGTGGCCCAATACAATTTAGTTTTATCACATGGTAATTAGTTATTTACAGTTTATCATTATACATACTAGATAATAATAGTATAATATCATCCTGCACAGCTCTCATAAAGAGGGGAATCTCAGAGCCATTTTGCAAGAAGGCATTAGATTTTACATATAGTCCTAACAGTAGTTTCCTAACTTTAATGTTCTCAAACCCCATACTTCTAAACATAATTCATCTCAACAAAACCCTTAATTTTAGCCATACTGTCTTCCTGCAAGATAAATTATTGTATGACATCATTAGAGTGCGGATGTATGAAGGGAAGAGAATTCTTCAACTTTAAGTACATCAATCACTTCATGTGTTGACGTGTAGGACCTTACCATCTAACACTAACAGTATCTTTTCACTTGGGGAGCTATTAACCATACTTTGTGGCTCTTTTCTTCTGCAGTATGACCGCAAATCCAAAACTCGTGAAGAGATCTGCTCTATTACCACAATCTATCGCATTTAGTAATGCTCCTGGGGTTAACTTGGGCAGCCCAAGAGTTTCCTGAAAGAAATTAAGCCATAAAGTAGAGGCAGTAGTCGCTTTTTCTGGGTGAACAGAGCAGGAAGATAAGTATTGCCCGAGATATTCATGCAGAAGTCATGGAGGGTGCTGCAAGTTCTTGTAAGGATGAATGCTCACTCACAAATCTCTATGGATGTACCGTGGAAAGCATTCTAACAGGCTACATCACCGTCTGGTATGGGGGGTGGGGGCTACTACCCGGGATGAAAAGAAGCTGCAGAAAGTTGTGAACTTAGTCAGCACCATCATGGGCAATAGCCACTGTAGTACTCAGGGTATTTTCAAGGAGAAATGGCTTAAAAAGGCTGTATCATTCATTAAGTACCTCATCACCCAGGATATGCATTCCTCTCATTGCTACCATCAAGAAGGAGGTACAGCAGCCTGAAGGCACACACTCAACAATTCAAGAACAGCTTCTTCCCCTCTGCCATTTGATTCTTGAATGGACATTGGACCATGAACACTACCTCAATACGTTTTTGTAAATTTTTGTACTACTTACTTAATTTAACTATTATATATATATATATATATATATATATATACTTACTGTAATTCATGTTTTTCCCTCTATTATTATGTATTGTTTTTAGACACTGCTGCAAAGACAACAAATTTCACAACATATTGAAAGGACAAGAATATAAGAGCAAGTATGCAAAGCTGTGGCTTTATAAATTATTGGCCAGACCACACTTGGTCTGTGAGTAGTTTTGGGCCTCTTATCTAAGAAAAGTTCTGCTGGCATTGGATAGTGTCCAGAAGATGTTAATGTATGTGGAACATTTGATAGCTCCTGGCCTGCACTTGCTGGAATTTTGAAGAACTCTTTGAAACCTATCGAATATGAAAAGTAATAAAGAAAGTTTTATAGTAGGGGTGTCAAACCAGCATGTACAGACTCAGAATAGAGGGACACCCCTTTAGAACAGAGATGAGGAGGAATTTACTTAACCAGCAATTTGTGGAATTCATTGCCGCTGACAGCTATGGAGACTAAGTCACAGGGTATATTTACGGCAAAAGGTTAATAGGTTCTTAAGGATGTTAAAAGTAATAAGGAGAAGGCAGGAGAATGGGATTGAGAGCAATGATAATTAGCCATGATGGAATGGTGGAACAGACTCAATTTGCTGAATAATCTAACTCTTCTCCAATGTCTTATTGTTTTATGCTCTTGTGGAATCTAAAGTTGAAGCTGTATTTGGAAATCACCAACTTTGAACAGGCAGTGTATGCTGGGTTTGTATGTTTGCAAGTGATTGCTGAACTGGAGATTAGGCAATGATTTGACCTACGTTTTGTGCAGAATTGCCAGAACATCCTGCAAACTATGGCACTTTAGACTGCTGCCATTAATTTCAGTTTCATTTCAGAATATGTTCCAGATCATAACTACCGCCTCCTTCTTTAATTTCCTTACTTTTCCTTTTTTTTGTTATAATTATTTTAAATCCGTGTTCTGGCCATACCACCCATTCTGCCAATGGTAATCTCCATATCTTTAAAACCTCCATCTAATTTCTCCTTAACAGTCTCTATTCCAACAAAAGACAAGCCTAATTTCTGAAATTTCAAGAGCCAGGTGAAGTCTTTAATCCCTTTGACCACTCCTAGGAAATTTCTGCTGCACCAACTGCTATGCTAAAGTTTGGTGACAAATTTGGTTAGCTTGATCAAACCAGCATCTTATAGAGATTAGGGCCAGGAATTTTACTAAACACACTCCTTTTCTATAATAATTACTTCTCGGCCTTTTGGCTAAGATCAAGTGGAGTTTCCTTGGGACACGCGACGATTGGAAGGCGGAGAAGGTTTTGCGCTGACGCAGGGGTGGATCCTAATGCTGATTGGCTCCCAATCTAACACCCCTTTCCAGTGACGACGACGACAGCGGTGAACAGGATGGCTGAAGATAGCAGTACATCGGCCCGAGGCCCGGGCATCAAGAACACTGTCCAGCTGACAGTGCGATGCCAGAACGAGGGCAATGGCTTCACCAGAGTGACCTGCATCAGGTCTTGATGGACTGCTGTGGATTTACAATCAACAACATCTACTGCATCCAGGACTTTGCTGGGTTCTTCGACGTCACTTTCCGACGACCCGCAGGGTGGCAGAAGTTGCTCCGGCAATTCCAGGAGAAGGGGAGAGAGGCGCCGCTGTCGCTGCTGCAAGCACAGCCCCTCCTTGCTGCCGCCCAGCAGGAATGGACCGTCACCGTGCACATGTTCAACCCGTACGTGCCAGTGGTCGACGTCCTTACATTCCTCGCTCGGTATGTGGAGAGCGTAGGAGCTTGTCTGGATGTGAAGGACAGCCTGGGGTGCCGGACCAGCAAACGGCAGGTCAAGGTGAAGCTGAAGGTCGACTCCAACGGCTGCGTCTTCCACCCACCCTCGGTCTTCGCCGTCGGAGGGAGCCGAGGCTACATGGTCTAAGCCGGACGGCCCAGGGTGTGCCGCAAAGCGGGGCACGTCGCAGCCCAGTGCAGGGCAGCCATCTGCAGGAACTGTAAGGTGGAGGGCCACCTCATCAAGGACTGCACGCAGGCCAAGTCCTGCAATCTCTGCGGAGACACCAACCACCTGTACAGGGCCTGTCCGGGACGTGCCGGCACCTATGCACAGGCGACCAGGGGAGGTGCTGGCACTGGAAGGGCCCCGGCAGGATCAGATGTACCCACCACCCCTGCAGAGACGGCGCCCGAAGCAATGGAAGATGCCAGCAGAGGAGAAGACGCAGCCACCCCGAGGGCCCCCACCCCCTTGCAGACCCTCCAGGACCCGCCACAGGAAAAGGAGGAGGAGTCCATGGAGGAGGGGAGAGCCGAGGGGGAGGAAGGCTGGAGCGTTGTGGGCAAACGAAAGAAGGCCCAAAAAGTTCCGTCCAAACGACAGAGGGCGGAACGGAAGGAGCGCGTGAAGAGAAGGGCAGGGGACCACGCAGCCTGCGGTAACCTGTCCACGTCAGACGAGGAAGGAGTTGGGGGAGGCCAGCAGCTGTCCCAGAAGACGAAGCGGCGGACAAAGCGGAGGAGAGAGAGTGGGGGAAGTCTGCTGGCCACCCCCCAAGCACAAGCACAGGAGGCGGAGACCACCAGAGACCCCCAGCTCCAGGAACCCGGGAGCGGAGCCACGTCTGGCGCCTCACAGCCTGAAGGGGCAGCAGGCCTGGGAGACACCAAGCCCCCAGGCACAGTACAGGAACTGCCACACCCAGGGGAGAATAACCTTCAGTTCCTGAGCCCACAGAAGGCGAAGGACTTCACAAAGGCCGTGGGCATGAAGGCTCAGGACTGCGAAGGTAAGGACAGTGTGCTTCTGAAATAAAGAACTTTAATGGCAGACATTTCACTGGCATCTGTTAATGTGCGCAGTCTGAAGAGTACCGGGCGATGCGTCAGCACGCTCCAGTACTTGGACTCGGTAAAGGCCGACGTGACCTTCCTCCAGGAGTGTGGACTGCCACACCTCGGCAACTACCGGAGGCGGTCACATTGGTGGACCCGGGGTTTGTCGGTGTGGTCGGGGGGCAACGACTGTCGCACTTCCGGCCTGGGGATTCTGCCACGAGCAGGCAACTTCTCAATCACCCAAGTCAAAGAGGTGGTTGCGGGGCGCCTCCTGGTAGCAGATGTCAAATACCGGGGCACTCCGCTCCGGCTGATCACCGGGTACGCCTCCCCCATGTGGAGCGAGCGGCTGGCCGTCCTCGAGCAGCTCCCATCGCTGCTGGCGACGGCCCGGCAGGTCGTTCTGGCCGGAGACTTCAACTGCACCATCGATGCGGCTGGACAGTACCTCCAGACTCCTGATGGACATGGTAAAGACAGCCAAGCTGCGCGACGCCTTTGGCACCCCACAGGTGGAGCTCAGCCACAAGCCACCTGGACATGATCAGATGGCTCAGCCCGTTCCTCTTCCTATCACAGACCCTCACGGTCAGAACCACCGACGTCACGCCAGTGTTCTTCTCTGACCACTGACCACCTGCCACCTGCGGGAGGACCGGAAGGCAGGGAGGGGGACGTGGAAGCTGAACGTCAAGCTGCTGACCCCAGAGAACATCGAGGAACTAGAGAAGGAGTACACAGGTTGGAGAACTTGAAAGCCTTCTTTGATTCCCCGGTTCACTGGTGGGAAGCCACCAAGGAGAACATCAAGAGGTTCTTCATCCACAAGGGTATCCAGAAAGCAAGGCAGGGGCAGAGAGAACTGCGTAAACTCCAGACAGAGTTGCAGCAACTCCTCCTCCTGCAGTCGAGGGGGGTGGATGTCAGGGAGGAACTGCGGGAGGTGAAGGGCCGGCAGGCCCAGCACTTTGCCGCCGAGTCCTCCGAGATCATCTTGCGATTGAGGGTCCGAACCGTGGAGCAGGACGAGACGTGCTCATGATTCTTCTTCCAAAAGGTGCACAGGGGGAGTTCTGTGATCCACAGCCTTAAGGAAGAGGACGGCTCAGCCGTGTCCTCGCAGAGAGACATACTGAGGATCTGCAGGTCCTTCTATGCCGGTCTGTACGGTGAAAAGGCCACAGACTCCACAGCCTCCTGCAACTTCCTGTCGTCTATCACGCAGGTCTTAGACGACGGCAAGCGGGAGAGTCTGGAGCAGCCACTGACCCTGGACGAGCTGATTGGCTCCACCCGTTCCTTTGAGTTGGTTAAGACTGCCGGAAGCGACGGCTCACCGGTCGAGTTGTATTCGACTCTGTGGAACCGGATGGGCCCCGACCTGCTGGAAGTGTACAACGCTACGCTCCTGGCAGGCAGCATGTCCGAATCCATGCGGAAGAGCATCATCACCCTCATCTACAAGCAGAAGGGGGAGAGGGAAGACATTAAAAATTGGAGGCCCATCTCACTCCTGAATGTGGACTACAAGATCCTGTCCAAGGCTATCACCAACAGGGTCAAGTCTGCACTGGAGCAGGTGATCCACCCAGACCAAACCTGTGCTGTACCGGGCAGGATGATCTCAGACAGCCTCGCGCTGCTGAGGGACACCATCGCCTACGTGCAGGACAGTGGAGTGGACGTCTGCCTGGTCAGCTTGGACCACGAGAAAGCCTTCGACAGGATATCGCACACGTACATGGCAGATGTACTCTCCAAAATGGGATTTGGGGAGGGAATCCGTAATTGGATCAAACTGCTCTACACGGACATCTGTAGTGCAGTCCAGGTCAACGGGTGGGAAACAGACAGCTTCCCCATCAGGTCTGGAGTCAGGCAGGGCTGCCCTCTCTCCCCTGTCTTGTTCGTGTGCTGCACAGAACCCTTTGCCGAAGCCATCAGGAGGGATGAGGGCATAAGAGGGGTGACGCTGCCAGGCAGCGGAGGGACCCAAGTCAAAACCTCCCTGTACATGGACGATGTCACCATCTTCTGCTCTGATCTGAGGTCAGTTCGCAGGCTGATCGGCATCTGCGAACAGTTCGAGCAGGCGTCGGGGGCCAGGGTCAACCGCACGAAGAGCGAAACCATGCTCTTCGACAACTGGCCCGACCGATCCAGCGTCCCCTTCACCATCAGGTCTGATCACGTGAGGGTGTTGGGGATCTGGTTCGGAGGGGTCAAGGCGTGCAACAGGAACTGGCAGGAGCGGACTGTATGGTCAAACAGAAACTGGGACTGTGGGGAGGGCGCTCCCTATCGATAGCAGGCAAAAACCTGGTCATCAGGTGTGAGGTGCTCTCAGGGCTGCTGTACTTGGCACAGGTGTGGTCCGTCCCCCGTTCGTTCAGCTCGGAAATCACCTGAGCCGTCTTCAGATACGTCTGGGGATCCAAGATGGAGCGGGTCAGACGAACCACCAAGCACAAGTCCCTGGACAACGGGGGCAAAAACGTCCCCAATGTCGCCCTCACCCTGATGACCAGCTTCGTCTGTGGCTGCATCAGGTTGTGTGTGGATCCCAGGTATGTGGGCACCAAGTACCACTACGTGCCCAGGTTCTACCTGTCACCCTGGCTACGAAGGATGGGTCTGGCTCCTTTCCCGCACAACACCCCTGTCAGCTGGTCGTTGCCGCCATACCTGTCCTTCGTAGAGAAGTTCTTTCAGGTCAACGCCTTTGACCACAGGGCCATCAGGCAGTGGTCAGCACGTAAGGTCCTGCAGACACTGCAGGAGAAGGATGTGATGGACACAATGGGGTGGTTCCCTGAGCAGACAGTCCAGTTCATCTGGCAAAATGCCTCATCGCCAGACCTCACCAACAGGCACCAAGACCTCGCCTGGCTGGCGGTGAGAGGGGCCCTCGCAGTCCGATCCCTCCTATACACCCGGAACGTCGTCTCCACACCCCTCTGCCCACGGAAGGACTGCAGTGAGGAGGAGTCGGTGACCCACCTCTTTGCACACTGTGGGTTCGCGGAGAAGGTGTGGAGGAGGATGGAAGGGGCAGTGTCGAGGTTCATCCCCAGCAGTTGTGTAACAAAGGACTCTCTGATCTACGGGCTGTTCCTGGGGACGCACATGGAGACCAACATCCGGTGCTGCTGGCAGATCATCAACTTGGTGAAAGACGCTCTTTGGTCGGCCCGAAACTTGATGGTCTACCAGCACACGGAGATGTCCGTGGGGGAATGCTGCCGACCGGCACATTATTGGCTGCAGGAGTACGTGCTGAGGGACGCACTCAGACTCGGTGCAGCCACCGCAAGGGCCCGGTGGGGAAGGACCACAGTCTAGGGTCCTTCTCCCACGGGAGTTGAGGGGTGGGGGGGTGGGGTGTATACCCCTGAACAAGTGTATGTAAATATGGAATAACAGAGTGCCACATGGGTAGCGAAAAGTGTGAAAATGTAAAGACCGTAATGGAAACAATTGTAAAGAATTGAAAGTCATTGAATGGTTTTTTGTATATCATTTTATTTTGAATAAAGTCTATTTTGTTTAATTAAAAAAAAATTACTTCACTGGAAATGTGATGGGCACTGCATTTATATGTTTAAGTAGAATCTCCTCCTCCCTTCCTGAATAACTACAGTAGTCAGATGGGTGCAGCTACAAGCAAGTAAGTGATCTGAATCTACACCTTCATTATCGGACCAACTTCAATATCTTACTGCTTGCTTATGTAATACACTTGCTATTTTTTGACTTATTATTCAAGAGGGAAGAAACCTACTTAAATTATCTCAGGCATATTAGGATTTTCTTGGGTTATTTAACTTAATTTAAATCTTTTTGCAATGTTTCCACAATATTAACACCATTTTATTTCTCTTAAAGAATGAATTTCTGTTTGCATGTTCTTCTGTTTCCAGTCACATCCCAAAGGTACAGTAGTTTTAAGGTTAATTAGTTCCTAGATTATTCCTACACTAAGTGAACGGGGGTATCGAAGAACTGTCAATGGACAACTTCAAGGACAAAACAATATAGGAATATAGTGGAGAAATGGGATTGCTCTGTTACTGGTAAAGATTCAATGGGCTGAGTGGCTTTCTTCTACATTACAAGGAAATTTGAAAGGATAAATGTCCCCAAATAAAGAAATTTTAAGGTTGCATAGGATTCCTCCATCATGAAACACTGACCTTTACTAAGTTGGGGATCAGGATCATCATTGATATGGGTGGCATGGTAGTGTAGTGGTTAGCACAACGCTTTACAGTACCGGCGACCCAGGTTCAATTCCCGCTGCTGCCTGTAAGGAGTTTATCCGTTCTCCCCGCCGGGTGCTCCAGTTTCCTCCCACATTCCAAAGAAGTACCAGTTGATTAATTGGTCACTGTAACTTGTCCTAGGATTAAATCGGAGGGTTGCTGGGTGGCATGGCTCAAAGGGTTGGAAAGGATACACTGCACTTAACTCAGTAAAAGATATATGCACCATAGACACACAATCTCCTGACAATCATAGCTACGGGTCACAACTGTTGTTTAAGTCAGGCACTGGAGGTTAACCCATACTTAGTTCAGGCAAAATGTCCAGGTCCTCTGAAGAGAATCAGTGAGGGCAAAGATATTTGTCATGAGACTTGTTTTACTTTTGATAAGCATTCAGAGTCTGGAGAGTAACCAGTTAAACTCGTGAATGTTGAGCAACATCAGTCAATAACTCCAAACCAGCTGCATGTTCAGATCGTTCAAAGATCAGTCTGCCCACTAAACAGTGTACTCAATGAATAGTCTGCTTGTGCTCTTAAAGTTCTGTTTATCAGCAAGTTTGTACTAAATAAAGTCGATAGAATTGAGCTATTGCTTGGAGTAAATGAGAATAGTGCCAGCTGACTGTAGACTAGGAAATAGGCAAGGGCAAAGAATACCATCAAACTCACGTCAGGACTCCTTAAGCCGTATCTCCGTGGGCTTATTTTATTGAGGGCTATAGCTGCAGTCAACATAGCCTGCCACGTTCTGTACAACATTCTCCACTGGTCGGTGTGGACCAGGGATATCGCTTCCCAGCTGTCCATGTGATTTGCAAGCCAGGGCAGCATGGCATGGAGAGCAAGCTATTGCCCCTGCAGCAAGCACCCCCTCTCAGCTCTCGGTCCAAGTGGCACTACTTACCACATCTGCAAACGCTGCCCCCGGCTTCCCCGGCGGCTGTGGAGAATCCTCAAGGTCGTCTGGAAGAGAGGCAAAGAGCCCAAGCAATGGAAGTACGCAAACGGAGCGTGGATTCCAAAAGAAGAGAACTCTGAGAACATCAGCCAGTTTAGGATAATATCCTTGCTGAGTGTTGAAGGGAAGATCTTCTTCAGCGTGGTGGCAAAGCGCCTAACAGAGCACTTCCTGAGGAACAATTACATCGACACCTCCGTTCAGAAGGGTGGCGTTCCAAGGGTACCAGGCTGCTTGGAGCACACTGGAGTCATCACACAGCTCCTGTGAGAGGCCAGAGAGAATAAGGGTGACTTAGTGGTTTTGTGGTTGAATTTGGCCAATGCCTATGGATCAATCCCCCACAAGGCTGTTGAAAATGCTCTGAAGAGGCACCATGTTCCTGAAAGAATCAGAGGCCTCCTTGTGGACTATGACAATGAATTCCACCTGAGAGTCAACATGGCCAATAACATCAGACTGGTGCAGGCTGGTCTCACTCATCCTTTTCACCCTTACAATGAACATGCTGGTAAAATCTGCAGAGCCAGAGTGTCGAGGCCTGAAATCAACATGTGGGATCCGCCAACCACCAACATGAGCCTTCATGGATGATCTGATTATCACTATGGAGTCAGTGCCTGGTGCTAGGTGGAATTTTAAGGGGCTGGAAAGGTTGATGAGGTGGGCAAGGATGTCCTTTAAGCCTGCAATTTCAAGATCTGTAGTGCTGAAGAAGGGGAGAGTACAGGAGAAATTTCGTTTCTCTATTGAGGACATTCCAATTCCTACCATCACAGAGAATCCTGTTAAAAGTCTCGGGAAGATGTTTGATGCAACACTCAGAGAGAAGGCGGCAATAGGAAACACCTGTGGGGAGTTTGAACAATGGTTGCAAGAGGTTGACAGGACTGGCCTTCCAGGGCGGTTTAGGGCATGGATTTACCAGCACGGTGTACTAGCAAGAATCCTCCGGCCACTGCTTCTCCATGAGTTTCCAATTTCCACTGTTGCTGACTTAGAGAGGGTAGTCAGCCGGTTCCTGCGAAGATGGCTGGGTTTACCAAGGAACATCAGCAGCATCGCTCTGTACGGGAATAATTGCAAACTGAGGCTTCCCCTGAAATCCATCAGGAGGAGATCAAGGTTTCGGGAGTAAGAGGGGTGCTGCAGTTCCGGGAATCTTCAGATCCAAAGGTTGCCGGAGCGAGAGTGACAGTGAGAACGGTAAGAAAGTGGCGAGCAGAGGCTGCAGTGGAAGAAGCTGAGGCATGACTGCACCACAAAGTGCTGGTGGGGGCAACTACCAAAGGGAAGAGTTGGACTTGCGAGCCTTGAAGTCCCCCATTTTGACAAAGCACAAGGGAAAGAGCAACAAGAGCTGGTCCAGAATGAAGTAAGGGCAGCTGTGGAGGAGGAGAGGACCAGCAGAGCAGTGGCAATGAAACAGCAAGGAGCCTGGACCAAAGGGGAGCAGGTGATCGAGTGAAAGATCTCTGGAAGGTGGATCCACACCACATCAAGTTCCTCATCCAGGCTGTTTATGACGTCCTTCCGAGCCCATCCAACCTGCACTGCTGGGCCCTTGCAGAACGACCAGCTTGCCCCCTCTGTGAGAAGACCGGCACGCTAGAGCATATTCTGAGCTGCTGCCCCAGAGCTCTTGCCGATGGCCGTTATCGGTGGCGACACGACCAGGTCCTCCGGACAGTTGCTGAGACCACCTGCAGCACCCCTAACATCTGCCGGAAAACAAGTCCAGTCAGGAATACCATCTGCTTTGTCAAAGAGAGGGAAAGACCAACACAACACCAGAAAGCAACCGGGTTGCTCTTCACTGCGCAGGACTGGAAGCTAAAAGCAGTCCTGGGAAAACAGCTGCAGTTCCCTCCCCACGTCACAGAGACTACATTGCACCCTGACATTGTGTTGTTCTCCGACTCACTGAAGCATGTTCTTATGCTTGAGCTTACCGTGCCTTGGGAAGAACGCATGGAGGAGGCCTATGAGTGGAGAAGAGCCGAGTATGAAGATCTGAAGAACAACTGCCAAAGAAGAGGCTGGAGAGCAAAGTGTTGGCCCGTGGAGGTCGGGTGTCGTGGCTTTGCAGGCCAGTCGCTCTGCAAAGTGTACACTGCACTTGGAATCACGGGAGAGAGAAGGAGAGCCATTTCTACCACCACAGACGCAGCAGAGAAAGCGTCAAGATGGCTCTGGATAAAGAGGGCAGATCCGTGGGTTGCTGCTAGGGCACAGGCCGGGGTCTGATCAACCCCGGACGGGTCGCCTGGGCGAGGGTGTATGGTGTTGTAAGACCCAAAACACCTGACGACCCCAGGTAACATCACTGATGAGGTGCCCTAGCTTCGCATCATGCAGGTGTTTCTGTAAGAACACTGCGCTGTATCTCAGTAAAAGAAATATGCACCATAGACACACAACCACCTGGCAATCATAGCTACGGGTCACAAAGGAGCAAATGTATGAGTCAGGCACTGGAGGTTAACCCATACTTAGTTCAGGCAAAATGTCCAGGTCCTCTGAAGAGAATCAGTGAGGGCAAAGATATGTGTCATGAGACTCGTTTTACTTTTGATAAGCATTCAGAGTCTGGAGAGTAACCAGTTAAACTCGTGAATGTTGAGCAACATCAGTCAATAACTCCAAACCAGCTGCATGTTCAGATCGTTCAAAGATCAGTCTGCCCACTAAACAGTGTACTCAATGAATAGTCTGCTTGTGCTCTTAAAGTTCTGTTTATCAGCAAGTTTGTACAAAATAAAGTCAATAGAATTGAGCTATTGCTTTGAGTAAATGAGAATAGTGCCAGCTGACTGTAGACTAGGAAATAGGCAAGGGCAAAGAATACCATCAAACTCACGTCAGGACTCCTTAAGCCGTATCTCCGTGGGCTTATTTTATTGAGGGCTATAGCTGCAGTCAACATAGCCTGCCACGTTCTGTACAACATTCTCCACTGGTCGGTGTGGACCAGGGATATCGCTTCCCAGCTGTCCATGTGATTTGCAAGCCAGGGCAGCACGGCATGGAGAGCAAGCTATTGCCCCTGCAGCAAGCTCCCCCTCTCCACACTGATGATGAATCGAATGGGATAGCAGAGACCGATAGAGTTTGGCACCAGTGGCATTGCTGGAGTCAGGATTGAACTCAACGTGGGACTGGCTTAGGGACTCTAGCTCTGGATTTTTCTCTCAGGGTTTACTCCCTAAGCCTTTCCCATGAGTTGGTATAGCCCCAAGAAGCAGACGTTTGAGATCAGAGTTTTCCTTCTCCTAGATGAGCTGCCAATCACAGCTGATGAGCACCTGCTGCCCAAAGTGACTGTCTGTAATCCGCCTTTGCCCCGTCTGCTGTCGGTAGGAACAGTTCCGCCAGGCTTTAGTAGCTAAGCCACTCGTGAAAACCAGGAGGTGGACTTGGTTGTCAGAGGCTATTTGAGATGCACGCTATTTGGGAGCATTTAATCCCCACTACCATCCCCAGTTATAACAACCTGAAGGAACCGTACATCTGTGAATACAGAGACTGTACACAGAAACAGCCCATTCAAACAGCCGCATTCCTTCTCCACCTACTTTCCTTTACCACTACAACTTATTCCTCTTATTGTCCTTGATGGTAGTTAAGTTCTTCAGGGACTTGCATTCTTCCCCTCAGTAAGATGCGGGATTCCTGCATTTTGCATTCATGTCATCTGTTAGTTTGCTGCCAAACCCATTCGGCAAGAAGAAGAAAACCATGCTGCGATTATCACACACTGGGATTGTTGAGCGCATCCAGGATTGCACCCTCAGCAAAGCTGTTACATTTCCGCCTCCACCTACTGGCACCTTGCTTAAATATGAAATCCTGCATGTCAAATAGTTTTTGTTCATTTGCCCAGTCCATATCACTCCACAATGCTTCACCTAATAAAATGAGGTCTAGGAATTGCACTGTTTTGCCAGTGTCTTTATCTAGTATCTGCAAGAGATCAGCTTTACTTGTCACATGTACATTGAAACATGCAGAGACATGCGTTATTTGCAACAAATCAAATCCGCAAGGATTGTGTTGAGCTGACCTCAAGGATCGCCACGCTTCCATTGACAGCACACTAAACTCAACCCTAGCTCTTTGGAATGTGGGGGGGGGGGGGGATTGGAGGAAGTCCAGTGGTTACGAAGGCGAATATAAAAATTCCTTACAGGCAGAGGCAGGAATTGAACCCCTATCCGTGATTGCAGGTACTGTAAAGTGATATGCTAACCACTACACCATCGTGGTACCCGGCTGCTCGATAATCTTGCTTTACCATATAATCCTCATTCATGAGTGTTAACTGTATTACCATATCTGACCCAGTAGGAAAACAAATGGGATATTAATGACATTGGTTGGAGCATTTCCACTGAAGTACTAATTTGTCAATTGAACATGCAGTAGTAGATGAGATATTGGCTTCAAGTTTGGTTGAAAATGCCCCATACAAGGAAAGAAATATTTTTTTAAAAAGTGTTGCTAAGTTGTTAACAAAGAATAACATAATTTTTCTTTAATAATATAACAGTAATATTTCTTTCCTTGTTTTTACCCTTTGGCTTTCTTGGTAGGGGCTAGATTTTTTTTATGTATATAAAATTCCTAATGTATACTCTTTATAAATTTGCAGTATTAGTAATCATTACTGGAGTACTATATACACGTATGTTACTCAGTCCTATACAGTTCAATTTTTCTATTGTCTGTATTCTGTTAGTAATTTTTTAATATTATATACTCTGTATTTGTTATATATTCTTGTATACATTTATAAAAATATTGAAAGAGAAAATGCCCCATACAAAATAAACTTTGATTTTCCAGGGTGAATTTTGGTCCCATGGATTTAAATTTTCTTCAGACTAGCTGTACTTAACTTGAAAAGATTAATGTGAGACGGGTATCCATATTTCTAGTATGTCGTGATGTACCAAGCTGTGTATTAAACAGTAAGGAAGGATCTTCTGCCTCCTTCAGAGTAGGAGGAACCATTGAACCTATGCACGTTGCATTGCAACAGATTTTGGATGATTGTATCAGAGTGTGTTTCATTCCTCTAATTCCACTGATGGCTTTAATTTCTTAAACAAGTTGATTTACAAGAAAAATTTAAAATTCATAGTATGTTTTCAAGAGCTTGAGAGACATTCTTTACCCATTTTTGTCTCTTAATGGAAGTCACTTGAATCTGTTACATCTGAATTTCAGAAAGATCAGTGGTGTTTCCTTTCATTGAACTAAGTCCATACCTCAGGAAATTTTTTCTTCTGGATGTATTCCGTGAGTGCAGGATCAAAGTACTTGGCATAGCCCTCATTCAGACTGTATATAACTCCTTTCTTCTTTATTTTCACATTCTGTTCCACAAGAATAAATTCACCTATAGACTGAGGAGAAAAGGAAAGAGTATTATTGGAGCATCAGACAATATAAATTTAGGCTGTTAGAATTACAGAACAGAGTAGAACTTTATTGTCGACGCTCAAGACAACAAGATTATGGAGCTACTCCAGCCCGTACAAATAGATATTTACAATACATGCAGTATAGCTTAATTTTAAAACTAAATTATTAAACAAATAGATGGGTAGAGAGATAGATAGATGAATAGATAGATAAATATTCTCATATTTACATGCAACAGTCCAAGAATTTAGCACTGATGTTGCAGTAATTACTACAACATACAGCAATGTTGTTCATTTAGATAGATAGATAGATAGATAGATAGATAGATAGATAGATAGATAGATAGATACTTTATTCATCCCCATGGGGAAATTCAACTTTTTTTCCAATGTCCCATACACTTGTTGTAGCAAAACTAATTACATACAATACTTAACTCAGTAAAAAAATATGATATCCATCTAAAATCACCGTCTCAAAAAGCATTAATAATAGCTTTTAAAAAGTTCTTAAGTCCTGGCGGTAGAATTGTAAAGCCTAATGGCATTGGGGAGTATTGACCTCTTCATCCTGTCTGAGGAGCATTGCATCGATAGTAACCTGTCACTGAAACTGCTTCTCTGTCTCTGGATGGTGCTATGTAGAGGATGTTCAGAGTTATCCATAATTGACCGTAGCCTACTCAGCGCCCTTCGCTCAGCTACCGATGTTAAACTCTCCAGTACTTTGCCCACGACAGAGCCTGCCTTCCTTACCAGCTTATTAAGACGTGAGGCATCCCTCTTCTTAATGCTTCCTCCCCAACACGCCACCACAAAGAAGAGGGCGCTCTCCACAACTGACCTATAGAACATCTTCAGCATCTCACTACAGACATTGAATGACGCCAACCTTCTTAGGAAGTACATTCGACTCTGTGCCTTCCTGCACAAGGCATCTGTGTTGGCAGTCCAGTCAAGCTTCTCGTCTAACTGTACTCCCAGATACTTGTAGGTCTTAACCTGCTCCACACGTTCTCCATTAATGATCACTGGCTCCATATGGGGCCTAGATCTCCTAAAGTCCACCACCATCTCCTTGGTCTTGGTGATATTTGTAGTCAAGTAACTGTTGTTAATATGAAACAGATTGGGGGGGATAATTAACTATGATCCTATCATTTAAAAGCTTGTGAATATCTTCCAGCAATCATACTTAGTTCCCATAAATGTAACTTTTTTTGATGCATTTGCTTTTCATCTCCTCCTCAGATCTTGCTTTTACTCCAGTTCTGTGGGTGTGAGGTAGGTAAAGAATCTAATGCAGGAGGTACAGACTGCCACATTTGGGACAAGAGGTACCTGACAGGACAAATTGGTGGGAATTTTGGACTCCATCTAACAGGACAAATTGGTGGGAATTTTGGACTCCATCTATTGTTTATGCTTGGCTTCTGTGTGCTTCCAATATTAGAGTCAAGGTTCTTACTGGCATCCCAAGTGTTTGTACTCCTTAAAATGTCATGAAACAAGGCTCCCTGATAACGGATGGTGATGTCACACTTTTTCAGGGCTTTGAAAACATCCTTGAATTTTTCCTTTTATTCACTCAATAATCTCTTATTGTGAGGGGACCTGGATGAAACCATCTGCTTTTGAAGTCTGATGTCATGCCTGCAAACAAAATGGCCTGCCTATCAGAACTACCTGAACTACTGTGGTGAACTACATATACCTGTCTGGACACGCCCCTCTGCTGACTGCTCCTGTGGCTCCTCCCACAGACCCCTGTATAAAGGCGGTTGGAGGCACTGCTCCCCCCCTCAGTCTCCAGGATGTTGTGTGGTCGTTTCTTGCAGCTAATAAAAGCCTATCGTTCGCCTCCCGTCTCCGAGAGTTATTGATGGTGCATCAACTACCCAGGGCTTCTTTGCTGGGTTTGGGTGCTTGGAAAAATACACAGTGCCAGAAAACATTTACCCAGAAGATCGGGCACAATCCAAGTGGCCTACTCATAGATCACAGAACAGGCCCTTCGGCTAACTCCAGCTTTTATTTTTTATGTTGTTATGTTGTCTAACAGGTACCAGTGCTTAATTTGGGGGTGTCGCTATGAGGTCCTGATCTTGATTTTCTGGTGAGCTGTGCTGGTTATGATAAGACTGTGCTTTAAGCTTTTTGCCAGGAGGGGAACTCTGTTGGAATGAGTCGCTCTGTGTTGATCATTCTTCTTCAACGCAGAGATTGAAACCGCCCTAAAACCAAGGTTTCTTCAAAGTCTTTCTTAGCCACCTCATCAGTTTCCACAGATTGTCATATGTACCAACTTGCCAGTTCTATGTTGGAGTGAGCCCAAGGGTCAGGAGGAATTCAGTTACCCTACAGGAGGTGTAGGGTAACAATTTAAACATGCTATTTCTTGACAGCAAAACTGACCCTGTGATGACAGAGTTGTTGTTCCGGGAGGTGGAGCACCTACCTTCTTGCCCAATGAGTCCTTTCCTGCTCGTTCAACACCGCAATGTCATTGTCAGAGCGTCTGAGGTCCCATGGTAGGATAGCAGAGCATTGTTCACGTCCGTTACTGCTGGAGCTGCCCTGACATTTCAGATTCTGAACTTCGTCTTGTGGATTTGACTGTGTGTGTGTGTGGTGAACTACATATACCTGTCTGGACACGCCCCCTGCTGACTGCTCCTGTGGCTCCTCCCACAGACCCCGGTATAAAGGCGATTGAGGCCTGAGCCCGGCCCTCAGTCTCCAGGATGTAGTATGGTGGTCAACTACTGCTTGTTCTTTCTTCCAGTCAAAAAAAGCCGATATCTCGCCTTCACGTCTCAGAGAGAGTTATTGATGGTGCACCAGTGTGACATCTTTGAACTGGGGTAGTCACCACACATCAGTTACCACATGGGCCGGATGTAGTAAGGTTTAGATTCAGGGCAACTGTAGATCACGCACCGCTGCACTCACACCTGGCAGGGCAAACTTATA
Organism: Hemitrygon akajei; assembly: GCF_048418815.1. Classification (NCBI taxonomy): domain Eukaryota; kingdom Metazoa; phylum Chordata; class Chondrichthyes; order Myliobatiformes; family Dasyatidae; genus Hemitrygon; species Hemitrygon akajei. The sequence goes on from NC_133125.1 coordinate 42,818,532, forward strand.
GGCACTTATTCATTTCTATCCTCATGCACGTATGGTTGGCATCAATATGGATGCCTTTGACTACTGCCCCCTCCCAGCATCCTCCACATATACCGCTCTTGCCCCTCTCACTTTTGATCCTTCCATTCCTGAATCTCTTTTTCAGTGTCACCTGACCCTTTCCACTCTCCCTCAGCCCTCCTTCCTCCAACTATTACAACCCTTTCCTTGACTTCACACAAATTTCTCACCCACTTCATGATGCAATTTACAGAGCTCATGATTATCAAGGCTTTGCAAATTTTAATGACTGGATTTTTTTAAAGTTGATATTAGAGACTCTTATCACTGGGAATCAGGCTGGAAGTTCTGACCGTGTCATGAAAAGGGAAGTGATAAGCAGCTTGATGCGTCAGAATGTCCTTCCTGTGTTTGCCTGAAGTTTGCACAGAACACTAATGTTCAAAGTTCAAAGTAATTTTATTATCAAGGTACATATATATCACCATACACGACCCTGAGGTTCATTTTCTGGTGGGCATACTCAATAAATCCAATCGCTTTAACAGAATCAAAGAAAGACTGCAACAACTGGACAAGCGACCAGTGTGCAAAAGGTAACAAACTATGGAAATACAAAAAGAAAGATGAAATAATAATAATAATAATAATAATAAATAAGCAATAAATATTGAGAACATGAGATGAAGAGTCCTTGAAAGTGAGTCCATAGGTTGTGGGAACCTTTCAATAATGGGGCAAGTAAAGATGAGTGAAGATATCCCCTCTGGTACAAGAGCCTGATGGCTGAGGGTTAATAACTGTTCCTGAACCTGGTGCTGTGAGTCCTGAGGCTCCCGTACCTTCTTCCTGATGGTAGCAGTGAAAACAGAGCATGACCTGGGTGTTGGGGGGGGGGGGGGTCCCAAATGATGGATGCTGCTTTCCTCCAACAACACTCTGTGGAGATGTGCTCAATGATTGGGAGGGCTTTACCTCTGACAGACTGGGCCGTATCTCCTATATTTTGTAGGATTTTCTGCTGAAGGGCATTGATGTTTCCATGCAAGGCTGTGACACAGCCAGTCAATATACTCTCCATCACACATCTATAGAAATTTGTCAAAGTTTTAAATGTCAAGCTAAACCTCCGCAAACTCCTAAGAAAGTCGAGGAGCTGCTGTGCTTTCTTTGTAATTGCACTCACATGCTGGGTACTAGGCAGGTCCTCTGAAATGCTCTACTCACTTTACACTTACGACCGTAGCTAAGCACAGTTCCAATATCATATTCAAGTTTGCTGATGCCATTGTTATTGGCCAAATCAAAGGTGGTGATGAATTAGCGTACAGTACAGGTGGTGACAAACCTGGCTGAGCGGTGCCACAACAACAACCCCTCTCTCACTCAACGGCGGCAAGACCAAGGAGCTGATTATCAACTTCAGGAGGAGGAAACCAGAGATCCATGAGCCAGTCCTCAGAGGTGGCGAGGGTCAGCAACTTTCAATTCCTCAGTGTTATTATTTCAGAGGATCTGTCCTGGCTCAGCATGTAAGAGCAATTACGAAGAAAGCACGGCAGCACCTCTACTTCCTTAGAGGTTTGCAAAGATTCGGAAAGTCATCTAAAACTTTGACAAACTTCTAGAGATGTGCGGCGGAGAGTATATCGACTGGTTACGTCAGGTCTTGGTATCGAAACAACAATACCCTTGAGTGGAAAATCCAGCAAAACGTAATGGATATGGCCCTGCCATCACAGGTGAAGCTCTCCCCACCATTGAGTACATCTACATGGAGAGCTGTCGCAAAAAAGCAGTGTCCATCATCAAGGACCTGCACCATCCAGGCCATGCTTTCTTCTTGCTGCTGCATCAGGAAGAAGGCACAGGAGCCTCAGGACTCACAAGTTAATTCAGGAACAGTTAATTCCCTGCACCCATCAGGCTCTTAAACTAGAGGGGATAACTTCACTTGCCCCTTCACTGAACTGTTCCCACAACCTATGGACTCATTTTCAAGGACTCTTCATCTCAGGTTCTCAATAATTATTGCTTTTTAAATTTATTTTTCTTTTGTATTTGCAGTTTGTTGTCTTTTGCACTAGTTTTTGTCTGCCCTGTTGAGTGTGGTCTTTCAATGATTCTTATATTTCTTATATTTACTGTGTATGCCCACAAGAAAACAAATCTCGGGGTTGTACATGGTGACATATATGTACTGTGATAATAAATTTACTTTGAACGTTGATATACAATGAATATGAGATACGGCTTTGAGCCGTTGTTAAAACACGGGGGACACAAGGAGGATAGGAAGATACAACAATGTATAGAGACATTAACACTGTGCTAGTGCATCTAATTGTAGGGCTCTCAGTACCAGTAACTGTGGTGTTAACTGTTCAGGCTAACAAAATGGCTTCTCTGTAATGTTACTTAATGCTGTAATGGGTTTCCGTATCTGGAATGTTTGGGTTATGACTGTAGATAAGGGGGGAACTAACCAATGGAGAATTGTTATGCTATCTTGTATGTGTAAGCTGAGTGCAGGTTTGCGGTCTTTTTCGTGAGGCAAGCGAGGAGGACGGACGTGTGAGGAGCGGACAGAGGTTCCAGGGCGGCAGACACTGGAAGTTGGCAGTTCGGACAGTGGCCAAAGGCTCAGAAGGTCGTTGTGGATGGAGCCGGAGGCATGAGCTCCAACGTATTAAAATATTATGTGCACAAACTGATAAACTTACTGATTTGGCGCCTTTAGGCTATCCGTTTCTACTAACCCATCACTAAGAAACAACTATAAAGTTGCAATTATTTACTCGCCTTTGGTGTATTGTCTGATATGTGGGTTACGAGTGTGTACTGGAGGGGGCATTACACCGTATTTACACCAAAGTATTGCACTATTGGCAGGGCGACGGCGGTTCACCTTAGGCGAACGGGAGTAAATTGCGGGCACGGATAAAGATTGATGATTTATTCTTGTGCATTCGAAGTTTCAACCATCTTTTGCCAGAGACTGTTTATGTCAGCTGTCCTTCTGTAGAAATGAGCATTTGGCGATAATGACACAAAGCGAATTGAAGTGCTAATCTAACAAAAATTTACATTCTTTTATTTACTCCTCCCAGCCATCCCTACCCCCAAATTTGACAGTGAACAACAAAAGTAACAAAGCGTTTCCAGGTATTATATGGCACAAACACTTGTGTTGCATACTAGATCAGAAATGGCAATAATTTGATCAGCTACCTACTGGGTCTAACATGAAGAAGTTGACACCTTGTCCTGTGGAGAGCGCTACCAGGGTAGCACTGCCATAGAGAGCATATCCAGCAGCCACCATGTTCCGCCCCGGCTCCAAAGCATCACGCTCAGTAAGTGACTCTAAAGAATCCTGCCAAAGTGAAAGAATTGATCCGTTAGCCTGTTGCACAGTTAAACTGTTGCATCTGTTTTACTGAATATACTATACATGTGTAATTACTGCAAAAAACACAGGATGACATGCAGTAACTTAGTAATTGTGATTAATAATTTTTATTCAAACATCAAATTTTTTTAAATCATGTGTTAAGAATACGTTTATTGTTTTGATAGTTATATTTTAACTAAATTGCCAAACCTGTTTTATTCGTAAAGAGATTCAGAATTCTAATTTTGATTTCTGTCTCTCGTCTTCCTCTGGTCCTCCTTCATTAGCATTGCTGGCATATTTCCCCAGTTTAACTCTCAACAAAGAAAAGGTTGCAACATCGAATGTAGTAGCTGGCTCAAAGATGTTTTTTCCCCCCAAATAAATGTTATGTTACCTGCACAGAGCTGCTTTGTTGTTGAACTGACTACGTTCCGCACTCCAAACGATCACTTTGCAATTATTTTTCATGATCAAAATTACTTATTACGTTCTACAATCCTGATCAAACTGAGCAACATGAAAATTAAGAGCAAATAAACATTCCCTTTACTTCGGGAAGCTTTGCTGTCCTATACCAGTCCGTGGCAGGGTGACAGGGTGGAGAAGTTCTTACAGAGGAAGAGAGGAACCATCCTGTGACTGAGGACAATAAGGCATACTCCAATTTTTCTATCTGCCCACCTGGTTTGTTGTCTTTTTACGATACTCTAAGAGAAGAAACGTAATGCTGCTCTCCAGACTTCCTAAGAAATACTCTGCTCTGTGTTAATTAATAACATGTTTTTATTTGGTAATTAACTGCTGAAAATGAACTTGCATCTATTGCCAAAATGTGTTTGAGATTTAATTCTTAGTGTCAGATCTTTATATATGCTTCCCTTTTTTACTGGTTTTGTTGTGTTTTGCAATCTCAGATTCTCATTGCTTCTCACAATTTATTTGCAGATCATACAACATCTTTTTGTTATGTCCAGCAGACTCTATAGTTTTTCATTTCTTTCAGAAACCAACTTATCTATTACGCATCATACAGGACAACTTCTTTCACCAGACACAATCTGAAAAGACAGGCATTCCTCCCAAGCAGTTCCTCCAATACATCTGTTCTGATTTTTTTTTATAATTAGTCATTAATTTAGCTCTTTCTCCTGTTCAACCAGACTGTCCTGCTGAATGTTCATGTGAAAATAATCCTTGCATCATGACATCATCTACAGCTTTCTGCCCTCAACTTGTGCTGACTCAGAGCTCTTTCCACAGATGGCTGCTCCTCCTGACGTGTGTTTGACTTATGATAATCTACAATTTTATGAACGCCGAGGTCCATTACCGAACTGAGATTAATACTTTCGTATGGGTCTTGTGATGGACTAATTGAACATGGGCTGTAAGGGAACTCACAGTCATATCCTGTTAGCACGTGTTCCAAAGCAGGAGGTTGTAAACAGCTTGAACTACCCCTCCCCCCAACAATTTTCCCCTCTCAAAATAGAATGCCCTGAAGTCAAAAGGAGGTCCGTTTACTTGACACAAATCTTGGATTGAACCAAAGATCTTCCCAAATAGCAACATATAAACCAAAAACTGGATAGGAAAATAACACTTTTGCACTTTTTTACACGCAAATCACACATAAAATACTTTTACATATGCTTTGAAATGTTTATGCCCAAGTGCTGCCCATCCAAAAAATTGGACATTCTTTTATAATTTACTCTAACACACAGATATTTGCATAAGACCATAAGACACAGGAGCAGAATTAGGCCATTTGGCCCATCAAGTCTGCTCCACCATTCAATCGTGGCTGATTTATTACCCCTCTCAACCTCCTTCTCCTGCCTTTCCCCTATAACCTTTGACTCCCTTACTAATCAAAGCTTATGGGGAGAAGGCAGAAGAATTATTGTTATTTGGTATATAAAATACAATTTCCTCATTGCATTTTGTATCTGCAATAACACCACTGATGAATGCAACCCATGCTTCTGACCTGTTGTCCGAAATTGGATCAAAAGTTTGAGACCTTTTACCGTGATTGTTCACTCATAGTTATAGAAGAAGAATATTATAGAGAGAGGTGGGAATCATGCATTGGCTTCAAGCGCTGACTTTGCAAACAGACAGCACTGATTAACGGCACTGTAATAATGGCTCAAAATCCACCACCTGAGCCCATCCCATTTGCCTGCATTTTACCCGTCTCCCTCTCATCTCGCTGCTACCACCGGGCCAGTGGCGCAGAAGTTGCATCTGTAGCCACCAGGCTCCCGGATCGGCTTCACACGCCTCAGCGCGAACTGACTCCGCAGCCTGTGGACTCACCTTCAGAGACTTTGCTTTTCAGGGAGAGCGCATGTTCTCAGTGTTATCTGTCTACTTTTTTTTACATTTGTCCTCTTTTGCACATTGGTTGTTTGTCAGTCTTTGTTGTGTGTGGTTTAATGTGGATTCTATTGCATTTCTTTGTGTTCCTGTGCGTGCCTGCAAGAAACTGTGCCTCAAAGTTGTTTATGTTTCTATGCTTTGATGATAAATTTACTTTGAACTTTGAAAATATAAGAAGCTTCATTAGGTGACATTGTGGCTTTCAGTGTTTCCTTTGTCCCAATTTCCAACATCCTTTGCTTATGTTCTTCCTTCGCTGTTTCCCCTCATCTCTGCGAAAGCAGTATCTACGTAACTGCAACAAGAAGAGCTCTGTCCACCTGCCAGGAAGCAGTGAATAAACGAGGCAGAAACTCTGAGATCAGGCTTCTGACTTTTATAAATGAAGCAGGGGACAGGTATTTCTTATGGTGGGATACCTCAATTTGATAATTGTCTATTAATTTTCATGACCTGGCTATCACTGGCAAGCAAGGTGAATTAATGAATTGGTTTATAATTCTCATATGTTTCCGAGGTGTAGTATAAACTTGTCTTGCGTACTACTCATACAGATCAATTCATTTCAAAAGTGCGTTGAAGCAGTACCAGGTAAAGCAATAACAGAATGCAGAATAAAATGTTATTGTTACAGAGAAAGTGCAGTGCAGATAGACAATAAAGTGCAAGGTCAAAAAAGAGGTAGACTATGAGGTCAAGAGTCCATCTCACACTAGGGAACCATTCAATAGTCCTATTACAGCAGGACAAAGGCTGTCCTTGAGCCTGATGGTATGAGCTTTCAGGATTTTCTATCTTCTGCCTGATAGGACAGGGCACAGGAGAGAATACCTGGGGTGGGAGGGGTCTTTGGTTACGCTGGCTGCTTTACCGAGGCAGCGAGAAATATAGACAGGGTCCATGGAGGGGAGGCTGGTTTCTGTGACACGCTGAACTGCGCAGTCTCTTGTAGCCATACCAAGCTGTGATGCAGTAGGTAGGATGCTTTCTCTTGTGCATCGGTAAAAGTTGGCAACAGCAGAAGGGGACATGCCAAATTTCTTTAGTTCCTGAAGAAGTAGAGGTTCTAGTGAGCTTGCTTGGGCATCATGTCTACATAGCTGGACTCGTTCAGGCTGAGGGTGATGTTCACTCCTCCGAACTTGAAGCTGCCAACCCTTTCGACTTCAGCACGTGCCCCACTCCACCCCCACCCCCACCCTGGAGAAATCAATAACAAGCTCTTCTGCTGACATGGAGGAAAGGTTTGTTGTCATGACACCATACCACTAGGCTTTCTGCCTCTTTCCTCTATTCCTACTCATCGTCACGAGATCTGGCCCACTAGAGTGGCATCATCTGCAAACTTGTGGGTGGTTTTAGAGCAAACTCTGCCTGTGCAGTCGTGATGTACAGTGAGTAGAGTAGGGGTCTGAAAATACAGCCTCGTGGGGTGTCAGTGTTGAGAATAACTGTGGTGGAGGTATTGCTGCCGATCCTTACTGTGTCAGGCAGTCAAAGATCTAGTTTCAAAGGTCCCGGACTTTGGAGATGAAGCTGCTTGGAACTATAGTACTGAAGGTGGAGCTGTAGACAATCCGTAGAAGTTTAATGTAAAAATTCCTTACCCTCCAGGTGCTCCAGAGATGAGTGTAGGACCAGGGAGATGGTGGCAGGTAAATTGCATTGGATTGAGGTTGTCTGGGAGACTGCCATGACCAGCATGGATTTCAGAGCCCTGCAGTCATTAAGACACTTTATCTTGTTTTTCTTAATTACCAAGAAGATATTCTTAAAACAGGAGGGAATTTCAGTTTGAAACTAAGAGAGGTTATAAATGTCTGCAAATACCCCCCACCAACTGATATACACAAGACCAGCCAGGTGCTTTACAGAGGTTCAATCTAGAAGACTGATCTTGCTGTGGATTCGGTTGCATTGGAGGCTAACAGGGTGGGTGGCGACATTCCAAATTCCTGCTTAAAATGTGCGTAGAATGCATTTTGGCCAACGCTTATTGATCACTGCTAATATCCCTTGAGAAGTTGATGATACAATGCCTTTTGAACCACCGGTCCTTCCACTGAGGCATTGGGTTGGGAGACGTAGGACTGAGACTCAGAAATGATGAAGGATTGACAATATATTTCTAAGGATGATTTGTCACTTGGAGAGAGGCCTGCAAGTGGTAATGGTTCCATTTTCCCACTGCCCTTGTCCTTCCTGGTCATTGAGATTCTTGGAATGGGAGTTGCTGTGAGAATAACTGGCAAGAGTCACTGCTCAACCTCTCAAGTGGGCTATAGGTCATTATTCCAAAACTATGCTGTAGAAATAGTAAGGAAAGAGTTAAAGTAAAATATTAAACTGTGCAGCAGTGTGTCAAGGAAGGTATCCTCATGGACAATGGAGAATCCATTCTTACAGGCACTAAATTAGCTTTATTTTTTTTATCAATTCCAATTGCTTTCCAGAAAAGATGAGATTTATTTTTAGTTCAAGAAAGCAATGCTTTGTTTATTTCTCTATAAATATATGGAACTTCTGCTGATAGGAAATATGTAAATAAACGTTTACATTCACTGTTCTGCGCTAAATCCAGGCTCACACAAACTCTGAATTAGCTCACACTTAGAAGTTCACTACAGACTATCAGCTGTTTGGTAGAAGAAAACAGTCACAGTAGGTTATGTACACAACACTGGAAGAATTCAGCAGGTCAGGCAGTATCCGTGAGAAAAGAGTAGCCACAGTAGGTTAATGTCTAGATGTTGCTCACTTATTTATTATTTTTTTATTTCTTTATGTATTTGCACAGTAGGGTTTTTCATTGATTCTATTATGGATTTATTGTGTATGCCTGCAAGAAAATGAATCCCAGGGTTGTATATGAAGACGTATATGTATTTTGATAATAAATTTACTTTAAACTTTGTTGTTCATTAACAGTCATTCTTCCTGCTGTAGCTTACATTACATTCCTTGAAGCAGTTTATGTTATACTTCTTACTGACTGGTTCATATTTAGGAGATAGACAAAAAAAACATAACAAAAGTTAACCGGAGTAACACACACAGAAAATGCTGGAGGAACAGACTAAGACATTGATTGTATTCCTCTCCATTGTTGTTGCCTTAAGATTAAGGTTCGTTAAGGTTGTTATACCCGGAGCTGGTAGTGGGGATAAGCTCCCACAACCAATTAAATGCTCCCAATGGCATGCTTCTCAGAAAGCCTCTGACAACCAAGTCCAGTTCCTGGCCTTCATGTGTGGCTTAGCTACGAAGCCCGGTGGAACCGTTTCTACTGACAGGAGAAGGGGCAGAGACGGGTTACTGGCACCTTAAAACCAGTCGCTTTGGGAAGATGGGGCTCATCAGCCATGGTTGGCAGCTCATCTAAGAGAAGGAAAACTCTGATCCCAAATCACAACAGAAGTTAACCTTGCGGCTATATCCACTTATGGGAAGAGGTTCAGGAGTTAACCCCGAGGACAAAATCCGGAGATGGAGTCCCTAACGCAGTCCTATGTTGAGTTCAATGCTGACTGGCAACTTCTGCAACGCCGCTGGTGCCAGACTGTATCAGTCTCTGCTCTCCCTTTGGATTCCTCAACTGCATGGAGAGGGGGAGCTTGCTAAATGGAGAACAGCTTAGAAACATAGAAAACCTACAGCACAATACAAGCCCTTCGGCCCACAAAGTTGTGCCAAATATGTCCCTACCTTAGAAATTACTAGACTTCCCCATAGCCCTCTATTTTTCTAAGCTCCATGTACCTATCCAAAAGTCTCATAAAAGACCCTATCATATCCGCCTCCACCACCATTGCCGGCAGCCCATTCCACGCACTCACCACTCTCTGAGTAAAAAACGTACCCCTGACAGCTCCTCTGTACCTATTCCCCATCACCTTAAACCTGTGTCCTCTTATGGCAAACAGTTCAGCCCTGGGAAAAAGCCTCTGACTATCCATACAATCAATGCCTCTCATCATCTTATATACCTCTATCAGATCACCTCCCATCTTCCATCGCTCCGAGGAGAAAAGGCCGAGTTCACTCAACCTGTTCTCATAAGGCATGCTCCTCAATCCAGGCAACATCCTTGTAAATCTCCTCTGCACCCTTTCTATGGCTTCCACGTCCTTCCTGTAGTGAGGCGACCAGAACTGAGCACAGTACTCTGTGGGATCTGACCAGGGTCCTATATAGCTGCAACATTACCTCTCATCTCCTAAATTCAGTTCCACGATTGGTGAAGGCCAATATACCGTATGCCTTCTTAACCACAGCGTTAACCTGTTCAGCTGTTTTGAGCGTCCTATGGACTCAGACCCCAAGATCCCTCTGATCCTCCACACTGCCAAGAGTCTTACCATTAATACGACGTTCTGCCATCATATTTGACCTACCACAATGAACCACTTCACACTTATCTGAGTTGAACTCCATCTGCCATTTCTCAGCCCGATTTTGCATCCTATCAATGTCCCGCAGTAACCTCTGACAGCCCTTCTCATGGCCCCTTCTGGCTCTCTTAATTTCCTTTTTAAGCTCCTTCCTGTTAGCCTTATAATCTTCTAGATCTCTAACATTACCTAACTATCTGAACCTTTTGTAAACTTTTCTTTTCTTCTTGACTAGATTTATTACAGCCTTTGTACACCAGGGTTCCTGTACTCTACCATAACTTCCCAGTCTCATTGGAACGTACTTATACAGAACTCCACACAAGTATCCCCTGAACATTTGCTGCATTTCTTCCATACTTTTCCCTGAGAACATCTGTTCCCAATTTAAGCTTCCAATAGCCTGATAGCCTCATAATTCCCCTTACTCCAATTAAATGCTTTTCTACCTTGTCTGTTCCTATCTTTCGCCAATGCTATTGTAAAGAAGATAGAATTATGATCACTATCTCCAAATTGCCCTCCCACTGTGAGATCTGACACCTGACCAGGTTCATTTCCCAGTACTAAATCAGGTAGGGTCTCTCCTCTTGTAGGCTTATCTACATATTGTATCAAGAAACCTTCCTGAACACACCTAACAAACCCACCCCATCTGAACCACTCGCTCTAGGGAGATGCCAATCAATATTTGGGAAATTAAAACCTCCCATCACGACAACTCTGTCATTATCACACCTTTCCAGGATCTGTTTCCTTATCTACTCCTCGATATCCCTGTTAGTATTGGGCTTGTGGTCCATATCATACTGTCCTGGCTTGCGTATTATGTAGACAGCTGGGACACAACATCCATGGTCTACCCTGACCAAACGGAGGGCCTCAATTTGCTGCCGGATCTGCTGAGTTCTTCCAGCACTTTGTGTGTGTTGCTCAAGATTTCCAAAATCTGTAGAATCTCTTGTTTGTTAGAACAAGTAAAGCCTTTGAATGATTCAAGGGAAAATAGTATAAAAGGGCAGTCAAAGACATCAGGAGTGAAAACTCCAGAGATTAATTGCTGCAGAAATGTAGGCTAAGAACATTATAGCTTTATTTAATAAGATCACATCAGACAAATGCTGTTTACATAAAGTCTTTCTTCAGCCTTCCAACAATGCCTCTGTTTTCAGCTTGTGAGTGAGCTTTCCCTCCATTCTCTGTATGGGAGGGGATGAGGTCACACTGTCGTTATGGAAAGATGTCGATGCTGCACATGCTGGAATAAGAAACCTGTATGACAAACTCCATGGGTCCAGCGGCCTCTTTGGGATGAAAAACATTGTTTCAGATCAAGACTGAGAATGGAGCGGGTGGGGGAATTGACCAGTACAATGAGGAGGAGTCAGAGGTGAGAGGTGGACCAAAGAGTGTTGGAAGTTGACAGGGAAGTAGATCTAGATAGGGGAGGGGAGAGAGCTGGGAGCCTTTGTTTGCATGTCCCAAACAACTACCACGATGTGGTTTGTAATGTACAACCAGCCGGTGTGTATCAATGCATGTAGTCAACTCAGATCCCCTGTCTATGCTGATAATTTATGTTTTCACGTTGCTATGTTAGCGCCACCATTTGCAGAATCAGGGGTCTGGCGTTGGAGCGATCCAAAACTAAACACCTTTATAAACTGCACTGCCCTGCTAAACCAGGGTGAGGGTAATCCCACCGTGGTCGTAAACCTTGAGCAACAAGCACACATTGCTGGACGATCTCAGCAAAGGCCCTTCATCAGGACTGGAATAAAGGGGGGAAGGAGCCCTTCCGTGGGTAGCTTTATAGCACTGCTGACCAGGGTTCAATTCCTGCTGCTGCCTGTACCTTCTCCCCATGATCGTGTGGGTTTCCACCGTGCGGTCCGGTTTCCTGCCCCATTTCAAAGACATAGGGGTTAGTAGGTTGATTGGTCACAGTAGCTGTAGCAGATAGCGAGACGCCATTACAGCTCGGGGAATTCCGGAGTTTGGAGTTCAATTCAGTGCCGTTCTGTGGAATGAATGGGTTTTTCCAGGTGCTTGAGTTTCCTCCCACAGTCCAAAGACGTATTGGATAGGTTAATAGTTCATTGTAAATTGTCCTATGATTAGGTTAGGTTAGGGTTAATCGGGTTTGTCGGGGTTGCTGGGGCAGTGTCCCTCAAAGAGCCAGAAGGGCATACACCACTCTGTACTGCTAAATAAATAAATATATAACATGGATGTGGAGAGGATGTTTCCTATAGTGGGGGAGTCTAGGATCAGTGGGCACAGACTCAGAATAGAAGGACCTCCCTTTAGAGCAGAGATGAGGGGAATATCTTTAGCCAGAGGGTGGTGAATGTGTGAAATTCATTGCCACGGGTTGATAGGTTCGTGATTAGTAAGGGTGTCAAAGGATATGGCGAGCAGGCAGAAAATGGTGTTGAGAGAGATAATAAGTCAGCCACGGTGAAATGGTGTAGCAGACTCAATGGGCCAAATGGCCTAATTCTGCTCCTTTGTCTTATGATCTAAAGTGAATCTCGAGGTAATATAGGGTGATGTATAATAATAAATTTGATAATAAATTTACTTTTGACTTGGCTCTGAAGAGGTAAAGGGCTGAAGAAGAAGGGATCTGATAGGAGAGGAAAGTGGGGAGGAGGAGGGACAGCAGAAGGAGATGATGGGCATGTAAGGAGATAAGGGGTAGGAAGGGTAAAGAGTAAGGTTGAGGTTGAGAAGCAGCTCTGCCGGATGGAGGAGGGTGGTGATGGAGGGGAACTGGTTAGGTCTGTTGCTTGGAACCCCTAGAAGGAAGCAGAGCTTTAAGGCCTTCTTAATGGGGGATAGAAGTGTTCAGAGACTGGACACCTATAGTGAAATTGAGACGATGAGGGCTAGGGGATTTAAAATGATCGAAGAGATCAAGTGTGTGAAGTGTCATGGATGTAGGTGGGAATGAACTGAACCAAGGGGTGAAAATGCAGTTGAGATTTGCAGAGACGAGTTCAGTGGGGCAGGAGCTGTGGGAAACAATAGGCCTGCCCAGACAGTCAGGTTTCTGGATCTTGTGTAGGAGTAGTGTGGGGCAGGGAACCATGAGCTTGGTGGCAGAGGATGGGAGATCTCCAGAGTTGAAGAGGTTGGTTTTGGTGCCGGAGATAATCGGAACATTTTTTTCTCCTATGCCAAGGCCTGAAAATCTCCTTCCCTTATGAATCCAGGAAGATGTGGTGGTATGGGGGTGGGGTTTCTTTTGGTTTGAGATTTCAGAGCCATTTCCCATTAGGAATGTGCAAGATAATAAACTGTTGGTGGAATTTCAAACAACAATTGGCTGGGGGAAAGAAAATCTGCAGTGGATTGAGCTGTGCGTGGGGGAGAAGGATTATCATTGTATTGGGTCTCAACCCTTCATCTGCCCTCTCTTGTGTCTCCTTATGGAAGTAAACCTCTTTTGCTGCTGTTTTGTAGTTGACAGCAGCCCCTCCAGCCCTGCAGTGGCATGTGAATGATAGTCGGAGGCCAGCAAAGAAAGAGAGGAAAAATATGTATTTGTTGGAACACTTTGGGGGTAGGGGGAATATGAGGAAATAAATAGGATTATACAGAGGCAGAATCTAATAAGTAAAGAAGGAGATAACACGAGCATTGTAATCCGATAAAGCGGGTGATAAAGGCAGTGCAGGAATCTGAAGCAGTAAATGAGGTGATAATTATGTGCAGAATCCTCAGGACACATTAATGGCAGAGAAAGGTTGATTCAGAGTAGGTTAAAAGGTTGTGGGCTGAAAAACCTGATCAACCTGCGCACTGAACGCCTTAGTGAACAAAAAGATTCACCAACCAAAAGCAGAAAGTCTCAGGGCTGCACCAGATTTGTGAGGTGCAGATCTCTAAATGGCCACCTCAGAAACGGTGCAATGATTAATGTTGGTGGCATTAGATTAAGTAAGTTACTTAAGTAGGGGTAGAGGTCCAGCAAAGATCGGTCACCTGAAACATCAACATTATTTCCCTCCCTATGGCATTCCCTGGTTTTACTGCTGCTCTCAAAAACTTTGTATTTTGACTACTTTGGTCCCAGCTATTTTCAGAGGAAGGGATTGGGGAGGGGGAGAATCCGTACACTAGCTAGCCTGATAACAGTAGCAGGGAAAATGCTAAAATCCATCTTTTTTTAAGAAATTGTAACGGGACAACAGAATTGGGCGTGGCCAACGTGGAGATATTTTGGGAAATCTGTAGTGTTTTCACAATGTAACTGGAGAAATAGATAAAGGGGCTTGAGAGGCGGGGGGAGGGTGTGGGGAAATCAGATAACGTTTGCCTATTAGATGTCAAATACAAACGTTTGTAGAAGATGCTGAGCAAAGTGCACAGTGGGTTTGGTCGCTATGGTAGCGTAGCGGTTAGCACGATGCTATTTCGGCTCTGGGCATTCTGGAGTGCGGAGTTCAAACCCGGCACCGGTCTGCACGCCCTCCCTGTGGACTGCGTGAGTTTTCCCCGGGCACTGCCTTTTCCTTCCACAGTCCAGTGACACACTGGGTAGGTTAATTGATCATTGTAAATAGTCCCGTGATTATGTCAGCTTAATTGGATCTGTCAGGGGTTGAAGGGCCCACTCCGGGTTCTATCGCTAAAATAAAACAACAGAAAAAACAAATGTAGAGGGACATGGATACAGAGAGGAAATATCCTACAGTGGGTAAGTCTAGGACCAGAGTGCTTAGCCCCAGAGCAGAGTTATAGAGTCGTAGAAAATTACAGCACAGATACAGGCCCTTTGGCCCATCTAGTCCATGCCAAACCATTTAACTACCTACTCCAATTGACCTGCACTGGTACCATAGCCCTCCATACCCCTACCATCCATGTACCTATCCAAACCTCTCTTAAACGTTGAAATTGAGCTTGTCTACACCACTTGTACTGGCAGCTCGTTCCACACTATCAAAACCCTCTGAGTGAAGTAGTTTCCCCTGATGTTCTCCTTAAACCTTTCACTTTTCACCCTTAACCCTAGACAGCCGGTTGCAGTCCCACAAAATCTCAGAAAACCTCATTTACCCTATCTATACCCATAATTTTATATACCTCTTTCAAATCTTCTCTCATTCTTCTATGATTGAAGTCCTAACCTATTCGATCTTTCCTTATGACTTGGGGCTTCTGGACCTGGCAGCATCCTTGTAAATTTTCTCTGTTCTCTTTCAACCTCATTTACATCTTTCCTGTAGGTAGGTGACTAAAACTGCACACAATACTCCAAATTAGGCCTCACCAATGTCTCATCCAAATTCAACATAACATTCCATCTACTGTACTTAATACTTTGATTAATGAAGGCCAATATGCCAAAAGCTTTTTTTATGGCCCTATCTACATGTGAGGCCACTTTCAACAAATTATGGATCTGTATTCCCAGATCCCTTTGTTCTACCACACTCCTCAGTGCTCTGATGTGTAAGTCCTACCCTGGTTGGTCCTGCTGAATTGCAAAACGTCACACTTGCCTGCATTAAGTTCAATCAGCCATTTTTCAGCCCACTTTTTATGCTGGTCTAGATCCTGCTGCAAGCCATGATAGTGTCCCTCGCTGTCTACCCCACCTCCTTATCATGGTGTCAGCAGCAATTTTTTGATCCAGTTAACCACATTATCATCCAGGCCGTAAATGGAGATAACAAGGAACAATGGGCCCAGCAGCGATCCCTGTGGCAGTCTACTAGTCACAAGCTTCCAGTCAGAGAGGCAACATCTGCTACCACTCTCTGGCTTCTCCCACAAAGCCAATGTCTAATCCAATTTACTACCTTATCTTGAATGCTGAGCGAGTGAACCTTCTTGACCAACCTCCCATGTGGGACCTTGTCAATGCCTTGCTGAACTCCATGTAGACAACATCCTCCACCTTGCCTTCATCCACTTCCCTGGTAACTTCCTTCAAAAACTCTATAAGATTAGTTAGACATGATCTAACAAGCACAAACCCACGTTGACTATCCTTAATCAGTCCATATCTATCTGAATACTTATATATTCAGTCCTTCAGACTACCTTCCAATAACTTTCCCACTACTGATGCCTGGCTCATCGGCCTATAATTTCCTGGTTTATTTTTTGAGCCTTTGTAGAAGGACGTCCCTTTAGAACAGAGATGAGGAGGAATACGTTTAGCCAGAGGATATTGAATCTGTGAAATTCATTGTCACAGGTTGTTGATGGGTTCTTGATTAGAAGGATGTCAAAGGTTACAGGCAGGAGAATGGGGTTGAAAGGAATAATAAATAAATACACTGGCTTTGATGAGAATTGGCTGACAGAAAAAGAAATACTTTGATGGATAGGGTGTTCTCAGGCTGGGAGACTGCAAGGATCAGTGCTGGGTCCCAGCTCTTCACTTTGTAAAACACTTTGGATGAAGGATCCGGCTGTAGTATATCCAGGTTTGCTGATGATTAAAATGCCGGGTGATAGGTTTAGCTTCTGAGGAAACAGACATAGGCAGGCAAAGTTTCTGGACAACAATGTGGAATTGTGTGTGCTAAAACTATGAGCTCCAGAATTTCTTCATAGAGAAAGTGAAAACCCGGATTATTTGTTAAATGTTGAGAGATTGAAAGTTGTTGGCATTTAGAGGGATGTGAAAGCCCTTGTACGCTGACCACTGTAAGTTAAAATACAAGTACATGAAACAATTAGGATGGGAAACAATATACTAGGCTATTTTAGGTGAGGATTTGAACATAGAGTATAGAAATCTACAGCACATTACAGGCCCTTAGGTTCACAATGTTGTGCTGACCATGTAACCTACTCTAAAAACAGCCTAGAGTTACCCTACCGCATAGCCCTCCATTTTTCTAAGCTCTGTGTATCTAAGAGTCTCTTAAAAGACCCTATTGTATCCGCCTCCACCACCTTCGCCGGCAGTTTTTTCCACGCACCCACCACTCCCTGTGAAAAACTTACCCCTGACATTCTCTCCATTTGAGGACAAAAGGAGTGATGTCTTAATCACAAGAGATTCTATAGATGCTAGAAATCCAGAGCAACAAACACAACATGCTGGGGGAGCTCTGCAAGTCTATGGAGGGGAATAGACAGTCAAAACTTTGGGCTGGGAGCCTTCATCAGGACTAGGAATGATGCCCTAGCTCAATTACAGAAGGCCCAGCTAAGATCACGGGTTCTGGAAATATCTACCTGTGATATTTCAAAGAAGATCTGTGTGTTATTTCTCAATCAATACGGGAGTACACTAAAAGTCCCGCCGAAGGGTCTTGGCCCAAAATGACAGTTGTACTCTTTTCCATGGATGTTGCCTGGCCTGCTGAGTTCCTCCAGCATTGTGTGTGTGTTGCTTGGATTTCCAGCATCTGTAGATTTTCTCTTTTTTGTACGTTAAAAATGATCTGGTTTCTCTCCCCTGGGAACTTTTGGCATGCTTTGCAAATTTTCTACCCCACAATAGTGACTGCACTTTGAAAGAAAGCTATTGACTATGTGGTTTATGAAGTCTTGAGGTCCAGAGAACTGTCATCTTTGTGCAAGGATGGGTCCAAACACCCAGGTGTTTTCCTGTCAGCTTTAGTTTAACCAGGGTCTCAATGTCAAGGGCAGTCACCCTCACATGCCTCTGGAATTCAGCTGCATAGTCCATGCCTATGGGTCTGATCTTCGCAAGACTAGAATTGCAAAGGGAGGCTATTTGGGTGGAATTGAGGAATGGAAAAGGTGTAGTAACACTTATAGGGGTGTATTATAGACCACCTAATGGGGAGCGAGAATTGGAGGAGCAAATTTGTAAGGAGATAGCAGATATTCGTAGTAAGCACAAGGCTGTGATTGTGGGAGATTTTAATTTTCCACATATGGACTGGGAAGCCCATACTGTAAAAGGGATGGATGGTTTGGAGTTTGTAAAATGTGTGCAGGATAGTTTTTTGCAGCAATACATAGAGGTACCGATTAGAGAAGGGGCAGTGTTGGATCTCCTGTTAGGGAATGAGATAGGTCAGGTGACGGAGGTATGTGTTGGGGAGCACTTCGGGTTCAGAGATGACAATGCAAATAATTTCAATATAATTATGGAGAAGGATAGGGCTAGACCCAGGGTTGAGATTTTTGATTGGAGAAAAGCTAACTTTGAGGAGATGTGAAAGGATTTAGAAGGAGTAGATTGGGACAATTTGTTTTATGGGAAGGATGTAATAGAGAAATGGAGGTCATTTAAAGGTGAAATTTTGAGGGTACAGAAACTTCATGTTCCTGTTAGGTTGAAAGGAAAGGTTAAAAGTTTGAGAGAACCATGGTTTTCAAGGGTTATTGGAAACTTGGTTTGGAAAAAGAGAGATACCTGCAATAAATATAGGTAGCATGGAGTAAATGAAGTGCTCGAGGAATATAAAGAATGTAAGAAGAATCTTAAGAAAGAAATTAGAAAAGCTAAAAGAAGATACGAGGTTGCTTTGGCAAGTAAGGTGAAAATAAATCCAAAGTGTTTCTACAGTTATATGAATAGCAAAAGGATAGTGAGGGATAAAGTTGGTCCCTTAGAGAATCAGAGTGGACAGCTATGTGTGGAGCCAAAAAGAGATGGGGGAGATTTTGAACAATTTCTTTTCTTCGGTATTCACTAAGGAGAAGGATATTGAATTGTGTAAGGTAAGGGTAACAAGTAGGGAAGTTATGGAAACTATGATGATTAAAGAAGAAGAAGTACTGGCGCTTTTAAGGAATATAAAAGTGGATAAATCTCCGGGACTGACAGGATATTCCCTAGGACCTTGAGGGAAGTTAGTGTAGAAATAGCAGGGGCTCTGACAGAAATATTTCAAATATCATTAGAAACGGGGATGGTGCCGGAGGACTGGCATATTGCTCATGTGGTTCCATTGTTTAAAAAGCATTCTAAGAGTAAACCTAGCAATTATCAGCTTGTAAGTTTGATGTCAGTGGTGGGTAAATCAATGGAAAGTATTCTTAGAGATGGTATATATAATTATCTGGATAGACAGGGTCTGATTAGGAACAGTCAACATGGATTTGTGCGTGGAAGGTCATGTTTGACAAATCTTATTGAATTTTTTGAAGAGGTTACTAGGAAAGTTGATGAGGGTAAAGCAGTGGATGTTGACTATATGGACTTCAGTAAGGCCTTTGACAAGGTTCCATATGGAAGGTTAGTTAGGAAGGTTCAATTGTTAGGTATCATTTAGGACAGAGTTAAGGAAAAACTTCTTCTCCCAGAGAGTTGTGGGGGTCTGGAATGCACTGCCTCAGAAGGCAGTGGAGGCCAATTATCTGGATGCTTTCAAGAAGGAGCTAGATAGGTATCTTATGGATAGGGGAATCAAGGGATATGGGGACAAGGCAGGAACCGGGTATTGATAGTAGATGATCAGCCATGATCTCAGAATGGCAGTGCAGGCTTGAAGGGCCGAATGGTCTACTTCTGTACCTATTGTCTATTGTCTATTAATATTGAAGTAGTGGTGAATAACTATTTGTCAGGTTGGAGGCTGGTGACTAGTAGTGTGCCTCAGGGATCTGTACTGGGTCCAATGTTTGTTAATGATCTGGATGATGGGGTGGTAAATTGGATTAGTAAGTACAGATGATACTAAGATAGGTGGCGTTGTGGATAATGAAGTAGGTTTTCAAAGCTTGCAGAGAGATTTAGGCCTGAATGATGGCAGATGGAGTTTAATGCTGATAAGTGTGAGGTGCTACATTTTGGTAGGAATAATCCAAATAGGACATACATGGTAAATGGTAGGGCACTGAGGAATGCAGTAGAACAGAGTGATCTAGGAATAATGGTGCATTCCACCCTGAAGGTGGAATCTCATGTGGATAGGGTGGTGAAGAAAGCTTTTGGTATGTTGGCCTTTATAAATCAGAGCATTGAGTATAGGAGTTGGGATGTAATGTTAAAATTGTACAAGGCATTGGTGAGGCCAAATTTGGAGTATCGTGTACAGTTCTGGTCACCAAATTATAGGAAAGATGTCAACAAAATAGAGAGAGTACAGAGAAGATTTACTAGAATGTTACCTAGGTTTCAGCACCTAAGTTACAGGGAAAGGCTGAACAAGTTAGGTCTTTATTCTTTAGAGCGTAGAAGGTTGAGGGGGAACTTGATAGAGGTATTTAAGATTATGAGGGGGATAGATAGAGTTAACATGGATAGGCTTTTTCCATTGAGAGTAGGGGAGATTCAAACAAGAGGGCATGAGTTGAGAGTTAGGGGGCAAAAGTTTAGGGGTAACATGAGGGGAAGCTTCTTTACTCAGAGAGTGGTAGCTTGGTAGCTGTGTGGAACGAGCTTCCAGTAGAAGTGGTAGAGACAGGTTTGATATTGTCATTTAAAGTAAAATTGGATAGGTATATGGACAGGAAAGGAATGGAGGGTTATGGGTTGAGTGCAGGTCGGTGGGACTAGGTGAGAGTAAGCGTTCGGCAAGGACCAGAAGGGCTGAGATGGCCTGTTTCCGTGCTGTAATTGTTATATGGTTATATGAGCAAGAGGGAGACAGTTAATGGAGACTAAATGCTGCTTGATAGCACTTTTGACTTTAAGTAGCTTCAGTGATATTGACTGGAGAGCGGCAAATGATATTCCTTTGTTCAAGAAAGGTTGTAGGGATAACAATCACTTGTCACCTGCTAGTTTGTACTCCTTCCCCTCCCCCCACCCTCTAATTCCGGCTTCTGCATCCCTCCTTTCCAGTTCAGCTGAAGGGTCTGCCTGGAATGTCGACTATTTATTCCCCCCCATAGATGCTGCCTCGCTTGCTGAGTTCTTCTAGCATTTTGTGTGTGTTGCTCAAGATTACCAGCATCTGCGGAATCTCTTGTGTTAGTAAACCTGAATGTTGTCATTCATGACGATCCAGTGGTTGTAAGACCAACAGTTTTGTAGTTGCTACAAGTTACTTTTTAAAACTTCCACATTGTAAACAGAGTTTTGCATTTCACAGCCATCACTGTGGATTGTAACGCAGGTTTACAGATTACTACTCCAGTAACTACCACAGGCTGTGCGGTTACAGAGGCTTTGGATTATTAATCCGGTAATAACAAGCTTCCAAGTTACTGATCCAGATCTGTAACCACAAGTTGTAAATTACAAATCTGATAACATAACCATTGGGCTGGGCTTCTTTTCATTTCTATTGCAGTTTTTTAAAAATAAAGGATCACCCAAAAGACATAAATTATGTCAGAGTAATGACATCTCTTTTTGAAATTCTCAGCCGAGTTCAGTCTTACACATATTTACAAAGTCATGAGAAGAAGTGTCAAGTCACAAGAAGTTGTAACCTGATGAAGGGTCTTGGCCTGAAATGTTGACTCCATTGATGTGGCCTGACACACTGAGTTCCTCCAGCATTCCGGGTAAATACACAAACAGCTTTCAGCATCCATGCACACATCATCACTGCCAGCAGGCACCTCCAGAGATCCGCTCACAACTGCACTCATAAAAAGTTTCATCGGACTGCTCAGTTCCATATTTAATTTTACACCGCAGTGGTCGCATTTAACCCAATACGGGCACGCACCAAGATCAACCGGTTTCCAGCTCTTGTTTACGGATGCACAAAATGCTTTATACATTGGCAGCACACAGATGGTAAAAAGCAATGAATGTGAAATTCATTGTAGGTTCACATTTCTGTTTCCTCCAAACAAAAAGGCTCCTTGCCTTTTTTTTTGTTTCAGAATATTATTCTTTATCTAAAAGAGCAACGGAATGTTTTATAGCACCATCTAGTGGTCACTTAAAAAACCTGATCTGACACCCAAATACTTCCATCACATCTAACAATAAACGGTAATAAGCACACTTCTATTAGCTTTAACTTAATAACATTTGAAAATAATTTATCCAACATTCCTCATTCCTCTTGTGAAAGAGGTCACATCTGGACTACTATGTACAGTATTGTTCTCCTCTTGATGGGCCAAATGGCCTAATTCTGCTCCTATGTCTTATGGTCTTAAGTTATTATTTAAGGAAGGATGTTAATATGTTGGAAGAAAAGGTTTACATTTGTAGACCTGCAATAAATAGGTTGTCCTGTGAGGAAAGACAGGACAAGCTGGGCTTTTATTCGTTAGGATTTAGAAGAGTGAGATGTGTCCAGAATGGAACACATAGAATCATGAGGGATCTTAACAAGGGTGATTTCTCTTGTGGGAAAACCTAAAATTGGGGGTGGGGGTCAGAAATGTAAGAGTGTGATGGGGTAATTCTTCTCCCTTAGAATGCCAATGTATTCCTCAGAGGCAGTGGAAGCAGAGCCTGTGGATATTCTGTAGGCAGAGCTAGAGCGACAGCTAATAAGGGGACGGTGATTATGGGTAAACAGGACTGTGGAGTTGAGGTTACAATCAGATATGTGATGATCTTATTAAATAGTGGAATGGACTTGAGGATAAAAATTTGGCTATCTGATGGAGTGTGAATGTGCTTGCAACTTTATTAAGCAAAGGCTTGTAAGAGAAACGTCCACACCAAACAGCTTCTGTCCTCTTATAATTTATCCCAGTCATTCCCAAAGTGGGTGATATTGCCTCCTGGGGGTGGTGGGAGTTTCTAAGGGGGGGGAATAAAGATACAGGGGGCAGCAGGGGATGCTCAGTAGCAAGGGGACAGCTCAGGGCCAACAGGCTTACTTTAAGAACTGAATTACTTATTATAAGCATACGATCCTCAGTGCTTCATAACAGATGACAATGATCACATCATCTTTTGCTAACCCACCGTTCTCTTAGACTATGCTCAAAGCACATTATAGTTTTTGAAAAGCAATGTGATAGTTCTGTATCGGGCACGTCATGAGAAATCCGGACTGAAGAACTCATGTTATTTCTGGGCTCGGCCTGCGCATTGTTGCCGTTCACTACTGTAGTACAGTGTCAGTACAATTCCCATATTCCCTGATGCAATTCCTGTCAATTATGGTATGGCAATCAATGGGGTAGGGTTCAGAATCTGCCCTTTTGAAAGAACTTGGCCGCATTTCTCCAGCCCACGGCCCAAACCAGATGTCGCTGCCCCACTTCAGGCAGAGTCAGGTTTTGCCTGAGCCATGATGAAGCCATAACTTTCCCCTTGATTGCAGTGCTTGAGGAGGGATTTAAACAATAGGCGATTGACCATGGTCACCAATCCATAACGAAAATAGCAGAAGCAGACTGACTGTGAAAGAAGTGTAGACAGTGTAGAGTGGAGTACCTGAAATACGGATTTACACCAGCACCAAGCCAACAACAGCAGCCAATGTGCCTATTGTGTGAGAAAGCTTTTTCAGATCAGATACTAAATCCATCAAGGCTCACTGAACATTTGAAGAGAATACACTCTGACAAAGCAAACAAGAACTTGGCTTATTTTCGATCACTTTGTGACAACTTTCAGAAACAGAAAACACTTCAAAACATGTTTGTCAGCACTTTGTGAGCTTTTCCGGTCTCCAAGCCTCTCTGATTTGGAAGAGAAAGAAAGAATACCAGATGATTATTTTCAAGTACACAGTGCCCACCTGGGTGAGCAACATAAAAACGTGACAGAGAGATTTCAGGATCTTCTCTTGATCCAAATTCCAGATTCCATTCCTGAATACGTAACGAGGAATTAACAGGAAGGATGGAAAAAGAACAGATCTCGTTACAAAATGATTTGAGCTGAAATTGCGGTTTAAAAAATCTTATCAATACTTTTGTTTGCTGAAAGAAATCTCTAAACACTATCCTGCACTTTGGAAAAAGGTCAAGATGTTCTTTATTGCTTTTCCAACATTATGTTTAGTGCTTTCAGTGCAGTCGCCCCAACTTCTTTCAAAGCAACGATACAGACTGAAAATGACTGAACGTGGGGATCTGTGACTCCTTCTGAGTGACATTCAGCCTGATGTTCAGAAGCTGATATCACTGCATCAAGCCCGTCCATCTCATTGAAAAATGAAAAAGCAATGACGTAGTGAATGGTGGACCACTAATGTTTGCTCTGAAATTGTTGATGAAATTTGTTTTTACTACAATTAAATAATTAATCTTATTTGTAGCTTTAAATAGATTTGAATGACTTTTGCAATTATTTGTCTCTGCTTTGAATTTGCAGTTCCTATTTTCTTTCACTGTGCGCTGTAAATCAAAGTTTTTCATAGTTTTTGTGTAATGACCGGAATGGGAGAGAGTGGCATTGGGGGTGTGGTCTGGGAGCCAAGGGGCTGGTAACCCCCAAAAAGTTCGGGACCATTGATTTATCCTTTTAAACTGATCTAGCTTTCTGCCTGTGATTGGGGTGGGGGGAGCTGCCTGTTATTTCACGTACGATGGCAGGACAAAGTCCCAGACACGGAGGTCCTGGAGCGGGCTAGCACCCACAGCGTCTACACCCTCTTACAGAAAGCCCAAGCCAGATGGCCTGGCCATGTCGTCAGGATGTCTGACAGTCGACTACCAAAACAGCTGCTGTATGGAGAGCTGAGCCAGGGCAAGCATTCAGATGGAGGGCAGAAGAAACGTTTCAAAGACTGCCTCAAAGTGTCCCTCAAAGACTTCAACATCAATCCCAGTAGCTGGGAATCGCTTGCTCTGGACCGCCCAACCTGGTGGAGCAGGACCACTACAGGAGCGTATGCAGCAGAAATCAGACGCACCGCAGAGGCTCAGAGGAAACGCGCCACGCGCAAGGCTCGAGCTACCTCCACTTCCACTGCAGCACCTACCCTCATGTGTCCCACATGTGGGCGAGCTTTCAGGGCCCGGATTGGCCTCACCAGTCACCTCCGGACCCACAGTCATAAACCCTCCACCTGCCAGAAGTCGTGGTCGTCTTCGACACCGAAGGACGAACAACATCACCTGGATTTCACGAAAACATTTCAATCCTGTGGTAATTTGTACAAAAAATGTCATTCCATTTAAGTGACAATGACCCCAGAACAATGTGTTGATGACTGAAACTGTTTACAGAAACACTGATTTTCATTTAATGGAGTGAAGCATGTTTTCATGCAGTCTGCAAAGGTGTAAGGAATTCAAAATTCCAGCAGACATGTAGGGTGCAAAACCGTAGTGTAGATTGCTCAGTGAAAATTTAAATATGTGTTCAAACTAGAAAAGCTGAGGTAATCAGACCATGAAATGTAGAATTAGAGTTGTTGCAGTACCCAAGGAGATTATTTGGTCCACCAGCAGAATTGTAGAAATTTATGACCTTTGCTGTCCAGCCAGCCAACAATGATCTATAGATTAATTCCTCTTTCCTGCCATTGACTTGAAGGTTATACAGCTCTTCAAGTGCTCCAAGTGTCAGATTATTGCTGTTTTTAAACCTTCCTAATGACCTTCTGCACAGTATACTAACTATGGAAGTACTCAGAACCACATTTTATATTGTCTAACATGGAATTTCCTATATACATTAATATGTTAATCATGAAGTACCCTGAAAACTGGATTGAAGGGCAGCAAACAGGAATTAAAATTCTGATCTGTATTTCAGTTAATCACAAACTCTGAGCTTCCAGAGAAGTTTTGATTTAATATTAAGTCCAAAAATTAAAAGCTAGCAGCACATGTGCACATCAGTGCAATTCATAAGTAAGTCATGACATAGATAAGGTGAATATCCAATTGTTTCACCGGGATAGGGGAGTCCAAAGCTTGAGGGCAAAGGTTTAAAGCAAGAAGTAAAAGATGTATCAGGGACCTGAGGGGCAGTTTCTTCACACAGAGGGAAGTGCATACATGGAACAAGCTGCCTGAGGAAGTAGGAGAGACAGATACAATTTCAGCGTATGGATGGGTACATGGATAGGCAATAAATATGGCCCAATGAAGACAAATGAATTAGCTCAGCTAGGATGAAGCTCTTGTTTCCATGCTGTAAGTTTATATGATCTATATGGTGAGAATACAGCCAGGAACACTTTTAATCATCCCAGGCTCACCAGGGAGCCTGCTCTACTCATGGAGTTGTATCTCAACTTCTGAAAGGTGTGAGATAAAGCTGAAGAATTTTAGGATATTCAGATTCAGATTCACTTATTTATCGCATGTACATCAAAACATGCCGTGAAATGTGTGTTATTTCAGAATCAGAATCAGGTTTATTATCACCGGCATGTGACGTGAAATTTGTTAACTTAGCAGCAGCAGTTCAATGCAATACATAATTAGCAGAGAGAAAAAAATAATAATGAATAAAATAAAACAATATTAAATAACAAATAAACCAATTACCTGTATTGAATAGATTTTTTTAAATGTGCAAAAACAAATACTGTATATTAAAAAAAGTGATTGAAGCCCAAAGCTTCAATGTCCATTTAGGAATCGAATGGCAGAGGGGAAGAAGTTGTTCCTGAATCGCTGAGTGTGTGCCTTCAGCCTTCTGTACCTCCTACCTGATGGTAACAGTAAGAAAAAGGCATACCCTGGGTGCTGGAGGTCCTTAATAATGAAAACTGCCCTTCTGAGACACCGCTCCCTAAAGATGTCCTGGGTACTTTGTAGGCTAGTGCCCAAGATGGAGCTGACTAGACTTACAACCTTCTGCAGCTTCTTTCAGTCCTGTGCAGTAGCCCCTCCATACCAGACAGTGATGCAGCCTGTCAGAATGCTCTCCACGGTACAACTATAGAAGTTTTTGAGTGTATTTGTTGACATGCCAAATCTCTTCCAATCCTAATAAAGTGTAGCCACTGACTTGCCTTCTTTATGACTACGTCGATATGTTGGAAACAGGGTAGATCTTTAGCGATCTTGACACCCAGGAACTTGAAGCTGCTCACTCTCTCCACTTCTGTTCCCTCTTGGTGCACCATCAATAACTCTCGGAGACGTGAGGCGAGATATAGGCTTTTACTGGCTGGAAGAAAGAACAAGCAGCAAGTGACCACCACACTACATCCTGGAGACTGAGGCCGGGGCTGTGTCTCCAATCGCCTTTATACCGGGGTCCGTGGGAGGAGCCACAGGAGCAGTCAGCAGGGGACGTGTCCAGACAGGTATAGGTAGTTCACCACACCTCTATGAGGACTGGTATGTGTTCCTTCGTCTTACCCTTCCTGAAGTCCACAATCAGCTCTTTCATCTTACTGATGTTGTGCCAGGTTGTTGCTGCAGCACCATTCCACTAGCTGGCATATCTCATTCCTGCACGCCCTCGAGAGAGTCTACCAACCAACATAGCCTAACGAAGTGCTTGAGTTAGCCCACTACACATTCTGGTGTTAATGTAGCATGCCCACAATGCTCAGCAGAGCAACACAGGACGCAACAAGCAACAAAACAACAACAGCGAAACAAGCCCCTTTCCTCCCTCCCTCTCCCCCTCCCACCCCACACATGAACGTTCCTCCAACCCTAGGACAGGCCTCTAGTCTCCAGGCTTCAGTCATTGGGCTTTGACTTCCAGACTTCTGACAGACTTCTGCTCTCTGATCTTTGGTATCATCTTCAAGACGAGCTGATAACAAGGCCCCAAGCTCCAGGCTCGAGCTCCGTGTTCACCGTCTCACGCCTCCTTGTGTCTGCTGCTTGCACGGACCTCTGATCCCGGAACTCGCCAACCTGGCTTAAGCTGACTGCAACAATAATGTACGCACAATCCCATAAAAAGAGATTCAAAATCCTTTCTCTTCAACTGGGACAGCCACAGATGTCCTTCACCCGTCCACGTCACTGGCCCTTGTGCATGAAGCTGAGACCCGACCTCTAACCCCTCTGCATCTCTGTTGCAAAACCCTAACCTGATCCCTAATTCCCCTGTCTCTCAACCAGTAACTCTGTTTTGTTTGGGTGTATTCGCGTATGGCTGAATGACAACTGAACTGGAAAGCCATCCCTATAAACTTAAAGATACAATTAAATCTGAGCCTTGAACTCAATGCAGATCACAGCTCGGTACCATCTTGAGCAGGTTAGCATGCTAGATCACATGGCACCCAGTCTTGACGCTGTTCAGAAAGGGGGAGCTACATTGCAGTGGGTGTGAGGTAGGGGAATTTGCCGGAAACCAGCTGGGACTTTGATAGTCAGTCACAGAGAAGCCTCGATTCAGCGATTCGAAGATTCAAAAGCTCGAAGTACATTTATTGCCTAAGAATGTATAAATTATACAACCTTGAGATTTGTTTGCTCAGAGGTGGCCATAAAGCAAGAAACCCACAAGAACCCAATTAAAAAGAAGACCAACACCTGATGTGCAAGAGAAAGGGGGAGAAAACACAAATCATGCAAACATTTGAAGTGAACAACAATATTCCAAACTAAATTGAGTCCTCAGATCTGAACCCCGGATCAGTTCATTATATTAGCGGGCGCAGAGCAGAGGAGTGACCTTAGCATTGCAGAGACTATCGCAATAAAGACTGGTAATTGATTGTTGACCAGAATACTGATTTAAATACAAAAGGATAGGTATACTTTTCATGGTTAAAGAAAACACTATATTTTAGCATTAATTTTCTGTGCTCTAGCTTCCCATGGCTAATGACTTAAATTTTCTTTTACAAAGAGGAAGACTTACCTTCCTGTAAACACCAAAAATGGTCCCAATAGGTGAAAGGCAGTCGATGTTCGAAGAGCCATCCAGTGGGTCAAAGCACACCAGGTATTTCCCCTGGAACAAACAAGTGTAAGCTAAACTGACTGCGACAATAATGTACACACAGTCCTTTACGAGGGGTGATTGATAAGTTTGTGGCCTAAGGCAGAAGGAGCCAATTTTAGAAAACCTAGCACATTTATTTTTCAACATAGTCCCCTCCTACATTTACACACTTAGTCCAGTGGCTGTGGAGCATACGGATCTTGGACCTACAGGAAGTGT
Source organism: Hemitrygon akajei (assembly GCF_048418815.1). Classification (NCBI taxonomy): domain Eukaryota; kingdom Metazoa; phylum Chordata; class Chondrichthyes; order Myliobatiformes; family Dasyatidae; genus Hemitrygon; species Hemitrygon akajei. The sequence goes on from NC_133125.1 coordinate 42,847,564, forward strand.
CCACAGATGGGTGATTGATAAGTTCATGGCCTAAGGTAGACTGAGATGAGTTACTAACTTCAAACTTTCTGCATAATCACTCAAAGAGTTGACCTGCATGTGAATGTAACGAGAGCTGTATAACTCATCTCCTTCTACCTTAGGCCACAAACTTATGACCATCTGTGGTCACTTTCTGGAGGTCCAAGATCCGTATGCTCCACGACCACTGGACTAAGTGTGTAAATGTAGGAGGGGACTATGTTGAAAAATAAATGTGCTAGGTTTTCTAAAATTGACTCCTTCTACCTTAGGCCATGAACATATCAATCACCCCTCGTAAAAAGAGATCAAAATCCTTTCTCTTCAACTGTGTTTCTGGTTCCCTCTCATATACACAGTTTCCTAATCCAAATAGTCTGCTGTCTAGTAGTATGTTGTCATTATTTTAAATGCTTTGTGAGACAGCCTGACACATGTAGAAATTATATATTACTATTCTGTCATAATGAATTGTGATTACTAGGTGAAACTAGTAATTACTTACCAATGTCATGTTAGTTATTTTGGGGAAGTTTTCCACTCGGTTATATCCACAAAACATTAAAAAAGTTATATTAACAATGGTGAAATGGTGATACCCATTGGTATTCTTGAAGAGAGCTGCCGTGGAATCTAGCAATCTCTTTGACATGATTTTCTCTTTCTCCTTTGACTGCAGCCAGATGTCATTCTGAAGAGATCTCTGGGATCAAACTGTGGTATCATTAAACAGGGTAAGCTGCGAACTATTTTACTGAATTGTCTCAGATGGCAAACCAGGAGTTTAAAAAAAACCTTCAGCCAACTTTCCAAATGCTTTTCAGAATACACGATAAAGACTGAAATGTAGGTGAGTGCAAGGTAGAAATATCAAAGCAAGTGTGTTATTTTAAAACCACACTGAATGGATGGGATTAAAATTATATATACTTTTGGGAGTTATGGAGTTTGCTAATGAGTAATTATGACTTAGTCCATAAACAATTTAGTTATACTTCATTCACAAGGGATAGCACATCCATTTCTTGTTCTGAAATGATTTGCAAGAAGTTCCTGTAGTTTGTTGATTTCTGCCAATTGCACTGAAAAAGAGCTGTATGACAATGCATCTTCTGGGGAAAGCAATGGACTATTGACAACAATTTTTGATGTCCATATTTTGTTGTTTGCCTGGGCACTCTGGAGATCATGATCTGCTGTCCTCTGTTACAGGTTACGCCAGGGTTCCATTCCTGTGAACTGGTCATAACCCAAAAAGTTTGCAAAGCAGACAGATTACTGAAGGAACACGCACAAAATGCTGGTGGAACGCAGCAGGCCAGGCAGCATCTATAGGAAGAAGCACTGTCGACGTTTCGAGCCGAGACCCTTTGTCAGGACTAACTGAAAGGAAAGATAGTAAGTATCACAAATTCCACCAGCATTTTTTGTGTGTTGCTTGAATTTCCAGCATCTGCAGATTTCCTCGAGATTACTGAAGGAGACCACTCTGTTTATCCCGTTAGGGAGATTATATCTGTGAACTAAGTTCCCATATGGCAGAAGATGCATGCAGCCTCATAGCAGCCTGAACACCCATCCAGCTGATCACACAAAGGCTTGTTCATATGTTTGGACTGTACAGTAAGGTTTTTTTGTTTTATGTTGCATGAGGCCATGAATAATTGTAAGTCCTGATTATCTTTCTTATCAGTCTTATTGCAGATTTTGGGTCAATGTTTTAGAATTTTAAGATTGTTTCTGTGAAACATTTCTTTACCAAAATGTCCACACCTCATTCTTCCTCAAAACACTTACTGTGATTTTAATCCATTTTATTTATTTGTGATTAATTATAAAGGTCCAGCATCTGGACTTGTGTCCTAAATATAACACTATATTGGGGAGCAAAACTGCAGGACTTAGGTTTTAATTATGAATTATGCACTAAGTTTTCCCTCTTTTGTTTTGGGTGTTTGACTTCCAATCAACTTTTCTGAAGAATTGGCATGGACGTTGAGAGGGCAGCAACAGGCAGTGCAGTGGTTACTACATCACCCACCCATCACATTCATTATATACTCACCCTCTTCTCTGGATCCACAATTATCGCATCTTTATTCTCCTCCGACACTAGTATGCATGTACTGAATGATGATTTTAGCATATTAATGACTAGGTCATTAGACAAGATATCCAGCTTCTTGACTTCATCTCCCGTCACATTCACAGTCCCTGCGATTCCATACCTAAATAAAACAATTTGTGGAGGATCTTTAAGCATTTGTCAGGTAGGAGTTACTTAAATATAGCTCACCAACGCTAAACAGTAACTGTTTCATTTTCTGAGCTGTTTTGAAATCTGACCACACAGCCCTTTTAAATGGCAAGCACATAGCATTCAAAATCTCCTCATGTTACTCCTCCATTTTCTCTCTAAGTTAAGAGTCCAACTGGCAAGACGCCTGCAGGCTGGGAGCCTTTCACTGGTCACCACAGTGATGTGATCCATTGATGCACATTGCGGTGAAAGTATCGAAAATTCTCAATAAAGATAGCATTCCCTATTTAATGTGGGTTTTGCTTGTGTGTTTTCCTCACTGGCTTGCAAATAGCCTTTGTGAAGAGCAATTAAAGATTTCCAACAGAAAGTTTGTTAATTAAATTTTTGGCCAGGGAGGTTTCACTGGCAATGGGATTTGAAGAGAATGGTGCAATATTTCTTCAGAGCTGAGCAGATGGGAGTTAGCATTCTTTCCATATCTAATCATGCAATTTTTGTCAAGTTACATATATGTAGTAACCACCCTACAAACCACTGTAAGTAATACCACGGGACCTGTTTGTACCAGAAAATCTACTTTATTCCTTTCTCTTCACTGCTTTTGAGCCCTTTATATCTTTCTTTTGCACTTTCTTATCTTCATTGCTTTGTCCTTTTTAATGTTTTCTTTGTGCATGATATCAAAAAACTGATCCATTTAATGGAAATAATCTTGCTGATTTTTCCCCATATTTAATGGAAGGTAAAGTGAAATGTGCATGTATACAGGCAGGGGATTCATCAAGTCTAATTGACGTACCTACATTTTCAAAGCCAGGTATTGAGCAGTAACATTACTGTAACATCCAGCCTAAGGTAACCCACAGTCATGTTGATTTAATTTCAGCAGAAGCTAACTCCAGCTGAAGATAGGCTGTACTTCTTATAAGAGAGATATATTGGGGCATTAGAACTGGTCAGGGTGACGTGGAGTCATCTAGTACCGATGTGATTTGCTCAAGCTGTATTCTTTTTTTTGTAATTTATTTTTTTATTGAAGTTCATCATCAAACAAACATTTCTATAAGATGTATTTCAGACATTGTACATATATATCATATAATCATATATATCACAAATCCCCACAAAGTATTTATCTGAGGTATACACTTATAGAAAAGAGCAGAAAGAAAAAACAAGCAAAAGGAAAAAACTATGTACAAGTAGGGAGTGATCTTTTTTTACAACAAATTCATTGATTTGTGAGAATAAAATCAGGCCTATGAGGCATTATGTCGTTAAACCATTTTTCCCAGTATGAATCAAATTGTTCCAGCTTATGATTAACAGATGCTGTTATCTTCTTCATTTTTTAAATGTCCGTTGTAATTTCTATCCATGCATTTAAAGTTGGGCTCTCCTGTGATAACCATTTCCTAGTAAGAGTCTTTTTACCAGCCACCAACAGTATATCCATTAAATATTTATCTCTTTTCAACCATTCTTGAGGTATATATCCAAAATATATGGTCTTACTTTCTAAGGGTATTTCACATTTAAAGATGTCTTGTAGGGCATTGTGTATCCCCCTCCAATAGTTTTTGATAACAGGGCAGTCCTAAAAAATATGATGATGATTTGCATTTTGATTTCCACAATTTCTCCAGCAAACAGGGAGGTTACTATCATAATAGGATTTCTGAGAGGGTGTAATAAAATATCTTATCAAGTTTTTCCACCCAAACCCCCTCCATTTCTGTGAACTGGTACACTTCCATTGATATCTCCATATTATTGTCCATTCTTCCTCAGATATAATTATCCCTCCTTCCTTATCCCATTTTGTTTTAATGTATGAAGTCGAATGTGCTTTAAGATTTGACAACCCCTTATACATGCTTGATATGATTCTACTGTGGCGACCCACTTTCTGCACAGGCGAACCGGCTCACAAATAGCCAGCGCGCGGGGAGAGACTTTGGTAATGCACCTCTGACGTCATTTCTGCCCAGAGAGGGCGGGAACTAGGGATTAAAAGCCAGCGCCGCGAAGTTTGAATAAACTAGTCTCAAAACCACTTACCGACTGTGTGTCGTTGTTTCTAGCTCTGTATGTAGTACATCGCTACACTACTACCGTTATCTGAATGATATGCTTTTCTAAGGAGAATGCCTACCAGGGCAGCTTTATCTCGGGGCCTCCTTGAAGGAATGAAACATCCACACCGATTCCTGAAGATTTTCTGACTCATGACTTTTCAAAGTGTTGCAAATAGTACAGAGAGCTTAATTCCACGAATTAGCAATAGAAAGATCTACTACCACATAAGCCACCCATTTTCACCCACAAAACCAATGTGGCAGCAAGCCATTCTCAGTCCTGAGGGGTTGCTTTAGGGTTCAGCTTCGTAAGGTTGAAATTTGGGACTGTATCTGAAAATGCATTGTGTGGTTTGAAAAACAAAGCTGACGCTGCATCAGTGTCCCATGCTGACTATTGTCACTGTATGCCCACACTGAATTTCCTCCTGGTTTGTCAACACATTGTTTCATACTGAGGTTGAACACATAGGGACCAAGTGGCCATGATCTCATGTGGCCACACATAGTCCCAAGAGAGAAGACACAACTTCCACACAAGCAGAAGACTGAACCCAGACTGCTGGTGCTGTGAGGAACAGCTCTTCTAGTTGCACCACCTCGTTGCCCCCTGTCATTGTATCAAGGAATTCGGTGGTTCAAGAAAGTAGCTCATAATGAGACCAGGGAACTCACCACCCCTCCACCAATTTTTCTCTTTCCTCCTGAATATACTAATTAGTACTGAGGAAAGACTCCATGAGGTGAAGCAACCATCTGATTAATTGACCTCCCCCCTATCAAATAGTTATTATTTTTATAATAATTCCATCAGGAGAAAGAACTGGATAATTTTCCAGCACAGATAGCTGTGACATCTTGGAACACCCTTACTGTTACTTTGGCTGAAATCAGATTTCTAGTTCAATAAAACCACAGTCCCGGTTTGTCTATAACTAAATGACTAAATGGATGAGTGGGCCACCTGTTCCCTTCAGCCTGCTCTGTTAATCATCTTCCTGCATTATCTCACAATGTTAGATTCTTCAGTTTACAAAAATCTATACATTTCAGGATGGAATCAGTACACTGGAGGTTAAGTAAGATGCAGGCCCGTATTTGTTGAAGGAAATCTTGGGTAGAACTTACAAGTTTGGGAATGAGTAATTGACCCAGCACTGCTCATTTCCCACCACAGCTGGGTCTGAATATTTACTCCCCTGTGTCTCTGGACATGAGCTACCACTTGGTTCTGCAAAGTAGAAAATCTGGACCAAAATTATATAAACTAGGGGTTCCCAATCTGGGGTTCAAGACCCCTTGGTTAATGGTAAGGGTCCTTGTCATAAAAAGATTGGGAACCCCTGATCTAAACTGATATTTGAGATCCAAAAACAAGTGCTGCAGATGCTGGAAATCTGAAATAAAACAGAATATTTTGGAAATACTTAGCGGGTACAGAATACCTGTAGAGCAAAATAATGTTAATATTTCTGGACAATGATTTTCATTGGAAGTATCACTGAGCTGAAACCTCACTCCGTTGGTCTCTTCATAGACTCTATTCCCTCAGACAAACTACAGGTTCCATTGCCTTTTGTCGCCATCTGCTGGCTGGTGAAGCACCTGACTGCTCAGAACCTCTCAGGTTTTCACTGATTCTCTTACATGTTGTCCACTTCTCAGTTTACTTATGGCATCGATTTGTAGTTGGTATTGTTACGAACCCCGTAACTGGGTGTCTTACCAGCAAAGATAGGAGTAGCCGTTGAAGTCTGATGATACTATTTTTAACAGTATTTATTAGTAAAAATACACAAAAATAATATCAATGCAAATATACAGATAATATACGTCGTCAATACTAAATCTAAAAGTGCGGGTATAATAATAATCAATAAGAAATAAGCTCTATCGTTGTCTAGGGGATAATGAATTGTCCGATGGAAATATAAAGTTCAGTTCATACAGGCTGCCATCGTTGCTGATCACCATGTGGCAATTGTTGGAGAGAGAGAGAGAGAGAGAGAGAAACTTGCCAACTTTCCTTGTTACGATCTTGATCCGTATCCGTCCTTTAGCTAGACCGTTCCGTGGAGGACTCGTCACCCAGGCAAGGATGGACACACACACAAGCCCCCCACCGGTCTCGTACGTTTCTCCTGGTGCGTCTGAGGGGTGTCTCCCCAGACCCGACTTTTATCCTCACTCATGGGGTCTCAGGTGTCAATCAGATTGGGATGATGCAGTCCCTCAACCAGATCACTCTGGTTGCCCCCTGAGGGGTTTCAATGAATAGTACAGTACTCAATACACAATTCCTTCTTCAAGAGACAATAGCAGTAATCAGTGGTTCCGTTCCGCTTTTGTTAGGAGACATTCCACTTTTTGTGTATTCCTGCGTTGTCAATAACAACTGCCTTTTCTGTTATCCTGCGTCTCTCTCTCATTACTGACATGATGTGTATCTCTCTCATTTCCTGACCCGAAATAATAGCGATCTTGCGATTCTCAAAAAGGAGGGGGCGACTTTGCACCCTTTGGCCCATCAGAGTTGCTCCACATTCGTAACAATATTATGACCACTGTATGTGTGTAGCTTCAGTTCACCAAGGATCAGAATCAGCAGGAATACATTGACAAATAATGGAGGAAAAATAACAGAAATATGTCAACTATCAGATGCAGACTGTGTGATCCACAATGTTCGTACCGAACTTTGTTCCAATCTAATCCCTTCTGCCAAGACATGATCCATATTTCTTCATTCCCTATATCCATGTGCTTATTGAAATGCATCTTAAATGCTTCTATCATACCTGCATCCACCAAAACCCTCGGTAACATGTTCTCTACACCAACTGTAAACCACCAACTGTACCAACTGTACACCAACTCTACAACCACCAACTACACCAACTGTACACCAACTCTACAACCACCAACTACACCAACTGTACACCAACTCTACACCAACTGTTTTTTACACACCTCTGTAAAAAACCTTGATCTACATATCTCCCTTAAACTCTTCTCTCATCTTGAAAGCTAAGCCCTCTAGTATTTAACATTTCCACCCTGAGAAACTGGCTCTGATTATTTACCCTATTTATGCCTGTCATAATTTTATAAACATCGATCAGATTCTAATATCAAATATTGAGGAACGTGGTGGTAGTTAATAGTGTCATTCCAATGCCACTTAGTTAGCCACTCCTTCACGGGAGGAGTTCTCACACTGTACAAGCAAGGTTATCAGTAAAGTTCAGTTGAATATTCTGCAGGCTGGAGTCTTGGTGTGTGCTCTGCACCGTCCCTCAATGTAGAACATAACACGGTGTCAAGGAGTGGTTGATCGTTAATGAATTGGTGCTACAGACCAAGTGAGATTCCCCAAGAAGAAATAGAGTAAATCTGTTCTTGATCACATATATCTACAACAAATATCCAGAAGCTTATCAACTTAAACCGCCTATGCTAGTTGCTAATTGTATGCACCTTGAGGCTGAGCTGAGAGAGGGCCAGGGTTGCTAAACAACTCCGTCAAGCTGCACCTAAAGGTGAAAACGTTGTAATAATCAGTGGGCCACTAGCCTAGGGAAGAACATAGAGACACAGACACAGCTGAGAGCTCAGAGAAGTAAATCAAACTCTCAGAGAGAAACAAGACCTTTGTAATCCAAATAAATAACATTCTAAACAAACAAACAGGTAAATGGAGAAAATACCTGTAGTACTGTGGTGAACTACATATACCTGTCTGGCCACGCCCCCCCTGCTGACTGCTCCTGTGGCTCCTCCCACAGACCCCTGTATAAAGACTATTGGAGGCACGGCTCCTCCTTCAGTCTCCAGGATGTTGTGTGGTGGGTCTTGCTGCTGACGGTGCTTTCTTCCAGCTAATAAAAGCCTATCTCTTGTCTCACGTCTCCGAGAGTTATTGATGGTGCATCAAGTACCTACATCTACTTACCTACAAAAGCCCCTCTGAGACATCTGATTTCTCTAAGACCAGGCACCTTGAGAGATGTCTCAGAGGCTTTGAGAGATTTAGGGTTGGAAGCAATCTCACTCAGAATTCAGAAGAGCATCACGTAAGCACACTGATAAACTCCATGGGGGACAAAGCTGAGGACATCATGGGTGGATTAGGACTGAAAGATGCTAAAAAAAAGAGTACAAAACAGTGCAGGATAAAGGATATTTCACATGAAAGCAAAATGTGATATATGAGAGGGCAAAGTTCAACTCCAGGAAAAAGGAGCCAGATAAAAGTGTGTCACAGCATTGTATGCCCTGTTAGACAACTGTACACATGGAAATCTGAGAGATGAGCTCATTAAAGGTAGGATTGTTGTTGGGCTACTAGACATCAGCTTGTCAGAGAGACTTCAGCTGCAGGCAAATCTCACACTAGAGACGGCTATTACTATGGTCAGGCAGAGTGAGAATGTTCGTCAGCAACAGGCAGAACTCAGGCATGAAAACAATGCTGAGGTAATGCTAGAAGCTGAACAAAAAGAACGGTAGAAACAAAGTGCAGTCAGAAAGACTACAGAAAGAGGTGACAGTAGAGCTCAGCTCAAACGAACCAGACAAGTGAAACAAAGAGCATGTAAAATGTCCAGCTGCAGGAGATGCAGCAAGTCTCCATTTCACATCAAAGGGCTCCGTCCAGCAAAAGAAGTGAAATGCCACCAATGTAATAGAGTTGGCCATTATAAAAGGGACTGTCACTCAAAAACAGCTCTTCAGGAGAAAGCTTTCCTTGGGGCTTTAGATTCAGATAGAAAAGCTGGTGTACTAGGATTCAGTTGCAAAATGGATACCAGGTCAGGTGTCACAGCCATCCCTGACTGTATGTTCACAAAACTGATGAAGAAAACAAGCAGTATGCTAAACCTAGCAAAAAACCTGCCCATGAGGCCAGGGAAACATAAGCTCAGCGTGAAACAATGTTTACGATTTCCATCTGTAAAATTGAGAACCAGTTAGGAGAGGATGTGTATGTTGTATAGAATATCTTCTCACCGCTACTGGGATGTCATGCCATCAAGAAGCTGTACCTCATTGCAAAGTTAGATTCACTAAACAACGTTTAGTGGCAGGAGAAGTACCCGAAGTAGTTCACAGGCCTGGGGCTGATGAAGGAAGAGTACCTTATCCAACTGAGGTCAGGAGTGATGCCCTAAGCTCTGACCACAGTGTGGTGTATACCAGCCACATTGAGGAACAAAGTTAAAGCCGACCTTGAGAGAATGGGGAGAGTGGACCTACTGACTGGTGTGTGGGTATCGTTGCTGTTCCAAAGCTAAATGGTACACTGAGGATCAGTGTTAATCTAACAAAATTGAATAATGCAGTGAGGTGAGAGAGGTTTATTCTGCCCTCTGTTGAGCATACATTGGGTATGCTGGGTGGAGCAAAGTTCTTCACAAAACTAGATGCAAACTCGGGGTTTTAGCAAATTTGTTTAGCTCCTGAGTTACAGAAGCTCACACCATATGGACGCTATGCCTTGAAGAGACTTACTTTTGGCATCTCATCGGCCCCTGAACTCTTTCAGATGAGGATGAACCAAATTCTGTAGAGACTAGAAGGAGTAGTCTGCCACATAAACAGTGTACTCACCTTCGACGGCTCAAGTGAGGAACATGCCTTGGAGAAACTGAAATAGGCTGGACTCACCCTGAACAAAAAGAAATGTGAATTTACAAAGTTGGCAGTGAAGTTCTTAGGGCACCAACTGTCCTCAGATGGAATGCAACCTGATTCAGACAAACTATCAGTTCAGAACATGGAACAACCTACAAATGTATCAGAGATCTGCAGTCTCCTTGGCACGGCAAACCAGCTGGGAAAGTTCATTCCAGATTTGGCAGAGAAACATTTGGACCTAGGACCTACAAAAGGAAAAGTCATTCTCATCACTTAAAACAGAGGTTATCTCTCCACCAACATCGATATTCTTTGATCTGAACAAAGCAACCAAATTCTCAGCAGATGGCTCTTCCTTTGGCCCAGGGGGAGTGCTCATGCAAAACTGCATTGGTGTATGGAAATCGATGGCATCTGCATCAAAAGCACTGACTCCTACTGAACAATGTTATGCCCAAATCGAAAAGGAGACACTGGTTCTCATGGGCTTGTGAATGCTTCACCTACTTCCTAGGTACTAAATTCCCGCTTGAATCAGACCACCAGCTACTTGTCATCTTCCTTAGCTCGAAACACTTGGATGACTTACCTCCATGTCTGCAAAGATTCAGATTGAGGCTTATGTGAATCTGCTGTGACATTGAACATGTCCCTGGCAAGTCTTTCGTAACACCAGACACTCGATTGAGGATGCCATGCAAAAGTGAGCGGATGGAAGCTGACTCCACCCTCATAGAAGCTCAACTATGTGAAAGCTTTCCTGCATCGCAGAGAAAACTGGATCCTTATTTTAGAAAGGGTATACTGATGTTGGAAAGGGTTTAGAGAAGATTCACGGGAATGATTCCAGGAATGAAAGGGTTACCGTATGAGGAACGTCTGGCAGCTCTTGGGCTGTATTCCCTGAAGTTCAGGAGAATGAGGGGGGATCTCATAGAAACATTAGATATGGCAAAGATATTTCCCATGGTAGGGGAGTCTAGGACAAGAGGGCATGACTTCAGGATTGAAGGATGTCCATTTAGAACAGAGATGCAGAGAAATTAATTTAGTCAGAGGGTGGTAAATCTATGGAATTTGTTGCCACGAGTGGCTGTGGAGGCCAAGTCATTGGGTGTATTTAAGGCAGAGATATATAGGTTCTTGATTAGCCAGGGTATCAAAGGGTATGGGGAGAAGGCAGGGGAGTGGGGATGACTGGAAGAATTGATTGAATGGCGGAGCAGACTCGATGGGCCAAATGGCCTGCTTTTGCTCCTATATCTTATGGTCTTATGGAAATTTGTGCTGAATTGAAAAAGGACCAAATCTGCAGCAAGGTAAGGCAATAATGTGAGCATGGGTGGCCAGATGTTTCAAAAGGAGCTCAGAGACTCAGACCTTACTGGCTTGAAAGAGACACACTCACTATTCTTGAGGGTTTGCTGTTAAAGGGCTGCAATCATAGTTCTTGAATGCCCAAATCATCAGTCAAATCCACCAAGGACAATTGGTTTGGTGGCCTGGTCTGAGGGTTAGACCACGGAGATTATGTAAAGCAATGTGAAGCGTGCAGGAAACAGGATAAAAATCATGCTGAACCTCTCATTCTGTCCCACAGAATTCCCAGACTTCCCATGGCAAATTGCAGATGTAGACATTTTCGAGTTGAAAAGAGACAAATATCTTCTCACTGTGGATCACTACTCACAGAACGCTGAGGTGTCCAAGCTGTGCTCTACACCCTCAGCTGCAGTTATACAGTATCTGAAAGCAGTATTCACTCGCTGTGAAATACCAAAGACTCTTGTGTCAGACAACAGTCCATAATTCAGCTGCTCAGAATTCAAAGGCTTTGCTAGGGACTATGAGTTCAAACACCAGACAAGCAGTCCGCAGTATCCACAGGCTAATGGAGAAGTGAAAAGAGCAGTGCGAACAGTTTAGAGTCTCCTACCAAAGGCAAAAGACCCCTACAATGCACTGCCAGCTTAACGCTCCACACCTCATGCGAATCGCTGCAGTCAATCAGAGCTGTCAATGGGCCAGAGACTGAGAACAAGCCTACCCGTTCTCCCTTGCCTTCTCCAGCCTCACTTATCGGACTTAGACAACGTGTGAAATTTTGATTCAACAAAGAGTGAGAAAACGAAGAGTATGCAGGATTTCAAACATAGAACAAAATCTTTGTTGCTGCTCAGGAGTGGTGAAGCTGTTTGGGTTTCAGACCAATTCACCAAAGAACAATAGTCCAGCAGCATGCACCACAATTGTTATGATCAGAACATCATTGTGGTAGGTCAATTATGTGCGTTCATTTTGGTAGGTCAAATATGATGAAAGAATATAGTATTAATGGTAAGACTCTTAGCATCAGAGGATCAGAGGATCTTGGGGTCCGAGTTCATAGGACACTCAAAGCTGCTGTGCCTGTGTGGCTAAGAAGGCATACGGTGCATTGGCCTTCATCAACTGTAGGATTAAGTTTAAGAGCCGAGAGGTAATGTTGCAGTTATATTGGACCCTGGTCAGACCCCATTGGAGTACTGTGCTCAATTCTGGTCGTCTCACTACAGGAAGGACATGGAAACCATAGAAAGAGTGCAGAGGAGATTTACAAGGATGTTGTCTGGATTGGGGAGCATGCCTTATGAGAATAGGTTGAGTGAATTCGGCCTTTTCTCCCTGGAGCAACGGAGGATGAGAGGTGACCTGATAGAGGAGTACAAGATATTGAGAGGCATTGATCGTGTGGATAGTCAGAGGCTTTTTCCCGGGGCTGAAGTGACTAGCACGAGAGGGTATGGTTCTAAGGTGCTTGGAAGCAGGTACACAGGAGATGTCGGGGTAAGTTTTTTATGCAGAGAGTGGTGAGTGCGTGGAATGGGCTGCCAGTGGCAGTGGTGAAGGTGGATACGATAGGGTCTTTTAACAGGTACATGAAGCTTAGAAAAATAGAGGGCTATGGGTAAGCATAGGTAGTTCTAAGGTAAGGACATTTTCGGCACAGCTTTGTGGGCTGTGGGTTTTCTATGTTTCTATTTTTCTATCTATCACAAGGGGAAATCAAGCAGAACAGGTGTGCAATTGTGCACCTTCAAGGTCCACGAAAGGTAGTGAAAAAAATAGAGTGGCCTGATCCTTACGATGAAGACCACTGGCCTGAGATGGACAGAGCTATTCAAGAATCGGGTCATTTATCTGTCCCGCCACAGAGATATACTCCATAGGCTAATAGTTTAGGGCAAGTGGCTAAAGAGGCAGAATAATCCACTCACTTTTCCAGAGTGTTCAGGAAGTCTACCCTGATTTTGGGTTAGATTTAGTGTTTTTTAAAAAGAGTTCTAATGTTGAAAACTGTTCTTAAAAAAAGGAATTGGTGAAAAAAAGAAAAGAAATAGAGAGAGAAAGATCATTAAAACAAAAACAAAGACTTTTATTAAGATTGGCTATTTTTTAAATGTTTATGTAAGGGGCATAAGTGAACTGAATTGCTCAATTAATCACTCAGTTAGCCACTCCCATATGGGAGGAGTTCACATACTGCACAAGCAGAGTTATCAGTAAAGTTCAGTTGAATATCCTGCATATTGGAGTCCTAGAGTGCTCTGCACTCTCCCTCAACATCAAACACAACAAGGAATATAGTGAGTTTGCCTTTTACTGCAAAGTAGAACCATTTGATAGACACAGCCGCCAGAATGTAAAAGTTCATTGCTTGCAACATTTGAGGCCTTGATGAGGAAAGAAAGACATTAAAATGTATATGATGTTAGAGTCAGAAATAAAGGTTAAGAGGAAGGTATTAATTCAGGAAGCGATCAACAACACTTGATGACTGTGGTGAAATACCAGTGGTTAGGACAGGATGAATGGAGACAAGCAATTAATCAGTTTCAGTGCAGTGTTGAGATTTTGTTTGTCAGGCTTATTGGGCTACTTGTAGAGCAAAGCCAGTTGCAAAAATAAGGACTAGGATTAATAGGGCACATGGAAGAAGCAGAGTCAGATGGGCAGAAAGATTATGGGACTGTGAAGCTTTATGTAGAAGATTTGAACTGTGAATTCAGAACAAGTTGCAGTTTGAGAGTAAGTGAAGACATGGACGATAAACTGAGTGAAGAGCATTGGAGAAGTTGGTCCACATGATAACAGAAGAGTTGATGAAAGTACAGGTTAGGTTTTGGCAATAGTGATGAAGAAATATGATGCAGGCAGAGTTCCACTAAGGAGCAGATGAAGTCAGATTAGAGTTGTTACTGGGAGAAATTAATGTGTGAGGCATTGAAGAGCCTCATTGCAATGATCAAAAATAGGTGGTTAAAGAAAGTGAATGGGCAGAACTGGACAATAATTGTAGTTTTCAAGTGGCACAAAGTAAAAATAGTGCTGGAAGATGATAGAACAGCAAAATGTTTTAGATCCCGAAAAGAGAACATTTTATAAGTACTCAGGCTTCTCCGGAGAAAGAAATAGTCATGACATTTCAGTTTCATGAGCTTTGCTGTCGAGTTGGGAACAAGCAAAGCTGGCGTTTTGGAACCTAGTCCGAGAGGCAGCCAAGATCCCGTGAGCTTCGGGCTTTTGTGAGGACTATGAATTTGCTGAGAACTTGAGGCAGATGCTGCGAATTGAAGAAGGGGTCATATGAGGAAAACCCTCAAGTCTGGTAAAAATAAATTGAGCCGGTGCCCTTTATATTTATCATCTGAGAAAAGAAAGTATTGTAAGAGGGACAGCAATCTGAATATATTGCTGCCAAGTACCACACCATCAAGAGACCTATTTTTTTAAATTGAAATAAACTACACTGACAAATTATAGAACATAATTTTGATTTGTTACTATGGTCCTTAAGCTTTAAACAGATAAAATATCTATTTATTAATGTCAAGTCAATGTTTTCAATTATAAGAGTTTGCAAAATATTATTCTAATTGCAAGATTCTTAAGAATCTAAAATTACACAATCTGTCCAGCGTTCAGATTTATGGTAAAAACTGCTGATATGCCTCCTTGTACCTTGAAGTGCTCAGAATTAGTTAAAAAGCAGATTTACAGTTCACTGAGCTGTGGTATGGATGTTGCAATATCGGCATTGCTGCCTCAGCAAAACCTTGTGAATGGTGAGGGGAGGAGCAGGAAAATCAGCCAGGGTTTCCACTCCCGCTTCTTCATGTTTGACTCCTGATTCATGAGTGAATCCAAAAATACTGGATTGAAAGCTTTTGTTTTATTTCACACGACTGCAGCTCTTAGCAGAAATAAGCAAACCATTTCATAGAAAATCATAGTAAGTGGGTAGCTTTAAAGAGAACATCAAAAATAATCATAAACACAAGAGATTCTGCAGGTGCTGGGAATTCAGAGCAACAACACGAAATGCTGGAGGAACTCAGCAGATCAGGTGTGAAGAAAGGTCTCAGCCCAAAATGCCGTAGGTGCTGCCTGACCTGCTCAGTTTTGTGTGTGTGTGTGTGTGTGTGTGTGTGTTTTGCTCTGGATTTCCAGCATCTGCAGAATCTCTGAGAATAACAGAAATCATTGATTTCTCTCTGAATATAAAGTATATTTTCCAAGCAGGATTAAACAAACTGCATGTATTTGCTTACTTTGCAACACCATACATTTGTAGTATACAAGCTAACCAGAGGCCAAGGACTCACATATGGGCAAGACCAGCCTTCCTCACAGCACAAGAGATGGCCTTGATTGCAGTTAGCAGAGAATTCAGAAGCTGAGTGAACTCCCCCGTCCCTTTTGCTTTCCTTCCCTGTTCCATTACAAATCGAGTCATTGTTTCCACATCAACGTCAAAAGGTGACTGGTCCGACATTGTGGCAATATTCCTTTCTCTTCCGCAGTTGCAGGCGTAGTGAAGCACAGTGGAAGTATCGGACTGGAGAATCTATTTAAAGTCCCAGTCGGTAAGCCAACATTGAACAGCTGTTGGAACTATGCAGTCAAGATTGAAGTCAGTCAGAGGTTGGAACATGCATACTGTTTTGACAGACATGTCTCCCACAAGCGGGGAAGATATAAGACGCTGTCAAATTGAAGTTAATTCAGGATCTTTCGTAGCACCTCAGTAGGCATCACCCAGTAGGTAAATGCTAAATTGACAACTGTATGTAACTAACCTACCTTTGTTAAACCAAAAACAATTACAAATGTTAGAAGGTGTAACTGTTCTGGGGTGACATCACTAAAAGACTACAGAATATGCTAACATCATGCTGCTTTGAAAGGTCGACTTTTTTTGTCTTGTGTCATGTGTGCAGTAAAGAACTGGCACGAGGAAGGATCTCACCCTGACTGAAAATGCCAGACTTCTTCAGTGACAGACTGGAAAGCTTTTCCCTGTAACTATATCTGGAGATAACATTTAGCTAGTTACCACAGAGAACCCAAGCTGAGATCTGTGGGTGAGCAGAGTGTGTTCCACACTTCCCCATGGGTGAGCAGCGCCTTCATGTCAGATTTCACTCCCACAACACAGCCAAGATCCTTCTCCTGTCATCCACGGGTCTCCTGGGCCACCTACAAGAGTGATTTTAGTTTGCTAACCACGAAGTTCTAATCTGAAATGGAAATCTTAAGCCCTATCCGATATAGATGGCTACAGGTACCCGCGTTAAAGGGGAGGTTACACTGTAACCAATTACTCTTCAAAAAGTAGCTCACTTGCCTGTTTATCCTTTACAGCAAGCTTAGCTACCAACAGCCACGATTTGAGCAGTGGGTCACCCCTCTGTACCAAGGAGGAAATACTTCCAGCTGGCAAAGTGGTTTAAGCACAGTTCATTTATTTTTGTTGATTCAAATCCAGACAAAACTCATAAAACACATTTAAACCTCACAGAGGATTTTTATCTTATAAAAGAAAACCAAATTGCTAAAATTGTCTAAAACTCAAAGGATTTCTGAAACACAGATACAATTCCTGTAAGCTAAAAAGACATACAAATGATGCAGGTGGATGAATTGTCCATCACAGAAATCGAAGGCGGAGAAGGGGATTCTAGTCACCTGTCTTTCTGTCCTCCTTCTTGATATTCTTTAATCATTCCTAATAAGCTTGAACTGCTCTCTACATTTATACTGGTTTTTTTGTCACTTGGGTGACCTCAAGCAGACATGATATTTTTCAGAAACCCTTTTTACCCAGTTTCTGGACAGAGAGTTCCCAGGTACTCACAATTAATGCTGTGAAGCTGCCTCTCTAAGCATAAAAACCTTTAACTATTAACAGCATACAACTATTAACAGATCAGCTATTTGATATGATGAGTGATAGTATCCATCTGGTCTGCAAGCTTTCTTGAACCTAATAACTAAGCCATGTTGTCTGGTTTGAAACAAGCCCAATTAAATAACCCCGTTATCTTACACTGCCACTCTTCAGATGTCAGTCCAGGTGCTGTGGCCAGTATCCTGTGTTCTATAGGCAGTGTGTCTCTTTGCAAAGCTGTCCGTTTAACTTCAAACTGATTACTGCTTGACTTTTACATTAACAACTGAAGATTGGCACCCATTTATGACAACGTAAATGGTTGGATGTTTATCTTACTCAAAACAATCCTTGATCTTTAGAAGTTTCAGCTGCTAGGCTAGAAATCTGGGCTTGGCAAAAAAATGCTCCCTGTCCCTAGACTTTGAATATCCATCACTCAAGGAAACATCTCCAAATAAAAAATCTGTGATATCTCATTTTGTTTAACAAAACCTGAAATTATTTGGCTTGAACTTCCATTCTGAGCATAGTAGTGACAAATATCTTCTCGGTGAATATTACTTATCTGAGAAAATTATCCCATCTAGAGAGAAGCAACAGATACTCATTTTAGCAACTGCCCGTGTGCAGAAAATACTTGGCCCAGAATTTCTGGTCCTAGACTGACACCAGTGTTTTGTGATTCAGAAGCACTGGCTGTATCCATCACCTACTTAAATAAAGAGCTCCAAAATGGAAACAGCTCACCTCTTGAACTGCCTTTATCTCTTCCTTTGCTCTTTTATTCACAGTATCTTTCTCTTTGAATATCTTTCTGTTGACAAGGGCTTGTTTTTACATCATTTCCATTTCAAAATATCTTAAAGCAATTTACAACCAGTGAAATATTTCTGTTGTCATGTAAGAAACATAGCAGCAAATTAGAACACAGCCAGCTCCGATGTAAAGTGTCAGCAATTCATGCAAAACTGTGGTTGAATGGATGCCCATATCCTTTACAAAGTGGCCATACTCCTTCTATAAAGATTTCCTTTTCTGCTCTTCGTCCAATGCATTAACGGCCATCTTACCACAGTTCCACAGGCACTGACGTGTCTCTGTGCCTTAGCCAAGGGTGGTGTCCACAGCGAAGCATCAACTCTTTTCAGCCACAAAGAAGTTAAAGGCCTTCTAGACTATGTTAAATGTGCAGGGGAACACCACCAAGAAACACGATACCATCTCATTTTGTGAAACAAAACCTAAGTTATCAGTCTTGGATTTCCAATCTGGTCAACCTGTTCTGAGCACAGTTAGGGTATTCCGGTGAAGGGGCATAATGGCCAAGATCAATCCTGTCTTCTTTTCACAATAAGCCGATTGCATTTGCACCCTAATGAAAGACAAGTTACAGCCAAGACCACTTAATATCATTTAGGGGTAAAGCTCTTGGGAAGGGAGCCAACACTATTCATGTCAAAATATTTATACTAATTGAAAAAAACGAAGCCGGCACTGACAGGAATCTTCTGAGTGCACAGCCCTGTTGGGTGCATTTCCTAACGAAGCCATCAGGAGCTGCAAGTCTAGGTTGTCAATAACAGGGCAGCCAGCCGTAAAGGATATTGCATATGCACATGTCCATCTGCAAGTTCAAGTCGGCTGTTGTAAGGCATTACTCAGAGGGTAATTAGGAGATCGTGTGTTCATATCTTCTAGGCTTGATGCCCATAGCTGGGTTCCTGAGAGGTCAGTTACTGCAGCTGAAGAACTGAATTCCAAACAGCAGAGTCACCAACGAGACACGTGGCCTCAAAATCCTGTCAGGTTGGACAGCTTTCTTGTGAGCTAAGAAATTCCAATCAGGGACCTCATGAGCAACCCATCCAGTTCTTGGATTTCTTTCAGGCCTTCAACATGTCTGATGCATGAACACAGAGGCAGTACAGTGGTGCCCAGTGCAGCTGTGTGTTGTTGCTATGATTTTTGAGCACACATGTAGCACAGACACTGAATGGCCCATGTGCACAACTGGAAACCAGCATCAAATAAACACACTTAAAGTGAAGCAAAGCATTTACACTTTGACATTTCTCCATTGTGTTGGGATAAGCCCAGACTCCACAGTCCAAAATTTCCCCAAGTCAGTCATGGCCCTAGACACCCTCACAGCTAGCCACTAAATCGGCTCAACATACACTACACTGTTTTTGATGCAAAGGTTCTCTTACAGGAGCTGAGTCACTTTTGATATCCACAGTAATCAGTCTGGATTCATTCCTTTGTTCACCAGTTTTATTTGAGCACATGCATGGAGGCTACCCAGATCAAGTCGTCAAGTCAAGTCACTTTTATTGTCATTTCAACCATAACTGCTGGTACAGTACATAGTAAAAATGAGACAATGTTTTTCAGGACCATGGTGTTACATGACACATTACAAAAACTAGACTGAACTACGTAAAAAACAACACAGAGAAAAAAAACCACACAACAACTACATTAGACTACAGACCTACCTAGGACTGCATAAAATGCACAAAACAGTGCAGGCATTACAATAAATAATAAACTGGACAATGGGGCAAGGTACCCAAGGTTAACTGTACCAATGACTTGGCCTGCTCAGCTGTCTGTGTCAATGAATTCCACATTAAAAGCTCCTCATATGTTAACCCTTTCATTCCTGGGATCATTCTCGTGAACCTCCTCTGGATCATCTCCAATGTCGGCACACCTTTTCTTAGACAAAGAACCCAAAACTGCTCACACTACTCCAAGTGCTGACCAATGCTTTAAGAACCCTCAGTGTTACGTTCTTTCTCTTGTATTGTAGACCTCTCAAAATGAGTGTAACATTGCATTTGCTTTCCTTACCACTGACTCAATCTGCAAGTTAACATCTAGGGAATCCTGCATGAGGACTCCATCGTTAAGGACACCCATCACCCAGGTCGTGCCTGGTTCTCATTGCTACCATCAGGGAGGAGGTACAGAAGAGTGAAGACACACACTTAACGATTCAACTACTTCATCTGCTATCCAATTTCTGAATGGACATTGAACCTATGAACAATACGTCACTACTTTTTATTTCTATTTTTTGCAACTACTTATTTCATTTAACTATTTTTTTTCTTGGGTCCTTTTGCAGAGGCCTGGGAGCTTGAGTACTTGGCGCAGTGTCCTTGCTGTTCCTAGTAATGCTCTCTTCTGGCCCAAGATCTCAGATGTTGTTCCCGGGATTTGTTGGAGCCACTCTCCCAGTCCGAATGTCACAGCTCCAAGTGCTCCTTGCACCACGCGGATTACTCTGGCTTTAATTTTCCACATCCCTTCTATCTGCTCTTTCAAGCCCTGGTATTTTTCTAGCTTCTTATATTCTTTCTTCCTGATGTCATTCGGGATTGCCACATCTATTACTATTGCTTTCTTCTATTCCTTGTCCAGTATCACCATGTCTGGTGTCTGGTTGGTTGGCCAGTACCTACATATCATTATGTATTTGAAGTTCCACAGTATCTTAGCTCTGTCATTCCCCATTACATTCTCAGTTGTTTCCCATTTGAACTCGGGAGTGTCCAATCCATACTCAGTGCAGATGTTCCTGTACACAATTCCTGCAACTTGGTTGTGCCGTTCAGTGTGTGCTGTCCCTGCCTGTATCTTGCACTCTGCTGCTATGTGCTGGATGGTTCCAATGGATTCCTTGCACAGTCTGCATTTTGGGTTTTGTCTGGTGTGATAGACCCCTGTTTCTATTGTTCTTGTACTCAGTGCCTGTGTCATGGTCCGGTCCGTGAAGTCTGCGTTCTGGTTCATGGTCCGGTCCGTGAAGTCTGCGTTCTGGTTCACGGTCTGGTCTGTGGACTCCGGACTCCGGGTCTTCTGGCTGTCCGTTGTTTCAGTTGGGCTTAATCACAGGCACCTGATTCTCATATTGGGGCTGGGAATATAAGTGGCCCTGGGTTCGAGTGTGGTTGTGGGCTTGTCTTGTTGGTATCTTGTCCTTTCCTCTGTGGGGGTAAGTCAGGCTGTCCTTGCTGTTATCCTATGGTGGGATTTGTCCCTTCCTGTCCTTGCCTCTGTTGGGTAAGTCAGGCTATCTTTGCCATTACCCTGAGGCTAGACTGTTCCCTTCCTTCCCTCTGAAACCCTGCTGGCTACCTTGCCTGTATTGCTGTCAAGTTCAGCTGCTGGAGTGAGACTGGAGCTTTGCCATGCCAACAGAAGGAACTATCTATTGTTGAGCTTGGAACTGTCTCTTTGTATCCCTGTGTTTAGTGTCTGTGTATGAGTCCTGGCCCTATGTCCTGACCCCAAGGAGGGGTCCTGACCCTGTGTAAAGTCCTGGCCCTATGTCCTGTTCCCAAGGAAGGGTCCAAGGCTCTGTGGAGGTTCCAGTCCGTGTCCAAGGCTCTGTGGAGGTTCCAGTCCGTGTCCAAGGCTCTGTGGAGGTTCCAGTCCGTGTCCAAGGCTCTGTGGAGGTTCCAGTCCGTGTCCAAGTCCAGGTTGTAGCCTAGACCTTGAGTCCTGGTCTTGTCCAGGGCTAGTGTCTGTGTCCAGCTATGCCTCTCCCTGCTTCTGCTTTGCTCTCCCTTGACCTAGGCTCTGCGTTCCTGCTCTCCCTCGATCAAGACCAAGTCTGAGCTTCATGTCCTCGTCCAGTCCTGTGTCCTGCCCCCACGTCCAGTCCTGTTGCCTTGCCACGTCTGGGCCTTGCCTGGATCTGGAGTCTGAGCCTGAGTCAAGACCCAGGTTCCAGGTCCCTGTCCAGTCTCTGGCTCGGAGTCCTTGCCCAGGTTCCTAGCTCCTTGTCCAGGTCCCACTTTCCTACTCTAGTCCTAGCCCATGCCCTGTCTCCTAGTCTTGTCCAGCGTTGTTTCTTCCCTACTTCCCTTGCTTTCTTGATACACTTAGTCCTGTCCCTAGTACTTCAGTGTCTGTGTCTTGCATTTGGGTCTGTAGCCAATGCCCACCTTATGACAGCCTGTTCCTGTGCAGCCATGAGCAGTGCCTCTGTACTGTCCCTCAGCCCTGTCATTTGCAGCCATCGGTGGCACTTTCTTACATCAGCCATCTCTGATATCTGGCGATGGTACATCCTGTGCAGTGGCTTGTCCTGCTACGGTCTCTGGTCCTCTGGCTCTGCTTCACCCACTTCCATTTCCATGTCCCCTGCCTGCTGTCTGAGGTATTCTCCTAGCAGGTTGTCCTTGGGGGCTGTCTTCCTGACACACTCATGGATGATTCGTACTACTTCCAGGACTGCGGCCTTGACACCTCCACGTCTCCGTCCTCCTTTATTCCAGCAGGTGTATGGTCGCTCAACATTGGGTGTTGGATGGAATCCCCCATGTATTGTTAGTAGTTTTGCAGTCTTGATGTCAGCAGCTTCCAGTTCAGTCCTTGGCCAGCACACTATTGTGGCTGTGTATCTGATGACTGGTTGGGTGAATGTGTTGATGGCTCTGATCTTCTAATTCAGCTGGCTTTTTAGGAGCTGTTTCACTCTTTGGAGGTGCTTGGATGTTGCAGCCTTCCTTGAGTCCTCATTGTGGCTTCCATGCGCCTGCAGGATCCCCAGGTGTTTGTAGCTGTCCTGTATATTTGGTATGTGGCCTTCAGGTAACTGGACTCCTTCAGTCTTGATGAGTTTGCCTCTTTTCACCACCGTCCAGCTGCACTTTTCCAGTCCAAATTACATCCCGATGTCTCTGCTGTGTACCTTTGTCAGGTGGATTAGTGAGTCAATGTCTCTCTCATTTCTGGCACACAGCTTGATGTCATCCATGTACAGGAGGTGTCTGATGGTCACTCCACTCCTGAACCTATACCCATGTCCACTCTGAGATGATCTGGCTGAGAGGGTTCAAGCCTATGTAGATCAGCAGTGGAGACAGTGCATCACCCTGTATATCCCACATCTGATGGACTCTTGTGCTATTGGCTTCAAATTAACTTCTAGCATTGTCCTCCAATGACGCACTGATTTCTTGATGAAGGTCCCTAGTGTCTTGTTGACCTTGTACAGAGACAGGCATTCCAGCATCCCTGTGTGGGGCACTGAGTCGTATGCTTTCTGGTAGTCGATCCAAGCTGTGCTCAGGTTGGTTTGCCTGGTCTTGGAGTCTTGATTTCTCTCAGTGTTGCTTGAAGCCTCTGGTTCCATTATCAATTCCCCTCTGAGCGGGGCTCAGGAATTTACATAATACTCCTTCAGCTTGGTGGCTATGGTGCCTGATAGGAGCTTCCATGTTGTTGACAGGCAGATTATAGGCTGGTAGTTTGATGGTGTTGTTCCTTTGTGAGGATCTTTCATTATGCGTACTGTCCTTCCTTGAGCTAACCAGTCAGGGTGCGAGCCTGCTTCTAGCAGTTGGTTCATTTGACCTGCCAATCATGTATGTACTGCTGTTCATTTCTTCAAACCAATAGGTGTGGATCATGTCAGGCCCTGGTGATGTCCAGCTCTTCATACTGCTACCCGTTGCTAGACATTTCCTGCTGTGATGGTGACCGGTTCTTCCTCTAGGAGATTGCAGAGGCTTATTTGTAGGTCTTTCAGCCACTGGGCACTGGTGTTATGTGATGCTTCTTTATCCCATATATCTTTCAGTACTCAATTGCCTTTTCGGTTGGTTCAAGTACTGGCATGTTGCTCTGGAACTGTGCGAATACGTTTCCTGGTGCTTTGGAAAAGAGTGCGCTTACTCGCTTGGGCCTCTGCATCCTTGGTGTACCTCTGTAGTCTGGTAACCAGAGATGTTAACCATTGTTTGGCAGTTTCCAGAGTTTTGGCTATGGACATCCCTCTGCACTTTCTTAGTAGCCAAGATGAACCTTTGGTCTTTCCACCTTCCTGCAGCTCAGTTAGTCTGCTGACCTTGGCCTTGTGGTTTTCATCCTGGCTTCCAATCCTTGTCTCGGGGTTGGAGGGGAGTTACAATAGTACTTACTCTCCATTGTATTTCATCTTGTAGCCCAGCATTTCTAGCACCGTTGCTGCAGCTGGTGCATGTATCAGATTATTGATCCCAATTCTGTTGGAGGTTGTAATTGTGAGTCGTATTTCATTGGCAGCTTCTAGCAGACTGCCTGATGGAATTTTATCACCAAGTCTAGGGAGCCTAGTCGTTGATTGACAGTCGCCAGTTTAGCAGTGATCTCTGGTTGCAGCAGCCCGTGTCGAGGTGAGGTTCGAACTTGCATTTCCCGCGGTACTATTACCTTTGCGCCATCTGTGAGTTGTGGAGGCGGGGTTTGAACTCGTATTTCCCGATCAGCTCAGTTCTACGGTAAAGTTGCTGTGTGCATCGTGATTGTATGTCTTCCAATTCAAGATGTGATAGCAATCCCCTGTTGACAATACCTGATCGCTGGGTAACCAGTTGATTTTCCATGAGGCTGGACGAAGGTCTTTGTGGGCCAGAGACCCACGTGCACTTGATGTATCCTCTTTCATGTGGGTTCCTGTTGAAGTAGCATTCCATTAACTCTATGCTGTCCAGTCTCATCCATTTATGGTTTGTTCCATTTCTCGCTGGATGGTCTCTGTTCCCCAACCATTGGCGCAGACCTTGTCAATCCGGACGATGTCTGAGCTGGCATGACTCTTCTTGCTCTTGTCAGTCTCATCTGAAGGTTTTTGTGGACAGATGCAGCGCAATGTGAGGGGTCCAGCCCAAGACCCCTATCAGGTCGTCACCCCCAGGACCTGACTCCGGACCCCTGTGTCGCAGAGCCCGGAGGGTTCCTGGTGTCAGCCTGTTGGCCTTGGAAATGTGTATGTGAGTGTGTATATACGTACTGTAATTCAGTTTTCTCTCCATCATGTATTGCATTGTACTGCTGCCACAAAGTCAACAAATTTCTCGACGTGCTGGTGATATTAAACCAGATTCTGACTCTGAATGGCATGTAAACAAAAGCTTTGCACTGTACCTTGGTTACCTAACAATAATAAAACAATGACCAATTGCCAATCCAATTCTAAGCTTACACGGCATAGGAGTATTTCTTGGCCAATCTACAATGTAACGACGGCTTCTTGACCAACCTGAAATAAGACCCTGACCCTGGTTATTATCCAATTATAACAAGCATCCCCTTGATTCAACTGATTGACCAATGCTGGGTCCCTCCAAAGGTCATTTGTACCCAGCAGGCCTGTTATTAATTATAGTTACCCATTGCACCTTTCTGCATTCCTACTAAGGTTAATTATTTTAGTTGTAAGCCTATTGCTCCTTTATGTTTTTAAAAGAACATTCCAGGGGGCTGAAAAATCTGCATAATCCAGGTGTTGGAAATCTGAAATAAAAGCATAAAATGCTGGAAGCACTCAGTAGATCAAATCCATTGACCAGAAACATTAGCTCTATTTCTCTCTTCGCAGATGCTGCCCCACCTGCTCAATTTCTAGTTTCTGGATTTTTTCTTTGGTTTTAATTCCAGTGGAGAGTTTTTTAAAATTTTGTACTGCCAAGTCTACTGGTCCAATTATAGAAACCTGATCTGTCTTGTTTCACATGTTAGGAACATTTCTTCTGTTCTAACACAATTTATATATGCTGTGAAAAATGTCACATGTCCAAAGCAAAAAAGAAACAGAAATCACATTTTTCCTGCTGTGATCAGTAGGATAGTGGCAATGCAATCATACCAGTGAAAATTCAATTCAGTTCCGTTCCCTTTGGGGGTGTGTAATGTGCATTTTCGAATCAGGGAACACACTTGTACTCCAGGAAGTGCTGTCTCATGCTTACCTTGACTTAATTTGTTATGAAAATCTTTTTTTAATTTTCTGAATAGTCATCTCCAATCTATAACTACTCCACCCTAATTTAATATTGCACTGTCAGGGTAAGCCTTGAGATTTTAGGTACGGCTGTCTGATTTTATTGTTAATTGCACGACCATTGATACAGTGCAATTCTCCTTTTCACATCCTCACGCTGAACTTAGCATTCCAGTGTCACTTTTGAGCGCATCAATTACTTGTTATTGACAAAGTTTACACTCGTTTAAAAATAAGACATTGTCTTGTCTGGTTGGCAATCAGTGGTGAGCAGTGTACCGCAGGGGTCGGTGCTGGGTCCGCAACTGTTCACAATATACATCAACGATCTGTTTCATAATCGCCTCGGAGCTAGGAAACAGGGCGATGGCCGAGTGTTGTTTTTCAGACTGGCGGCCGGTGTGTAGAGGTGTGCCACGGGTTGGTGCTGGGATCTTCGTAGTTTGTAATTTATATAAATAATTTGGATGTGAATCATTAGTGAGTTTGCAGAAGATAATAAAATAGGTGGTGCTGTAGATGATGATGGTTCTGAAAAAGTGTGGGAAGATCTTAATCACCTATGTATGTGGGTCGAAGGCTGACAAATGGCTTTCAATCCAAATAAATGTGAGGTACTGCATTTTGATTGATCAAGCCAGATTAGGATTTAATGGTAGGGCTCTGGAGAGGATTATGGAACAGAGAGACCAAGGAATTCAGGTACATAGTTCACTGAATGTGGCATCACATGTAGATAGGGTGGTGAAGAAGGTGTTTGGTTATCTAGCCTTTAATAGTTGGGCACTGAGTAAAGAATTTGGGAAGTTATGGCGTGCTTATATAATACATTGGTGAAGGTATACTGTGAATATTGGTACATTGTGGACATTCTGTTACAGGAAGGATGTTATTAATATAGGAGTGTGGAGAAGATGTTGCCTAAACTTAGGGGACTGCATTACAAGGCAAGTTTATGTAGACTAGGACTTTATTCCCTGGGACTCAGGAAATTGAAGTGTGCTGTCATAGAGCTATATTAGATCACAAGGCACAGATAGGGAAAAAATTGATTTTTTTCCCCCCAGGGAGATGGTGCTAAAAACAAAAAGTGATAAGTTTAAGTTTGCAGGCAAGAGATTTGAAATGGACATCAGAGGCAGCTTCTTCATATTTGAAATAAATTGCCAGAAACAGTAGGGGAAGCAAGCATATTAGCAACATTTAGAAGCAAACTAGATAAGTAGATTTGGGGGAGTGGATTTAGGATGGCGATGAGGAACTATTTTTCCCAGAAGGTGGTGAATCTGTGGAATTCTCTGCCCAATGAAGCAGTGGAGGCTACCTCAGTAAATATACTCAAGACAAGGTTGGATAGATGTTTGCATAGTGGGGGAATTAAGGGTTATGGGTAAAAGGCAGGTAGGTGGAGTTGAGTCCATGGCCAGAGTAGTCATGATCTTATTGAATGGTGGAGCAGGTTTGATGGGCCAAATGGCCTACTCCAGCTCCTATTTCTTATGTTCCTGTGTTCTAAAATCATAAGACATAGGAGCAGATCTAGGCCATTTGGCCCAAAGAGTCTGCTCCACCATTCCATCATGGATAATTCATTATCCCTCTCAATCCCATTCTCCTGTCTTCTACCGTAAACTTTGATACTCAAATCAAAGATCAAGACACTATCGACTTCCATTTTAAATGTGCTCGGATTTTGCTTCCACAGCTGTCTGTGGCAATGAGTTCCACAGATTCACTATACTCTAGCTAAAGAAATTCCTCCATGTCTCTGTTCTAGATGGATACCCTTCTATTCTGAGGCTGTGCTCTCTGATTCTAGGCTCACCCACTATAGGATACATCTTTGGCATGTCCATTCTATTAGGTCTTTCAATATTTGATGCGGTTCAATGAGATCTCCCACCTCATTCATATCAATTCCAGTGAATACAGACTCAGAGCCATCAAATGTTCCTCATATGTTAAGTCTTTCATTCCCAGAGTCATTTGTGTGTATCTTCTCTGGACCCTATCCAATCTTTTTTCAGTTAAGTGGCCCAAATCTGCTCTCAATACTCCAAGAGCAGTCTGACCAATGCCTTATAAAGCCTTGGCATCGCATCCTTGGTCTTGTATTCTAGTCCCCTCAAAATGAATGCTACATTGCATTTGTCTCCCTTACCACTAAAGGTAACCTTTAGGGAATCCTACACACATATTCCTAAGTCCCTTAGCACCCATGCTTCTTTAAATTTTCTTCCCATTTAGAAAATAGTCTATGCCTTTATTCCTTCTACCAAAGTGCATGACCATGCACTTCCCCACACTACATCCCTTCTGCCACTTCTCTGACCATTTTTCAAAACTGTCCAAGTTCTTCTGCAGATTCCCTACTTCCTCAATACTATCTACACCCCCCCCCCCCCACCTGTCTTGGTATTGTCTGCAAACTTGGCCACAAGCTATCAGTCCCATCATTTAAATCATTGACATATAATGTAAAAAGAAGCGGTCCCAACACCAACTTAGGAGGAAAACCATTGATCACCAGCAGTCACCCAGAAATGGCTCTTTATTCCTACTCTTAGCCTCCTGCCAGTCCTCTATCCATGCTAGTATTTTTCCTATAATACTATGGGCTCTTATCTTGTTAAGCAGCCTCATGTGTGGTATCCTGCCAAATTGCTTCTGAAAGTCCAAGTAAACAACATCCACTGACTCTCCTTTGTCTGTCCTGCTTTCTCAAAGAATTTGAACTGATTTGTCAAGAAAGATATCCTATTAAGGGTTCCTTTAACTTAAATCTCCCTTATCAAATTTGGTTCATTACACAACACCCAATCCAGAATTGCCTTTCCCCTAACGGGCTCAACCACAAGCTGCTCTAAAAAACCATTTTGTAGGCATTCTACAAATTCCCTCTCTTGGGATCTGTGAAAAACCTGATTTTTCCAATCTATTGAAGTCCCCCATGAATTTCATAACATTGCCCTTTTTACATGCCTTTTTCTATCTCCCATTGTAATTCATATCTAACATCCTGGCTACTGTTCAGTAGCATTTAAGACCTCCCATCAAGGTCTTTTTACCCTTGCAGTTTCTTAACTCTATCAACAAGGATTCTATATCTTCCGATCCAATGTCATCTCTTTCTAAGTGAAACACCCTGATTTCCTTGGCTGCATAAGTCTAGGGAAGACAACTTCCAGCCCTGCCAAACTTGTGAGATTGAGGCGCGCTCAATCCCACCCCAAACCCCGGTTTGTGTGGATGCTGTGTCATTTGTTACTGTTACAACTCAGTGCCAAGAAATAACAGACAGCACACTGCATACAATTAAAGGAATTATGTTTATGAATCTTAACTAAAGGGTTAGTAAAGAATAACAAAAAGAACAGGGCCCATTCTAATTAAACAGTCAAATGTACATAAGTTGGAACTTATCTTGAACTTTTCTGTTACTCATGCGCTGGGCCCTTGGTCAATGTGAAAGCCTACACCACCTTCCGAACGTTGCTCACAATCCATGTCTAACAAACAGATCTCCCACCGGATCGTATGCCACGACTGGTTCTCCCCAGCGTCTCCTCTCTTCACCTCCTCTTGGAAAAAAAAGCCCAAGACCAACCTTAGTGTCCCTCACCAAAGAAACCTCCTCTTAACCCGACCATCCTAATTGGATGGCAGACATTTCTCCTCATCTCTTGTCTTCAACAGTAACCCAAACAAGCAGCTCTCACAGAGCAGCACAAAATGAAATACACACAGCATAACAGTAAGAATATGAACCAGGGCATTACGTAAGGATTTGATTTTAATTTTTACCATCAGAGCCACCATGCCTACCTGCCTGTCCTTTCAATACAGTGTGCATCCACAGATGTTAAGCTCCTAACTACGATCTTCTTTCAGCCATTATGCAGTGATGCCCATGTCATATCTGCCAAATTCTAACTGTGCTACAAGATTATCTACTTATTCCGTATGCTGTGTGCGTTCAAATATAACACCTTCAGTCCAGTAATCATCACCCTTTTTGATTTTACCATGTTACACAAACTCATCCCACGGACTACAATTTTGCCCTATCATCATCCTGTCCATTCTCAGTCTCACTACTTGTAAACCAACTGCCCCATCCTCAGCCCTATCACTCTGGTTCCCATCGCCCTGCCAAATCAGTTAAAACCCGCTGTGGCTTCCCCCGGCAGGCTTTTCCCCCCAACAGTATCCAAAGCAATATTCTGACTATTGAGGGGAACAGTCGCAGGGGTACTCTGCACTGGATGCCTATTCCCTTTCCCTCTCGAGTCACCCAGCTACCTGCCTTCTGAAACTTACGGGGGACTACCTCCCTGTAGCTCCTATTACCTCATTCTCCTGTATGAGCTGGTCATCCAGTTCCTTAACATGGTCTCCAAGGAGCTGCAACTCGATACATTTCATGCAGGGAGACTGGATGTCTCCCAGAGTTCACACATCTCAGACAAAAAAAAACATCCCAATAACTCTGGACCCATTCTCAGTGCACTAGCTATGTACAAGGAAAGAGGGAAAAAAACTTACAAGTAACTTACTTAGAACCTCCTCCAGTGCTTGTCCAAGCCTGTTGAGCCAAAGCCTCCAACTCTAACCCTGGCCCACTGCATGTAAACCTCCCTCCTTTTTATTAGCTCAAACAGAACTCACTTTCACTGAGGCTTGTTCTTTTCAAATGGTCCCCACCCTGCAACAATGTCTGTTGCTCATGCACAACTTCAGGTTACTAGGTTTAGAGGGCTATGGGTCAAACGCAGACAGATGGGCTAGCTCACCCAGCATCACAGTCGGCATGAATGAGCTGGGCTGAAGGCCCTCTTCTTATGTTGTATGACTCTATTAGGGGAAATACCATAAGACAAAGGAGCAGAAGTCGGCCATTCGGCCCATTGAGTCTGCTCTGCCATTTTATCATGAGCTGATCCAATCTCCACTTTAGTCCCATTCCCCCGCCTTCTCACCATAACCTTTGATGCCCTGACTAAGATACCTATCAATCTCTGCCTTAAATACACCCAATGACTTGGCCTCCACTACCGCCCGTGGCAACAAATTCCATAGATTCACCACCCTCTCGCTAAAAATTTTTTTCGCATCTCTGTTCTGAATGGGCACCCTACAATCCTCAAGTCATGTCCTCTTGTACTAGACTCCTCCACTATGGGAAACAACTTTGCCATAATGTCAGCACATCCTTTCTTAAATAAGGAGCCCAAAACTGCACACTGTATTCCAAGTGAGGTCTTACCAGTGCTTTATAGAGCCTCAACATCACATCCCTGCTCCTATACTCTATTCCTCTAGAAATGAATGCCAACATTGCATTCGCCTTCTTCATCACCAACTCAGCCTGGAGGTTAACCTTATGGGTATCCTGCACGAGGACTCCCAAGTCCCGTTGCATCTCAGAACTTTGAATTCTCTCCCTATTTAAATAATAGTCTGCCCGTTTATTTCTTCTACCAAAGTGCATGACCGTACACTTTCCGACATTGTAATTCATTTGCCACTTCTTTGCCCATTCCCTCAATCTATCCAAGTCTCTCTGCAGACTCTGTTTCCTCAGCACTACTGGCCCCTCCACCTATCTTTGTATCATAGACATATCTATAGACAAAAGGCTTTTCATACTGAATGTTGCTCCAGATGAAATAGAGAGAAAATACTGGAAATACTCAGCAGGTCAGGCAGCATTTGTGGAAAGAGAACAGTTAATGTTTCAGGTCAAGGACTCTGTCAGGACTGAGAAAGTTGCAGATGGGTGGGAATGGTTGGAATAGGATATTCTCTGAATGAGGTCTGGATTGGTATGGTGATAAGCTGTTGATGAAATTATCTAATGATGGCAGAGAGAGGGTAAACGACGAAAGGAACAGTTACAATGTTGTCAGAGCAGTTGGTAATGTGCTTGTAGTGTCAGTGCAGAGAGAAATCCTGAGTCAGTATCACAGTGGGGCACTTACAGCAGAAGTGGTCAGTATGATACTGGCACAGAAAGTAAGTACTGAGATCACTGAATTTGGTATTGAGTCCCAAAGCGTGTAGGACTGAAGATGAGGTATTGTTTCTCAAGCTGGCAATGAGCTTTGTTCGAACTGTTCAAAAAGTTGAGGATAGAAAGTGAAAAATGGCATGGCCTGACAGGCAGACGGAGTCTCAGAGTTGCCCCTGGACACTGAATGAATGGAGCTGCCCTGCTAATTTGTTGCCCAACCTGCACGAGGTTCTCCATTGCCGAGGAGGCTGCAAGATGGTGTGTGGGAAGTAAATTCAGACCAAAGTCAATTCTTTTTGTTCCAACACCCAGTCTGTAGTAATCCGTTGCATTACTGGTAATAATTCATCCATTCAAGATTATCTTCCCCACCATTCTCAATAGTCTTACATGTCAAGCTGCTTCATGAGTACAGTGAGCTCTTGTAAACTGACCAACATTCCTGCACCTACTTAGATGTTTATAATCCATGAGTTTGCACTATGCACTTTGGACTTGAGGCTCTCTGGACCAGTGTAAATTGAAAACAATTACATACTGAGCAAACAAACTGCATGGGTACAGATCAATTTCTCATTAGTTTTAAACAGAGATACATTAAGCAATGGGTCACTTCTGTAGATCACACATCCAGTTAATCTAAGTACAATGTTCACTTGGTCATGAGCCAAACACTAGAACATCTGACTGTATCACCCTGCTCTGAAAGCCTGGCCAACTGTGGGACCCCCATCACTGTCATTTCATTGTTCACAGCACTATCCCAGGAATGCCAGAAACACTTAGTAAGTCTAGCAGCATTTGTGAGTACAGGTGAATGGTCTTTGAACTAAAATGTTAACTGTGTTTGTCTACCATTGATGCAGTCTGACCTACCAAAAACTATTTCAGTGTCAGATTCAGGGTCAATCTATTTCAGATTTTCCAGCATCAGCAGTTTATCAATGATTAAGCTTTATGACTCAAACCACATTCAAAAGAACACACTTACCAAAGCTCACTGAGGGATTAACAGAATGCCTATATCTTTTAGAAGTTAGCATGCATCTTATTACACTGAAATAATGAACTTTATACTTAAATTCCTACATTATTGTGTTATTGTTATTATCTCAATTCATTTTATGAATAAAATACATACTTTCAGTTAAGCCATTGAAATCTGAAAGGAAGTCATGAAATAAAGACTAGAAAGGTAAATGATCAATGTCTTTATTTTTACTCCATTAATGTATGTACGTAGTACAGCTGTTATTCAGTTTGTTATATAAAGACATACAAAAACTATGCTGACCTCAAATACACCACAGACAGCTCTGGGAATTGGAATCAATGATCTGATTCAGATTATTGTTGGAATGTTATTCTGCAAGGACAAAATTAACTATCTTTGGTCCAGGTTCTTAAATCAGAGTTTGCCATTCACATTTCTTCATTACGTGCCTCTATGAAGATTGATTTACGATGTTGAGGTACTCCTGAACGTCATCTCTGGACCCCATTATGATTGGTGCCCGTTGGTGAATGGATTCAGGTACAATGTCCAGCACTGCTTCCTTTCCTGTGGTGGCCATACCTCCTGCTTGCTCTATAATGTATGCCATAGGATTGCACTCATACAGAAGTCGAAGCTAAAAATAGAGCATTCAGGAAATTAGTTTGTGAAGTAGGAAGAAGGATATGTCTTCCTTTTTTAAACAAAGGGGCTTCCCTTCTACCACCATCAACTCTGCTCTCAAACGCATCTCTCCTATTTCCCGCACATCTGCCCTCACCCCATCCGCCCGCCACCCCACTCGGGATAGGGTTCCCCTTGTCCTCACCTACCACCCACCGGTCTCCAGATCCAACATATAATTCTCCGTAACTTCCGCCACCTCCAGCGGGATCCCACTACCAAGCACATCTTTCCCATCCCCCTCCCTCTGCTTTCCGCAGGGATCACTCCTTACGCGACTCCCTTGTCCACTCGTCCCCCCCCATCCCTTCCCACCGATCTCCCTCCTGGCACTTATCCTTGTAAGCGGAACAAGTGCTACACCTGCCCTTACACTTCCTCCCTCACCACCATTCAGGGCCCCAGACAGTCTTTCCAGGTGAGGCAACACTTCACCTGTGAGTCGGCTGGTGTGGTATACTGCGTCCGGTGCTCCCGGTGTGGCCTTTTACATATTGGTGAGACCCGACGCAGACTGGGAGACCGTTTCGCTGAACACCTACACTCGGTCCACCAGAGAAAGCAGTATCTCCCAGTGGCCACACATTTTAATTCCACATCCCATTCCCATTCTGATATGTCTATCCATGGCCTCCTCTATTGTCAAAATGAAGCCACACTCAGGTTGGAGGAACAACATCTTATATACCGGCTGGGTAGCCTCCAACCTGACGGCATGAACATTGACTTCTCCAACTTCTGTTAATGCCCCTCTTCCCCTCTTACCCCATCCCTGACAATATTTAGTTGTTTGTTTTTTTTTCTCTCTGCCCATCACTCTGCCTGTTCTCCATCTCCCTCTGGTGCTCCCCTCCCCCTTTCTTTCTCCCGAGGCCTCCCGTCCCATGATCCTTTCCCTTCTCCAGCTCTGTATCACTTTCGCCAATCACCTTTCCAGTTCTTAGCTTCATCCCACCCCCTCCGGTCTTCTCCTATCATTTTGCATTTCCCCCTCCCCCCACTACTTTCAAATCTCTTAGAATCTTTCCTTTCAGTTAGTCCTGACGAAGGGTCTTGGCCTGAAACGTCGACAGTGCTTCTCCTTATGGATGCTGCCTGGCCTGCTGTGTTCAACCAGCATTTTGTGTGGATTGTGAAGTAAAAGCTATTTTTTTCAGTTCTTTCCCCTCCCAGTCATCAGGAACATGACCTAAGAATATATTTCCCAGTGAGCACAAACCCTATTGGCTCTATTCTTAACCAAAAACCATCTGTGTATTTTTTTTAACAGAGGTCACTGAGCAGCGATCCCAAATCACTTGGTGATTTTTCTCCTCAAAAACGTACTACCTCTGTCAAACCATTCAACCAACTGACCTTCCAAACAAGATAAAGAAGCAGTTAGAGGAATTCCCTATAATGGAGTGCAGTAATGTCAAAATGTGTTGGATTTTAAAAAAGAACAGGTATTCAGGACCTGGGTATACTGGGTAATCCAATATTTATTTACCATCCCAAATTGTCCTTGAGAAGGTAGTGATAAAACACCTTCTGCAGTCCATATTGGGAAGGAACTCTCAGCATTATTGGGAAACGCGTTCCAGGATTTAAATCCAGTGACAACAAGGGAGCAGCAATATATTTCCAAGTGAGAATAGTTTGTGACATAGAGAGGAACATATGTGGTTGTTCTATGAGTGTCAGGAAGTTGCTGTTATTCATTTTCTGGTTCCCTCTCCTTAACTTTTCTGTCCTCTCCTGCCTCATCACTCTCTTCCATTACATAAGGTACAAAGTGGTCGGAAATGCCAAAGTAAGTCACAAATTGCAGCTGAATAAATTTGCTAAAGCCCACAGACCTATAGTTTTCTTGCTCTCTGATTCAGCATGGCATTTGACAAGAATCCTGATCCACAAGCACATATCCACTTAACCCTGAATTGAAGGACATCTCGATGTCCATGTGTCCAATTGGTCACTAATAGTTCAACCCTACAGCAATTATTTATTGATAATTCCAAGGACTTACAGATTCTTCCAAAGCTGACCCAGTCTAAGCCCGATACATATAGTCATGTTGGCTCTGTTTAGGTGGCTAAAATTGGGAAGGTAACTATAAGAAAAGATGTTGCCTGACTGATACTCTTTCTCATGTTTGTTGTACTTGCTCATTTAATATTTCCAGAGGTTTTTCACTGGAGGTTGCCATTAGTAGGAGGTGGAAATGATGACACAGGGCCCTCTACAGGGCAGCTGAAACACATGAAGACAGTGAAAGTATGGTGTGTCTCCTGAATTAACTGAAACACAATGAAATAGACAGCTTTGAAGTTGACCATAAAGTGTCATTTAAAACTGTGACTTCCAAGCTCAAATAGAAATTAGGATTGCATTTACTTTTTATAGAAAATAGCATTTATAGAAAAAGATACAGTATATCTACATGAGGAAATCTGCAGATGCTGGAAATTCAAGCAACACACACAAAATGCTGGTGAAACGCAGCAGGCCAGGCAGCATCTATAGGGAGAAGCACTGTCGACGTTTCGGGCCGAGACCCTTCGTCAGGACTATCAGAGTAAATAATTTTTCACCTTTCAAAAGAAGTGTTAATAATCAGCTGCAAATTCACAACATGTACATTTATAGCTGTGGTGTAAATAAATGTGGTGCAAGTATCCCTATGCTTGCATCCTCTGCTCGCAGGCAACACGGAAGAATGCTACATACCTTCTTTATCATCTGATTTAGCTATCCTACTACTTCAACACTTTAGGCACATACTCCTTTGTACTCCTTTGTACACTTGTACCAGAATTCAGTATTCATACTCTCATTATTCCCATTCTTTGCAATACAAACCCACAATAATGAATGAATACATTCTGTCAAGAGCCCATTAAAGAAAAATATCTTGAAACATTACTTGCAGAATATGCAGTTAAATAAATACACCAGGAGATCACTAACAGACACCTGGCAAAGACCATAGAAAATAAATGTTTGCAAGTGGATTTGAACATCCTACATTTTATTTTTGAAGAGTTGGTTTGTGTGGCTCTAGTCATACCTTGCCTTTGGGACTCTTTGAATTGGCGGGGTACATAAAGATCCCTCCATACATCAGAGTCCGATGAACATCTGCAACCATGGACCCAATATACCTTGCACCATAGGGAGCACTGCCATCCTGTGGGTCAAAGTGAGGTAAATCTTTATTTTATTTATTGAGATACATTACAGAATAGGTCCTTCCAGCCCCTTTGAACCGTGCCACCCAGCAACCCTTGATTTAACCCTAGCCTGAACACATGAACAATTTTTTTTTATTAAACAAAATATACTTTATTCCAAAATAAAATTATATACAATAACCATTCAAAGACTTTCAATTCTTTACAGTCGGTACCATTACTGTCCTTACATTTTCAAAGTTCAAAAGTTTTGCCACCCACGTGGCACTTTATTCTTTCATATTTACATTCAGGGGGTATACCCCCAACCCCCAACCCCTCAACTCCCACGAGAAGGACCTTAGACTGTGGTCCTTCCCTATCGGGCCCTTGCGGTGGCTACACCAAGTTTGAGTGTGTCCCTCAGCACGTACTCCTGCAGCCGAGAATGTGCCAGTCGGCAGCATTCCCCCACGGACATCTCCGTGTGCTGGTAGACCATCAAGTTTCGGGCCGACCAAAGAGTGTCTTTGACCGAGTTGATGATCTGCCAGCAGCACCGGATGTTGGTCTCGGTGTGCGTCCCTGGGAACAGTCTGTAGATCAGAGAGTCCTCTGTTACGCAGCTGCTGGGGATGAACCTCGACACTGCCCCTTCCATCCTCCTCCACACTTTCTCCGCGAACCCACAGTGTGCAAAGAGGTGGGTTAGCCCACCAGTCGGTACGTCTTTCGACTGTGGGAGGAGACCAGAGTACCTGGAGAGATCCCAGCATTTCATGGGAGTGTTAACCACTACGTGACCATGGCATCTCCTGACACATACAGCCATGTTGGATCTGCTACTTTAGATAGATGAAAGAGGCTGCACACTCTATTTAAACAAGTACCATGTTCTTCACCATACCTTCGGAAATTTCTTTCTCGTTATGTATTCTGTAACTGCAGGATCGAAGTACTTTGCATAGCCTTCATTGATACTGTAAATATTTCCCTTCTTTTTCATGGTCACATTCTTGTCCACCAAAATGAATTCTCCAATAGCCTAGATTTACAAATTATTAATTAAAGTCAGTTATAAATGCACAGCATGAAGGATGAACTGACATCCAAAGTCCCAGTCGTACCATTGCAAAAGATTTAATCTACACAGTGAGTAAAATTAAGATTACACATTTGTATAGATAGAACAAGCAACACTCATTGGTCTGAATTGAAATGTTTTAGTTACTAGAACCAGTATCACAATTTTCAAGGTAGAATAAACATTCTATCATTGAAGCAGCTATCAGAAGTTCCCTGTCACATCAGAAAATGGTACAGGTAGCACTATGATCTGTAGTCCACACGTCATCATGGAGGGGTAGATTGTGCAAAGACTGTTAGCCCAGTTGTTAATTTATTATAGGTAATCATTCACACGTCTTTGGAAGCATGAATCTACCACTGGTAAGCAAAGACGGCTGTTAACAAAAATTAACAAAGTAATCCCAGAATTTTCTGACTGCTGGCTAATTGCGGGCCAGCAATAATCAATGACCATTCCAAATCTCCCCAAGTATGGAAAAGGTCAATATTACAAATGTAGCCTGAATTACAGACTAAAATCTTTTATTAGCACTGATTTATCACTCAGTAAAACTGAAAGGAATTGATATGTGTAATTTTGTTTTACATTGAGAGGGGCTGTGATCTGGAACCTAGTCCCTGTAGAAGAGATGGAATTAGAATTGATCAGGGCATTTTTAAGGTAAGTCAATTTGCAGAGCTATGTGATCTGAGTCAGGGAATGGTACTGACAGGGTTGAACGATAAGGTGCTGTTTCAAGCTTATTTTCCTTAACGATGGATGGAGCAAAAAAAAATACAATGAACGAAAAGATGATTACGTGACATGGTGTGGTGGGGAGAGGTGTAGGGCTGGTGGTAGTGGAGAAACAACAACAGATTTTTTCCCGTTTACTAATCACAAATAGATTTGATGGAATGACTCTTTTCATTTTTGTTACTTTCAGCAAATAATGCAAGTCTCAAGCTCTTACTGGATCCAGCATGAAGCAGTTCACTCCATTTCCTGCAGACAATACCAGCATTGTGGCACTGCCATACAGTGCATAACCAGCTGCCACGATGTTACGACCCGACTGCAAAGCATCCCTCTCACTTGGCTGGCCGTCAGAAGTCTGAATATACAGAAAGGACAGGTTACCAGCTTCATCTGATAGGGGAAAAACACATTACATCCTAAAAGTAAGTCAGGACGCTAATGATACAGCTCTTTTATTTAGAAATACTGTGTGGAACAGGCCCTTCTGGTCCAATGAGCCATACTGTCCAGCAACCCACCTTTTTAACTCCAGCCTAATCACAGCACAATCTATAACAGCCGATTAACATACTAAGCGGTACCTCGCTGGAACGTAGGAAGAAACCAGAGCACCCAGAGGAACCCCACATGCTGGTGGGGAGGAAGATGCTAACTCAGATGATGTCGTAAATGAGGTCGGATGCCCTCAGCTGTAACAGTGACGCGCCAACCGCTATGCTGGAGATTGAACATTTCTGTTAGCACTGATTAATGAGCCAGTCAAATCTTGCACAAAATGAATGTGAATTTTGTGTTTTACTGAGGGGAAGGGGGGAGGTTATGACTACAGGAAAGTTTACAGGAAATAACGGCCCTAGTTTCCCCAGCCTCAACCCTAATCCAGCAACATCGTCAATCCCAGTATTAAAATTGCTCACCCAGCCGAGTCTACCAGATAAAGCACGGCATGGAGGTTAAAACTAGGAATATCTGGCTGTTTCATTTGTGATCGGAACATCACACCCATTAGGTCAAGAGTGGGAAAGGAATGATTTTCTCCTTCTATCATTTATTCCACTTTGGAGTGGATGTTACAGAGTTAATTTTGCAGGTCATTCATTTAGCTGATGTTTAGCAAAGAATGAAGCAGATTTAAACTAAAATTGATGGACATAATAAGGAAATAAAGACACATGTCTATTAAAATAAATTGAAGAATAAGTGAAAAACTACTAGTGGGCAATTGATGTTCCCTTCAGCAACCTAGCAGCAAACAAGATCAATCATTAAAGAAACCAAAGAGCATTTTAATGATCATGATGTGCAGATAAACAGCCCCACTGTCTTCCCAGTAAAATTTTACAGAAAAACTAATAAACACATCTTGGTGTCTCCCACAAAGGATACCTGAGGCTCTGCAATGACGCATCAATTTTGATTATAGCTTTAGTCTTG
The DNA here is from genome assembly GCF_048418815.1 of Hemitrygon akajei. NCBI lineage: Eukaryota > Metazoa > Chordata > Chondrichthyes > Myliobatiformes > Dasyatidae > Hemitrygon > Hemitrygon akajei. Next base: position 42,887,660 of record NC_133125.1, read on the forward strand.
AGAAACTCCTAATTTTCTTGATCAAATAGAAGAGAGGACAGGATCTTTAACCAAGCCAAATGAAAGCTGAAGTAGGTAGAATTTTACACAATAGGTCATTCTGGTCAGCAAAGCCCATGTACATTAGCACCGTGAAACGAATCTCTTTCAAACCTTAGGTATTGCCATTTCCTTCTACTCAGATATTGGTAATGGCTCCTTAAGGTTGTTATAGGCTGGGGTGGCAATGGGGACAAGGTCCCACTACCTATTAAATGTTCCCAATGGCGTGCGGCCTCTGACAACTAAGTCCACCTCCAGGCTTCACGTGTGGTTCAGCTACTAAGCCCGGTGAAACCATTTCTACTGACAGGAGAAGGGGCAATGGTGGATTACTGGTGCCTTAAAACCATCGCTTTGGGCAGATGGGGCTTGTCAGCTGAGGTTGGCAGTTCATCTAAGAGATGGAAAGCTCTGACCTCAAACCTCCGCTGTCTTCCCCACTAATGGGGAAGGCTTCGGGAGTAAACCCCGAGGGAAATTTCCGGAGCTGGAGTCCCTAAGGCAGTCCTACATTGAGTCCAACGCTGACTGGCAACTCCTGCGATGCTAGTAGTACCAAACTGTATCGGGCTCTGCCGTTCCTTTGGGTTCATCAGATGCATGGAGAGAGGGAGCTTGCTCATATCCTACTGCCCAGGCTTGCATATCTAGACAGCTAGCATGTAACATCGATGGTCGATCCTGACCGAGGGAGGCCTATGAGGTAATTGGAACTTCTACCATGAAAACTAAGCAAACCAAACAGAGAGAAACTTTTCTCTAGTTGGTTAGAGACAGGATGAGCTGACTAATCTGGCCAGAATCAGATATGTTCAATAAATGTAGGACTGAAATCATATACTTGACAAAGCTGCCACATCAAACTAATTTTCTATTCAGCTCATATTGATGAATTTACTTCTTCCACCAATTTACATGCTCATTTCCAATATGTGTCATTGATTCAGTATTTTCACTTTTGGATTTAACACTAATCGAATGTTCTCCCTGCCTCTTGGCTAATGATGCAGTAAATCCAAGGACCAGTGAGAATATTACACTCTTATAATCACAAAAAATTCCCATTTAAACAACTGGACCGTGAAACCACAAAATTAGACAGCCTCATATTAACGGCTTGGAAGTGGAAAATTTTACCTGTCAAACTAGTTTTGTTCTCCACCCAAAATACAAATGGACCTGATCAATTATTACATTTGGTCACACACATGAGAAAATCTGCAGATGCTGGAAATCCGAAGTAACACACGCAAAATGCTGGAGGAACTCATCAGGCCAGGCAGCAGCTATGGAAAAGAGTACAGTCGACGCTTCGGGCCGAGATGCTTCATTGGGACTGGAAAGGAAGAGGAAGAGGAGAAGTCAGAGTAAGAAGGTGGGGGAGGGGAGGAAGAAGTACAAGGTGGTAGGTGATAGGTTAAAATGGGAGAGGGGGAGGGGTGAAGTAAAGAGCTGGGAATTTGATTGGTGAAAGAGATAAAGGGCTGATAGGAGAGGACAGAAGACCATGGAAGAGGGAAGTGATGGGCAGTTAAGATTAGAGAGAGAAACAGGAATGGGGGATGGTGAAAGAGTGGGGGGGGGGGGGGGGGGTGTCAATTACCGGAAGTTTGAGAAATCGATATTCATGCCATCAGGTTGGTGGCTATGCAGACAGAAAATAAGGTGTTGTTCCTACAGACTGAGTGTGGCCACATCGCAGCAGTAGAAGAGGCCATGGTCTGAAACACGCTGGAAGGGGAATGGGGAGGAAAATTGAAATGGGTGGCTACCGGGAGATCCCACTTTTTGTGGCAGACAAAGTGAGGGTACTTGGCGAAGCGGTCTCCCAATCTACATCGAGTCTCACTGATATACAGGTGGCCACACCGGGAGCACCAGGTACAGAAGGTGACCCCAGCAGATTTGATTTGATGTTGTGTCTGACATTTGTTGTACTGTTGAAGGCATTATTGTGGAATGGGTCAGCCTGAAGTTGTGACTGCCCTCACATGACTATCCCCGCCCCACCCCCCAATACTATGCCACCTTGTTGTAATTAATGAAGCTTTACATAAACCTTATAAAATATCCAGTCAGTAATATAACTCTGCAATAGCCGAATGACAAAGACATCCGACACCGGTGAAATCAATGTATTTATGTTTCTAAAGAACTATTTTCGCACCTCATTTTTTTGGCAAGGCAATAGACAAAATTTCAAGTCATGCTTACCTTTTTATAAATAGCAAAAATTGTTCCTATGGAAACAAGGCAGTCAATATTGGAAGAGCCATCTAATGGATCAAAGCAAACAATATACTTTCCCTGAAAGTAAGGATATATTTGTCAATGCAGCATTATCATTCCTTCCAATTTTCTTTACCTTGCAAGAAAACTATTAAAACAACTATGCAGTAGTTTTGAAATGCACACCCACAACAAAATCCTTACACAGTCGATCTGTGGGAGTTCTTCCAACGCCTTCACAATGGCCCATTAGGATGAGGAATAAATGCTGGTTTTTCAAGCAACTTCCACATCCAAATGAAATACATATACCTTGCCCCATCTCTGATTTTCCAAATGCCTAGCCCAGGCATGGGCAAACTACGGCCCGCGGGCCATATGCGGCCCGTTAAGCTTTTTAATCTGGCCCGCAGAACTTGATGAAATTATATTAATAAACCTTGTTAACACCTCAGATCCATCCTGAGAATCGCCACAACAAAACTAAATCCAGACTTTGATGCGCTGGCTAAAAAGGGAGACCAACAACACTGTTCCCACTGAAATTAAAAATAAGTTTCTTCGTTGTGTTATGTAAAAAATGCATTTGAAAATATTTTTTTCAATAAGCCTTACATGTTACATGTCATTTCTGTTAAGTGATGGACATGAGTAGTGCGCAGGTGCACGTACGTTCTCAAAATAAAAAATGCGCTCTATATCAAATAATGCGCTCCACATACTGGCGCGCTGTCACTGTTCTGTCCTTGTGCTGGTTGTTGTTGAGTTTTGGCACAGGGGACAATTGAATAAGAAGGAGCAGGACAAGTAGACCTGCATCTCCTACCGTTTTTGAAATAAAGACAGTCAGGAGGAGAGTGATGATGATAATATCTTGAAGGATAACAGAATTTTCAGTGCTTTAAAATAATAACTGTTACTATTAAAAAAAGCTGTATTTTATTCATTTAATTTTCAGTGTTTTAAAAGTCATTTCAATAAATAGCTAAATACCATGGGACTTCAAAGACAGATATTTTGTTGTAATGCATTTGTTCATTTTCAATTGAAATTAAAGCACATGTTTTCTACATATCCCATGATATTTTATTTTCTCTTATGAGGTGTATTACCAAAACACTCCGTCCATCTGCTCCTGGTCCGGCCCCCCTGTCAAATTTTAGAACCCTTTGTGGCCCACAAGTCAAAAAGTTTGCCCACCCCTGGCCTAGCCTCTTGGCAGAAAGGCTGAGATGTGCAGATCCACAAGGGATGGGGTGTGGGTAAAGAACTAACCACAAGTTCTCCTGATGCAATATCCCTACACAACCTTCATGAAGTTAAATGCACGAACCTCATGTCGGACATTTGCAATGGAACCACTGGATTAACATTCTACTTAAACTGAAGTAAATGATGGAGCTGGTATTGAACACAGTATTTCTCTAGGATAAATCAGGTTAAACCCCCAGCTGACAATAATGCAAAATGAACAAAATCTAATCCATTGATAATCAACAAATTACATGCAACACTTAAAGCATATGCAGTCTAATAATACAAAATAAACCTATACAGTGTGCTTTATCCAACCACAATGGTCATTTCTACAATTTTAAGCGAAATTTTATAAAGTTTAATCTTACAAAGTTCACAAACTTTTCCTTAAACTTTGTAAAATTTCTCTTAAAATTTTAGAAATTAGTTTCCTTTGTACTGACCTGTTTGTCTGGATCTACGATGATAGCATCCTTTTCCTCTTCAGATACAAGAACACATGTACTGAAGGAGGATTTTAACACGTTTACTACCATGTCATTAGAAAGTACATCGAGCTTCTTCACCTCATCTCCCGTTACATTGATAGTGCCTCCAGAAAGCCCATACCTAGAAAAGAAATTGGGTGTTAGTATCATTGTACATAATATCCCTGGATAAAAAGAATATTTGCTGTGCAAAGAGATCTACAGAAATTAGATGTTAATCTTATTCATAGCTTCTTATAATGTGCTGAATAGTGTTGTTTATGCTTGGCTGTTAAAGAGAAGCTTCAGCTTGCAGCCAGCTGCTCTGAGTTCAACTCTCAGGACTTGCACAGACTCATTGTAAGTTTAGGATTTTTGTGGAGTCCAATGGTGGAGTTCTGTCTTGTTGGGATTCCTCAGCATTATGTAGTTTCTCAAGCCGAAGAGTCTAGACCTAGGGAATATAATCTCAGCAAAATGGGACACCTGGTTAGAAATGAGAAGAGGAGGTACCTACAGCATTGTAAATTTTTGGAATTTTCGCATTTTCACACTGATGCAGTGTGCTCAGTCATGGAGCATATTCAAAACTGAGTTTGACAGTTCAAGACATCAAGGAAATCAAAGGAAATTTGGATTGTCTGGCAAAGTAGATGAAGCACAGGATTAGTGTGATTTTACTAAACAGTGGAACAGGCTCACAACAGCCAATGGTTGATTCCTTCCTCCAGTGAATCGGAGTTCCATTTTAAACTCAACAGTTATTTTAAAAATGTAAACCATTTTCTTTTGCCTTGCTCCTAGCAGTTCTATTGGTTCTGTTGGTTAGGTCACACTGGACAAGGTAGTACTTCAAGCTGCATCTCTTGAGATCAGTCAGCACTTTACATTTTGGGTTCTAAAACTAAAACTGGAACCTAATTTGCATATTTAAGGTTTCTCTTGTAGGTCATGACTTCTTGGTAGGTCAAAGAAGTCAGCCAGACCAAGAAAATGCTGACCAAGAAAATTCAGGTAAGTTTTTAAAGCAGGTTGAATGTGAAAGCTTCGCGGTTGAAGATGAATGCTACACACAAAACAGATGGCTGTAAGTTGAATTTCTCTTCCATACATAAATTGTCACACAAAGAACCTTTGAAGATTATTTCAAAGCTTCTGACACATCCTTCAGTATAACTGTTTACATTTTAAATTTTTGCAGCAAGTTGGGTAGATACCTTTCACCAAGGTTATAACAGAGTTTGCTTCAACAAGTAAAAGCAGAAAATTCTGGCTGAGCACTAAAATTATCCTACCAATGACATAATGTGTCCAAGTTGCTTATTCCAAAATGTCAGGCAACTTAAAATTGCAAGAGTACGATAAGCCACCTATTTTGTCTCGTTTGCCTTTTAAAAACAAGCTGACTGAACAGGATTTAAGATTTAAATTGTAACCATTTAAAATATCTTTCAGGCTGTAGCAGAGACAATTAGTTGCATGCCTTATACCCAATTTTGTGATTTGCTCCCTCCTATGAAAATGACCCTGGCTTTAGGAGAACATTCATCAGACAGATTACATATTCTACCCAGTTGGTGCTGCAGCAACCCCAGACCAAATACCAACCTATGTACCACGCATTGCAGTTTAAACTTTAAAGAATGATTGTGTCAGCAAAACTAGATAACTGAAAGCAGACTTTTAAACTGAGCAGATCTATTAAAACTGTGTAAACTTTAGAAAGATAGCAAAAGGTAAACATGGCTGATTATAAGTCTGCAAATCTTTATACAGTCTTTAAAAGTTGACAGGAATTAATTTGAAGAAACTCAATAAACCTGTAAACATTTTATATCTTTCTGACTCCAAAAGCATCAGCTTTGTCTTTCCCCTCTGGCGTGTTTAAAAGATAATCCTGTATGGCAGCTGCAGTAAATAGAATGCTTCGGATTTGGTAATTTTGACTTGATATTCTGGTTTGTTTTGTTTTACATTCCCCTCAGGAAATTAGACAAAGCAGGCTATTATGAATTCACTACAACCCTAATCCTAGTGAAAAACAAGGAACTGATATAGGGACAGGCACTAACAATGAGATACATCACAATTAACTTTAAGTGCCTGTTTCAAACAAAATTATGACACTTTAAAATTCTTGCAGCCCTATTTGTCACCTCCGTTATTTGTTGGAGTTCTGTTATTGCCTTGAAGAAAAATTAATTACCCATCAGCAGATTTCCAAATGAAACCAAGGAATACAATCAAAAGTTATTTCAAAAATACTTACATTTGTTAAGGAACAAACATAGTTATCCAAAGATAAACAGTGAAAACAAAATCTGTACTAGCTTTTCAATTGAGGTTATTGCTTCCAGCTGAGTGAGATATTAATGAATGGTGGGAACCTGTTCCCAGTTGTTTTAACATAGGTATACTGTGGATACCTTCTTTCCTGCATCTTCTTAATTGTATTTTTATTACCGTATTTTTGCATAAATTAATTGGCATAGAAATCATTTACACAGCTCGACCATTCCATGCCAACACTCATTCCTTTCAGCCCTTTGCCCATCTTTCCTTTCCCAATCCACCATCATCCTATTTCCTTCTCCTTTCATTGCTTATTTAGCTTCTCCTAACAGCAACTGTACAGTTTTCCTTTAATCAGTCCATGTCCAGGTGAATTCCATATTTTCACCACTCTCTTCGTTACTCTAGGCATCACCGACAAGGTTGTCTTCCCCAACTACCATAGGAAAGAGAACGGTAAGCCACAACAATGCTTCTGCTGAAGGTACTCCCAGGATTTATACTTGGCAATGATCAAGAAAATGCAATATGTTTCCAAGTCAGTCTGGTGTATGACTTGGAGGGGAACATGCAGTTATCTGTGTTCCCATGGACCTAATGCCCTTCCATTCTTATGGTAATCCTCACAGACTGGTGAGGAGACTGGATGAATAACTGTGGTGCATTTAATACCCCATGGTCATACCCTGAACTCTGGTGGTGGTGGAGGAAATGAAAGTTTTAGATGATGTATGTAATGAAAATCAAGCAGCCTGCTCTGTCCTGGATGCTATTAAATTTCTGGGATGTTTTTGGAACTAAACTCATCAAGGTAAGAGGAGTGTACTTCATCACACTCCTGATCTTGTGTCTTGTAGGTGGTGGGAAGTGCTTCATTTCTGATCTGCTCTTAAATCCATGGTAGTTGTTCAACTGGTTCAGATGCCTTTCTGTTTAATGGTAATCCCAAGAACTGGATTGTGGAAAACTGAGCAATGGATAAGTGGTTCAAATCTCTCGCTGGATGCAGTAGTATCTCACACTTTTCTCGCACAAATGTAACTTATCAATTATTTGCCCTTGCCTGACTGCTTTCTAAGTCTTGCTACATGCAGGCATAGATTGCTTGATTTGCTGAAGAGTTGTGAGTGCAATTGGACATTTAGTCAGCAATACGCAAATATGCCTAATGTCTTTATGATGCAAAGAAAAGTCACCAATGAATCAACTTGGGATCTAGGCTTAGAAAATTGCCCTACAATGATGTCTTGGGGCTGAATTGATTGAATACCAAAAACCATAACCATCGTCCTTTGCACGAGTTATCACTGCAATTACTGGAATGTGTTCCCTGCTACACCCACTCATACAGATGCTGCCTCGATGGTCCGTTCTCAACACCTCTGGAACTCATCTCTTTAGTACGTGCTTGGAGCTACATCATCCGGAAGAAACCCAAGCAGGGACTAATAAGCAAGTTCCTTTTGGATCCTTTCCCTGTGGCTGGGCCTCTGACCAGAGAAGGGACGGAACAAAAAGAAATTAGCCAGTCTGGCAACATCTGTCAAAAGAGAAACCAGCAGGTCTGGTGGTATCTGTACAGAGAGAAACAGAGTTAACATTTGAGGTCAATGACATTTCATCAGATATTGTATTTTTGATTCCAAAGTCTGTAGAGTATTCTGAGCAGTCCATTCTGAACAGAGGTTCTACCAAATGCCCATTGGCTTTCCATCCTCTTCCTTGTGCTTCACAAAATAGCTAACTAGATTTTTTTCAGAGACTAGGGACATTTTAGAGACTCTTAGGCATGTGGATGAAAAAAATGGAGGGCTGAGTGGGAAGGAAGGGTTAGATTGATCTTGGAGTAGGTTAAAGGGTTGGCACAATATCATGGGCCAAAGGAGCTATGTTCTTTTTGCTTTCCATCTTTAAACAAGTTAGCTATCCACTGTACTCTTGTTTTCTGTGTCAATGCATCTGTTTATTAATTAATCAACATATTGAAAGCTCTTTTAAAAACCTTGATACTCCATTCATTTTGCTATTTTCTGTTACATATTTGAACAATCCAACGACAACATTCAAACTAAGGCCATGCTGGTGTAATTAGTCTTGTAAATTTCTTTGTTCAATAAAAGCTTTGTTGAAGTTTTAAAAATATTAGAGTTTTCGGAGGTCTGCTGCTGTTTTGAAATGAGCTAATAATTAATTGGTTAGCAAATATTTTCCATCTTCACTGCAACATTTCAGAGATCCGAGTGATAAGAGTTTGTGTACTGAAGAGTACGATCAGCAAAAGATATTCCAAACTAAAGAGTGATCTGCGATAATGTGATGTAGTCTAGAATATACACAGAGTGCTTGCAGCTTTGCAAAAAAATTAGGGGTTTGTCACACCAGCAATATAGTTCAGGACACAGACCAGAAATAATTAGTAATGCAAGGCAGGTTACACACAAGAACCTATCCTGCAGGTTTGAAGACAAAGGGGAATGGGTGTGTCCTCACCCTCATCCCAAATCACCTTTCACATTATTTATTTGTTTTGTAACTTAATTATTCATGTCTTGTACTGTACTGCTGTTTAAAACAATGAATTTCACAAGATGTGTCAGAAATAATAAATCTTATTCTGATTGTGACTCCCACCCATACCCACTCTGCACTTCGAATTCCACACACAAGGGAAAAGCTAGCTGAAGTATCAAATTAATTATTAATACCCCTTCAGAAAACCCTTCTAAAGGATTGTAGATTTTTGTTTACAAATGAACAAAATCAGATTCACTTAGTGAAAGATCTGTTTACCTAACTCATGCTGACTAAACCAGTTTACAATGTATTTTAGTGGATTAGATTTCACAGGCTAAAGGGTAACTTTCCCTAAAACAGAAAAAAATGTGCTCTGTAATGCTGACAGTGCTAGCACACTACACATTGTTGTATGAAGTTCGATAAACTTACAACTGTTTAGTCATTCTATTTAGGAATCTTAATTTAGGAACTAGATGTCACATGCAATGCATGGTATTAAGGGGAAGTGGTGTTAAATGAATCTAATTTCAAAATGCAGAGATTAATAAACTGGCTTTCAGTTTTTCAGAATTTAGTTCAGGGAAGCTCTGAAATGCTACAGTACAATTCCAGATGCTCCCACCTCTTTTTCTGGGGGTATGCAGGGACAGTATTGTATACAATTTTGCTTACACTTTCGTGTATGTGATATGTTTTTCAGATAATGTATCTGTGCCTGAGATGTCCCTTTAAATGCTGGAAGTTATACAATAGCAGGATGCTTTAAAGCAGGGGTTCCCAACCTTTTTTATACCACGGACCCCTACCATTAACCGAGGGGTCCAGGAACCCCTGCTTTAAAAGGACAGTTCAGACACAGTAAATTATCTGAGAAGCATATGCAACATGCTTCCCATGGCAATGGCACCATTGTCAGTGTCTCTGACCAGTCCTGACTGCCAGTTTTTGTCTTCCTTTTGTGATAAAGCTCCACTGTAGTTTAGTGCAACTGAATCTTAAACAGTTAACTCTATTGATTCTGGCAGCTGCAATTAGGATATGACTGTTCATGATTCTCACATGGGAATGTATGCCCTTCATATGAAATAATAAGACCAGATATCATGAATATCACAATAATCCGTATTATATTTTAAAGCTATTCACTGAACACGAGGATAGGAGTTTCTTCTACTGAGTGTTGACTTCTCACTCAATGTCAGCAAAACCAAACGGCTGATTATTGATTACAGCAGGTAGAAACCGAGTGACAATGAGCCAGATCTCATTAAGGAATCAGAGATGGATGGCTGTAAATTCCTTGCCATTATCATTTCAGAGGATCTCTCCTCGGACCAACCCTTAAGTGTTATTTCAAAGAAGGCATGACAGTCTTCTTTCTTAGAAGTTCGCAGAGATTCATTCAGTTCAGCACTGAACTGGTTCCACAATCTAAGGACTCTACAACTCATGTCCTTAGTATTATTTATTTTCTCTCAACTCAAGCTGGTAAAACCTGAGGTACAAGCATAGCCACGCACACTCAATTCTCAATTGCTGCGATTACTCTAGTGGCATTCAGTATTGTTGATTTCGGAGGATTCACGTAACTATTGCTGTGTGTGCCTAATTGTTTAATGCTATTGTGTAGTGACTTTGAGATGATACCAGAATCAGAATCAGATTCAATATCACCAGCATATGTCACGAAATTTGTTAACTTTACGGCAGCAGTACAATGAAATGCATGATAAATAAATATAGAGACCAAAACTTGGTTACAGTAAGTATATATATATGTCTATTAAATAGTTAAGTTAAAATAATTAGTGGGGAAAAAAAACGGGGAATTAAAAAGTAACACACACAAAGTGCTGGAGGAACTCAGCAGGCCAGGCAACAACTATGGAAAAGAGTACAGTTGCCATTTCAGGCCGAGACCTTTCTGCAATACAGGTAGTGAGGTAGCGTTTATGGGTTTAATGTCCATTTGGAAATCAGATGGCAGAAGGGAAGAAGCTGTTCTTGAGTTGCTGAGTGTGTGCCTTCAGGCTTCTGTACCTCCTTCCTGATGGTAACAATGGGTGGTGGGGATCCTTAATCATGGATACCACCTTCCTAAAACACCACTTCTGGAAAATGTCTTGGATACAATGGAGGCTGGTACCCATGATGGAGCTGACTAATTTCACAAGTTTCTGCAACTTATTTGGATCTTGAGCAGTAAACCTGCCCCATACCAGACAGTGATGCAGCCAGTCAGAATGCTTTCCACACTACATTTGTAGAGGTTTTTGTGTGTTTTATCTGATAAACCAAATCTCTTCAAACTCCTAATGAAAAAATAGCTACGGTCTTGCTTTCTTTATAGCAGCATGAATATGTTCTATCCAGGTTAGGTTGTCAGGGATACTGACACCCAGGAACCTGAAATTGCTCACTCTCTCCACTTCTGATCCCTCTATGAGGATTGGTTCATGTTCCCTCATCTTACCCTTTCTGAAATCCACAATCAGCTCTTTGGTCTTATTGACGTTGAGTACAAGGTTGTTGCTGCACTCAACTAGCTGGTATATCTCGCTCCTGTACGCCCTTTCGTCGTCATCTGAAATTCTGCCAACAATGGGGCTAATTTATAGATGGCATTTGAGTTACGCCTAGCCACACAGTCATGGGTGTAGAGAGTAGACCAGTGGGCTAAGCGCACATCCCTGTGGTGCACCAGTGCTGATTGTCAATGAGGTGGAGATGTTATTTCCAATCCACACAGGTTGCGGTCATCCGGTTAAGAAGTCGAAGATCTGGTTGCAAAGGGAGGTAACGAAGGCCCAGGTCCTATAGCTTTTTGATCAGGACCACAGGAATGATGTTGTTCCTGCTTGGCTATACTATTGGGACAATCTAGACCCTGTTCATGTTGCATAGTCTTTTAATTTCCTCTTTTAATTCAACGTATTTCTGGTATTTTTCACTTATTGATTTCTGTATGTTGTGTATGTTTGGAGTGGTAAGTTGTTCTTGTTTGTTTATCATGTAATATTTTTCTTGATGCTTGTTATGGATTGTCCTGTCCGTGATAATGGCCGTAATATAATTGGTAGAACTCTATGACTGTAAAACTGGATCAGACTTGTATTTATAGTCTGGTGTCTTTTATGAGTTTGTATTTTAAAGGAAGGTATTGGTGAGTGATGTTTGCCACTTGATTGCACCTGTGTAAGTAAGCAGGTTGAGTTAAACTGGTACAGGATCCTGTAATGCGTTGGATTGTTTCTGGGTTCTCTTGGCATTTCCTGCATTTATTGCCTTGAATTTATTGGATTTTTTATTATGAAGTTTTAATATTTTTTGTTAACTACCTAGACCTTTACTGCTGCAAGGAAACCCTCTATCTTTGGGAAGAGGTCTCCAACTCTGAGCCAAACGCTTGACATCTCCTTGTCAACATCTAGTCTGCTCAGATCATGGGGATGTCTTCCCTGGAGGGTCGTGCTCCTCCATTGGTTAACTTTCTTCTACAGTGTTAAATTTCTTCATTTTTCTGAGTTATGCTTTCATTTAAGTTTAATGGTATGCATCTTATCAGAATTGCATATGCTCGCTTGGAGTGCTGAATTCTGCTTTGGTTGATGAAAATATATACTTGGAAGTTTTACCTGACCTATATATAATTTTTTTATATCTGCTCCACCTCTTCCTCCTTCTGTCTTCAGTAGTGTTAATCTAGGTGTATTCAGTGTACATAGTGCTTTCTAAAATTTGTCAATTCAGTTCTTTGTTTTTCTTTACAAATTTTCCAGATTGGTTTCGGACTAAGATATAATGCCAAAAGAATACACTAATATGGGTATAGTGAAAGTGTTTATTGCCTTTGTTATATTTTCACTATTAGCTCTGTTTGGCAGATTTTCTTAAGCCTTGAAGTAAATCCTGCTGAAAGTTTTCCCTTATCATCACACTATGATCTACTTTCTTTGCACATTGCTATCCCAGATAATGATGTTTCATATTCATCCATCGGTGTATTGTTACCTGCTGCTCTATTTTATATTCTACTAGCTCTATTGCACCTTTCTTTATGTTTAATGTTCTGCACTTATCTAGTCCAAAGTTCATGTTTATATCTTTAGAAGTTAGTTTCACTATTTGAATTAACTGCTTAAGCTTTACTGATGAAGGGGGTGTATAATTTCAAATTGTCCACGTATAGAATCAGAATCAGGTTTATTATCATTGGCTTCTGTTGTGAAATTTGTTAACTCAACAGCAGCAGTTCAATGCAATACATATTACAGAAGAAAAAATAAAAAATAAGTAAATCAATTACATGCATATGTATATTGAATAGATTAAAAAGTCTAAAACAGAAATAACATATATTAAAAAAGTGAGGTCATGTTCATATTGGAGTATAAAAGTTGCATTGTTTGCTGTGTAACCAAAACTATGTAGTCAGCTTTGAACTTGCTATTTGCTATGCATGTATCCAATTTAGTAGGAGAATGAAATCTTAAGAATGTAGAAGACAATGGTATGTTAATGAGAAGTAGCTAAGAGATGTAGATTAGAACATGATTAAGTCAATAGGTAGAAACAATAGTGGCGGATGTACTTGTGATACGCAACTGTAGACCGATTGGATATGCTAATGCAACTAAACCAGGAGATTGCTATAAAACATGCAATGTACAAAGATCGGTGGGCAATTGGCGACTAGCTCAATGACTGTCTCAGCTTTGATTTGCAAATTAAAGTTTAATACTTCTTGAAGAATCTTCTGCGTCTCCTGGTTGTTTGTGGGGCACGAGAAACCACGACAAAATTGGCGACCGTGAAGGGACCGGAAAGAGACCCGCGGAAAGGAAACGGCAGATTGGGGACGCTTCCCAGTCCTCTAGGGACCCCCACAAGGCTAACAGAATTAAGGGTGCACCCAAACAAAAGGTAAGCACTTTTTGCGACAATTTGGACTAAGAATTCTGTTGGTTTTGGGGAGGTCTTGGAGTCTCAGAAGTGTGGAACCACTGCCGAAGGGTCTCTCCGGTCCAAAGAATCTGGCAGAATTGGGGGTTAACAGGAGGCTCAGAGGATTGATCAAGAACACTGCAGTGAGGGTAAGTAGTTAAGTGAAGAAAAATTCCACATGGTGTTGGTAAGTCCCTGTGGATACCGCTTCGTATAAAACGAAGGCCTGAACGGGCCAGGGAAAGGGAAAATAGAGAAAATCCTCGTGGATACCGCCTTAAGAGATAAGGGTCTGAATAGACGAGGTGCAAAGAGAAAGTTCTGTGGATACTGCTCTGAATAGAGGTCTGTACGGACAGAACAGAATAGGAAACAAGGACAGTCCAATATATAGTTTAAAGCGCTGGTAGATAGACGATAGACTAGGCATAGAATTAGAGTAAATATTATCCAGTAAACGAACTGTGAATCTCTGAAATACCTTAAAAAGAGAGAACAACATGACAGGTAAAGGAACGGCAGTAGAGATTCTGAGCAAAAAAATCCCGGTAAATAAATATGAGATCACAAAAACTTCAGAAAAATGGGAAGGAAAAGAGAACCAAAAACCTGGTCACAAAATGGCCAAGAGAAGGAACGTTTGATGTAAGCTTGTGCGAAGAAATGGAGGCACTAATTAAAAATTACAAACCAAAAGATAAATCTAAAAGAGGGCAAAAAAAAGAACAAGAAATGGAAGTGCTAAAACTCTTCAGAACAGAGGGAGAAAGGCTGAGGAGGACAGGTAGAATATTGATTACAAGCGAGGAAGACACTAAGGTGCTGAAGAAACAGCCTGTTAGAGAGAGAGGAAGGTACAGTGAGAAGCTGGCTTCAGCTCCATACCCAGATGTGAAAGAAACAGAAAAGCCCCCTCCCTATAATGAGGAAGGAACCCCTAAGCAGTGCCCCCTGCTGACGGGAACAGTAAACATGCAGGGAGAAGTACAGGTTTGAGATAATGAGGAGGAAAAAAAGACAATACTAGAAGGAAAAAGCGGCGATATGGAAGGAGATACAGGCAGAAAGGATAAAGGTGGAACAGGCAAAGAGAGAAATGAAAGAAGAGATTGAACGGATGAAATACTTGAGAGAGGAAAAGGAGTATGAGGAGTATCGGTTATACCATAGAAATGAACAGACTAGAAAAGAAAGTGGCTCATCAGGGCAGGAAGAGATGAGGCATTCAAGAGGAAGTGGAAAGAAGATAGGAGATGAGAGTCTTGGAGAAACACGAGAGAAGGGAATCAAGCACAAGTAAGGATCATGAGGAGTCCCTGCCACAGGTGTACAGACACGGACAGGAAGAAAGAGAAGGTGACTCATTGGAGGAGCAAGAGTTAAGTGGAGAGAGAGAGGATGCGAGAATTTGTGGGGAAGAGGTAGGAGGCAGAAGCCTAGAAGAGCAGAAGGAGGCGGTAGGGGAGCGACTTGCGGAAGTAGAGAGAGAGCCAGATAAGTTACTGAGAGGGGATTGCCAGAGGAGATGTGAAAAATACTCCAGGGGCCAACCAAGTATTGAATCAGGACAGAAAGGAAGGACTCCACAGGGAGACCGAGGGAAGAAGAGGACCCCAGAGAAATTTGTGTGGGAGGCAGTAAAGACATACCCTGAGACAGATGGGGAGTCAGGCGAGGAGGAGAGCCAGGGCAGGTGGGAAGAAGGAGGAAGAATGATGCCATTGTTAGTTAAAGGATCAGGACAAGTGCAGTATATCCCTTGGGGATCCCAGGACCTAGAAGGGCTGAAAAACACTCTGCCCAATTTACATGAAGGAGCAGGGAAATGGATTAGAGCCTTTGAAGAAGAAACGGCAGGACGATTATTGGCTATGGGAGATTTGAAGGCACTATTGATAAGGTTGATGGGAACCTCCAAATTTAACGAACTAATGGAAATGGCTGGCATAGTAAACTCGAACGACCCGAGAACTGATGGAGACGGGTTTGACAGAGTGAGGCAGAGGGTATGGCAGGCCCTCAGGAAGCTTTATCCACCCAAAGTGGACCCCAAAGCCTTAAAGGGGGATCCACTGAGAGACACTGAAAACCCAGCAGCCTACGTAGAAAACCAGTTGAAATGGTGGAGACTGGAGACTGAGCAAGAGGTGGAAAATAGCTTATTTATCACCACACTGTTCCGACATAGCATTTTGGATGCAATGCCTCCGCAAGTAAAATCCAAACTGGAGGAAGTGGTTGGGCTGACGTCAATGACCCCACAAGAATTTAGAGACCATGTAGTCCATGCGGTTGAAAAATACCGGAAAGACAAACGAAGGTTGGCTGAGCAGCAGGAAGAGGTACAAAGAAAGTTAATACAAATGCAGCTCGAAGAACTCAAAAAGGAAAAAGAGAAAAGCAAAAAGATATTGCCAGCAACCACCGGTCCGAGTACAGCCATCGAACTGGATGAAGCACCGCTATATGGAGGAACCGATCATACTGTAAGACAAGGGCCGGAAAACCCCATGCCAATAATCAACGTCTTTGGAGGAGCATTCCCACAAATGCCCTATCAGGAACAGACTAAATTCAAACAGCCCAGACAGGACTGGAAGTCCCAAGGAGGGGGACAGAGGAGCTATGGGCAGAGGGGACCAGTGAAGAAACAGGGGGAAAGAGAGGTAGAGAGATTGTGCTGGGGATGTAATCAGCCAGGTCACATGAGAAGAGATTGTCCGTTTACACCATGGCCTGTCACACACCAGAAGGAACCAATAAGAAGGGAACTAAAGTTTAGCCAAGGACCAGCCCCCATAGGCCCATGCGGACCTGTGAACCCCTATGCCAGGTATTAGGGGTGCCCCGAGAACTCGAGTGGGAAGGGACATTACCCAATGATAACAAGGGAGGCAGACGAGGAACCCATTGTTCAGGTTATGTTAGAAGGACAACAGACACCAATAATGATAGATACTGGAGCCACGTACACTTGTGTACAGCCACAGTATGTCCTTCACCTTCCCATGTCAGGAAAGTTTATTAAGACGGTAGGGTTCTCGGGGAAAACACAGCTGACACAGTGCATGGCTCCAGTGCAGTTGAGAATGGGAAATAAAGGAATTGTTTTGCCGGTGCTAGTATTTAAAGGAACTCCGATTAATTTGTTAGGCAGAGGTGCCTGGAATTAAAATTAGAATGCACCAGAAATGGGCTGAGTGTGGAAAGAGCAGGGGCTCAATTGATAGTGCAAGAAGACAAGAAGGCTAATGTCTTTTGGATAGGAGACATCGCAGATCAGATTCAGGAAACCTGGGAAAAATGGAAAAAGGGCGTACAGGCTGTAGTGCCCAAATCTGAGCTACATTGTACAGTGATTTTTGACGAGACTCAGAACAGGGAGTTAGAGGAGAGATGGCACCTGGAGGCATGTACCCAGCAGCACCTGGAAGGGGAGGCTGTGATAATTGGAAAGCAAGGGGCAGCTTTACAAGTTAAGTGGAACACCTTTTTAGAAAAATGGTACAGGATACCAGAGGCTGCACCCCATGTAACGTTGTTGGTAAACAAGGGATATCAGTCTAAAGACTTAGGACCCTTAGTTAAGAGTGCTGAAACCGTAACAGTGTGGAGGAAAATCACGCCAGAGGTGTGGATATCAGAAGACAACAATTGCATTAAAATAATGGTAAGTGTAGATATGGTAGGGACAGTGAGAGAGGTCGAAATAACTCCCCAACCACACATGCCATTGCTGGGAAAGGAAAGAGGCCAGCAGAAAGATAGAGGGTTAGATGAGTTGCCATCTATTCTGTGGTCACAGCATGACACTGACGTAGGGAAAATAAAAACAGTTAGTCCGGTGGAAATAAGGCTGAAAAGGAGAGCAATTCCACCCAGGAGACCACAATACCCTCTAAGAACAGAAGCAGAAGAGGGAATAGCATCGACAGTGCAGGGGTTGCTTGAAATAGGAGTGCTTAAAAGAACAAACAGTCCAGGCAATACCCCGTTGCTAGCGGTCTTAAAAGCAGATAAATCTAAGTGGAGATTGGTGCATGATTTGTGAGCGGTAAATGATGTGGTAGAGGACTGGCCAGCGGTAGTCCCCAACGCACACACGCTTTTGACTAATGTTCCACCAGAAGCAAGTTACTTTTCAGTGATTCATTTGTGTTCGACTTTCTTCAGCATTCCTCTGGCTGACCAGTGTCAGTATCTGTTTGCATTTACTTACAGAGGTGCTCAGTATACCTATACCAGAATGCCGCAGGGGTTTAAACATTCACCGCATGTTCTTAATCAGGTGTTGAAGGCAGACCTAGAGGGCATATACCATTGGAAAGTACATTGTTACAGTATGTGGATGACCTGTTGATTTGCTCCCACAGTAAGGAACAGTGTGAGCAGGACACTATAACTCTGTTAGAGAAGCTGGCACACGGAGGACATAAAGTATCCAAAAAGAAACTGCAATTTTGCACGCAGCAAGTGGAATACTTAGGCAGGGTAATATCCAAGGGAGTGAAGGCAATAGCATCAGAGCAGATTGTGGTAATAACTAAGGCCCCAAAACCCCAGACTGTAGGGCAGATGATGACGTTTTTGGGAATGGCAGGGTACAGCTCAGATTGGATAGGAGAATATGCTGAGATTGTGGCACCTTTGAGAAAGATAATGAAAGAAGCAGGACATACAAATTTGAAGAACGGCTTACAGTGGAATGAAGAGGCGGAGATAGCTTTCAATACTATTAAGCAGGAATTGCAGTCAGCACCAGCATTAGCTTTGCCTGACTACGAGAAGGTTTTTCATTTGTATGTATCCAACCGACAGGAGGGTTATGTCACAGCGGTTCTAACACAAGAGACAGGCACAGGAAAAGCAAAGCAGCCAATAGCATACTACAGTACGAGACTAGATGAGGTGGCTCAGGGGTATCCACCCTGTTATCAGGGATTGGCGGCGCTGTACTATGCATATTAAAAGGCATTATCTGTAACCCTGGGCTATCCTGTGACTCTGTACTCAAAGTAGCAGAATTGCTGGAAAGAGGGAAATTTGTGCTGACGCCAGCCAGGATAGCAGCATATCAGATGCTATTGACATTTCCAGACATAACTATACAGAGATGCACTACCAGTAATATAGCCGATTTTGTCCCTTTGGGCTATGAAGGAGAACCCCATGATTGTGTAGGGAAGACGATGGCATTTGCCAAATTGAGAGCAGATTTACGGTCAGAACCACTAGAGGATGCAGATAAAAAGGTTCTGTTCGTAGATGGCTCTTGTTATAGGGATTATGATGGAAATCATGCAGGGTTCTCAGTAGTGCAGCAGGATCAGTCGAGCTATAAGATTATTAGGATGGAGTCCTGTCCCCAACCGTGTTCCGCCCAACTAGCGGAAATCAAAGCCCTGACAGCTGCGTGTGAAATGATGGAAGGGGAGAAAGTAGACATCTATACTGATTCGGCATATGCTCATGGAGTATGCCATTTGTTCGGGGCAGTGTGGAAACAGAGAGCTTTTTAAAAAAGCAATGGAGATCCCATACAACATTGTCAGCAAATTCTAGACTTAATAAAAGCCATAATGAAACCTAAAGCATTGGCTATAGTAAAATGCCAGGCACATAAAAAGGGAAATGATGCAATAACAAAGGGAAATCAAGCTGCGGACGAGGCAGCCAGAAAAGTATCTGGATGTACATCAGCTGTCATTGCCCCCCAGGTAAGCCTAGCTCCAGAACCTGTGGTAGAGGACCTAATTGAAATACAAGGCATCGTTGGCAGAACAGACAATGTGGCGATGAAGGGGGGCCAAGCAGAACCCGGAAGGCTTGTGGAGCATGGAAGACGGTTTGTTGGTAGCGCCCACCCCTTTACTGACGATTCTGATTTCAGAAGCACATGGGATTGACCATTGTGCAAGGGGGGAAGTGATAAAGTAAGTAAAGAAGGATGGTTTTTGGTCACCTTATTTACAGGCTTCAGTGGACTTTGTCTTGTCACAGTGCGAGGTATGCGCACAGAATAATGTTCGGAAGGGAATTACAACCCCAATAGGTCACATTCCTGTACCTGAAGGACCATTTAAACATCTAGTGATCGATTACGTAGACATGATAAAGACAGTGAGAGGGAAAAGATACATGCTGGTAGTAATTGATCGATTTAGCAGATGGGTGGAGGCGGTATCTTCAAGAGATCAAGGGGCAAAGACAGTGGTAAAATTTCTGACAAATGAAGTGATCCCAAGGTTTGGAATACCTACAGAAGTTAGCTCAGACAATGGTTCAGCTTTTATCCAGAAAGTGGTTAAATTGGTACTACAAGCGCTGAGGATAAAGCAAAGATTTGGATGTGTATACCACCCTCAGTCACAGGGCATGGTAGAGAGAATTAATGGAACCCTGAAAGCATTGGACTGGCTGTTGGCAGAAAAAGGAGTTTGTGTGATGTTTGGAGAGAAGTGCCGTACTTTTATACCAAATAACACTAGTCCAGAAGGATCGTTTACTAAGGCAATGTATAAGTTGAAAAGTCTAAGAAAGGAAGTTAAACAGAATGCGGGGTTCGTACATCAGTTATTTGACTGGTTAGAAAGTAGACTCGGAGGATGGGGAGTATGGCTGACTAAAATGGCAATAACTGTCAGTATTGTTTTGTTGAGCTGTGCGCTTGTGCTGTGCTGTTTTCTTCCTTGTCTCAAATCTCTTGTAGTGCGTGCTGCAACCAATGCTCGTGGCAATTACTGAAGCAAGCTTAGTGGAGAAAGAAACACCGAAAATGTATTGTTACAGCCTACAACACCTGCAGGATGAACAAGAGCAAAACGACAGTGTGGGAGTAGATTGTAAGGGCTTCTGAGTTTTTTTTCCCTGTCTCAGGTACAAAGGGACAGGTTTTTGGCTCAGCGGCCCAGGGTAACAGGGAGAGAATACTTTGAGGTCTTGCCGCAGAAAATTATAGTTTAACCTGAGATTTGGGAATAAGTGCTTGAGTTTATTGGGGCTTTTGTGCGCAGACTCTTAGTCTTCTTTCTCTGTGTGAGACCCTATGGGTCTCAAAGGGGGGATATATTGGAGTATAAAAGTTGCATTGTTTGCTGTGTAACCAAAACTATGAAGTCAGCTTTGAACTTGCTATTTGCTATGCATGTATCCAATTTAGTAGGAGAATGAAATCTTAAGAATGTAGAAGACAATGGTGTGTTAATAAGGTAGCTAAGAGTTGTAGATTATGTAGTCAGCTTTGAACTTGCTATTTGCTATGCATGTATCCAATTTAGTAGGAGAATGAAATCTTAAGAATGTAGAAGACAATGGTGTGTTAATGAGAGGTAGCTAAGAGATGTAGACTAGAACATGGGTAGAAACAATAGTGGCGGATGTACTTGTGATACGCAACTGTAGACCGATTGGATATGCTAATGCAACTAAACCAGGAGATTGCTATAAAACATGCAATGTACAAGGATCGGTGGGCAATCGGCGACTAGCTCAATGACTGTCTCAGCTTTGATTTGCAAATTAAAGTTTAATACTTCTTGAAGAATCTTCTGCGTCTCCTGGTCGTTTGTGGGGTACGTGAAACCACGACATTCACAGGTTCAATGTCCATTTAGGAATCGGATGGCAGAGGGGAAGAAGCTGTTCTTGAATCGCTGAGTGTGTGCCTTCAGGCTTCTGTACCTCCCACCTAATGGTAACAGTGAGAAAAGGGCATGTCCTGGGTGCTGGAGGTCCTTGATAATGGACGCTGCCTTTCTGAGACCCCGCCGCTCCCTAAGGATGTCATGAGTTACTTTGTAGGCTAGTGCCCAAGATGGAGCTGACAAAATATACAAATAAACTTATGAAGGTGTGTCAAGATATAATTCATTTGGTTGTTTTTGATTTGACATCCTATTTTTATCCAATTCTCTAAATTAGGGAGTGGGTTTAAAGCTAGACAAAACTATAGTGGGCTTAGAGGGTCATCCTAGAAAATTTATTAGTGTTATATGTTTTTGTATTTGTACAGTTTGTCTTTTGAATATTGGCTGTTTGTCTTTGTTTCTGCATAATTCTTTCATTGATTCCATTGTATTTCTTTGTTCTACTGTGAATGCTTGCAAAAAAAGAATCTCAAGGGAGGATATGGTAGTTAGTATACGTACTTTGATAATAGATTTATTTTGAACTTTGATTATGTTCCGATACATTCTGAAGATCACCATAATTTGAAAAATCCAATAAGGTTGTCACCAATCACCTTTTTATGGGGGATGAAGAGATGAAAGTATTCGTTCTGCTCTTAGTAACACTTTGAAATACCCAAAAGCAATGAATTGACAAATACTGCAGCTGTTTCCACTTGAAATGGAAAGAACTAAAAGCTTATGGTCACCTTGACCAAGATTGGTTTGGCTTCATATCTTCACGTAGGAGATGGCAATTACTGTGTTTCCTTGCTTCACCGGAGTTTGTGGATACATTCGATTGCACAATGACAAAAGAACTCAGTCTGCTTTTAATGTTATCCAATTTTCCTCCTATCCATTGTTTTCTCAGTTTTTATAATGTAAAGAAATGAACAGCACCATTTCAAGAAGATCCTTTCCGAACAGAGTACTGACCAGCTAACCAAAGTTAGTGGACTGGGTACAAGTGTAACCATTTAGGAATAACTTATCTATACAACCAATGGATGAATATGAAACATAATTACCTGGGATATCAACATGCATAGTCTGCAATAAATCAGAGCTTAAAATGAACGCCTTGCAATATAAAGTGCAGTTTAGTACAATGTTAACAGGCAAATAGACCAAGAAAACGTGAGTAAAACACATGGCAAACATGGAGTAGAGTGAGAAGGGGGCAGAAATGATTCTATGTGACTTGGTAACAGAGAATCCATTGAAATTATTGGATCTTGATAAATTTTAGCACCCTGAGAAAGACACTGTAATTGGTACATTTTTAACATTCTTCAGCATTGGATAAGCTTCATTAAAAAAAGTGAATGGAATGTTTCACCTTTGAGACCTAAGATTATCTGGTAAACAGCAACTTCTTTTCTGAAAAATTTCAACAAGTTTCAATGAAACAAGTTTCATTGGAGCGTAGAAGGTTGAGGGGGGATTTGATCGAGGTATTTAAAATGTTGAGAGGGATAGATAGAGTTGACGTGAATAGGCTGTTTCCATTGAGAGTAGGGGAGATTCAAACGAGAGGACATGATTTGAGAGTTAGGGGGCAAAAGTTTAAGGGTAATACGAGGGGGTATTTCTTTACTCAGAGAGTGATAGCTGTCTCTCTCTCTCTCTCTCTCTCTCTCTCACACACACACACACACACACACACACACACACACACACACACACACACACACACACACACACATAATTTTATATGTTTCTATAAGGTTTCCTCTCATTCTTCTGAATTCCAGTGAGTACAGTCCAGGCGACTCAATCTTTCCTCATAGTCTAACCCCTCATTTCTGGAATCAATCTCTGCACCGCCTCCCAAGTCAAAGTAAGGAGACCAGAACTGCACGCAGTACTCCAGGTGCAGCCTCACCAGTACCCTGTACAGTTGCAGCATAACCCCCCTGCTCTTAAATTCAATCCCTCTAGCGATGAAAGTCAACATTCCATTTGCCTTCTGGATAGCCTGCTGCACCTGCAAACCAAACTTTTGTGATTCACGCACAAACACTCCCGAGTCCCTCTGCACAGCAGCATGCTGCAATTTTTTACCATTTAAATAATAATCTGCTTTCATTTTTCCTTCCAAAGTGGATGACCTCGCATTTACCAACATTGTACTCCATCGGCTAGACCCTTGCCCACTTACTTAACCTATCTTTGCAGATTCTCCGGATCTTCTGCACAATTTGCTTTTCCACTCAATTTAATATCATCCGCAAACTTAGATACTTCGTCCCCTCTTCCAGATCGTTAATGTATATCGTGAACAGTTGCGGGCCCAGCACCGACCCCTGCAGCACACCACTCACCACTGATTGCCAACCAAACTGCATTTTCAAACGAGTGTAAACTTTGTCAATAACAAGTAATTGATGCGTTCAAAAGTGACACTGGAAGTGCTAAGTTCAGAGTGGGGCTGCGTAAAGGAGAATTACATTGTAATTAATAATTGTAAAACAGCCGTACCTAAAATTTCAAGGCTCACCCTGACAATGCGATATTAAACTAGGGTGAAGTAGTTATAGATTGGAGATGACTATAGTAGGAATTAAGTCGAGGTAAGCATGAGACAGCACTTCCTGGAGTACGAGTGCGTTCTCCGATTGGAAAATACACATTACACAACCCCAAAGGGAAAGGGACTAAATCCAAACTTCCAAACAAACAAGTTTTTTTTTCTGAAATAGTACCTGCACTGAAGCAAGAACATAAAAAAAGAACACGTTCAGGGGTTTCCTTCTCGCACAATGAAACTATACAGCACTGAAATACAAACAGACGGATCCCCATTTGACAAGTGTGTGTGTGTGGTATGTGGGGGTGTGGGTGTGTGTTGTGGCTGTGAGGGTGTGTGTGGGTGTGGGGGGTATGTGTGTGTGGTATGTGGGGGTGTGGGTGTGTGTTGTGGCTGTGAGAGTGTGTGTGTGGGGGGGTGTGTGGGTGTGTGTGTGGGGGGGTATGTGTGTGTGGTATGTGGGGGTGTGGTATGTGGGGGTGTGTTGTGGCTGTGAGAATGTGTGTGTGGGGGGTGTGGGTGTGTGGGGGGTATGTGTGTGTGGTATGTGGGGGTGTGTGTGGGTGTGTGGTATGTGGGGGTGTGTGTGGGTGTGTGGTATGTGGGGGTGTGGGTGTGTGTATTGTGGCTGTGAGAGTGTGTGTGTGGGGGGGCGGTTCCATGTATTGGTCAATCTCAGCAATTTTGTCGCATGTTTAGCAAAAGTTCTGCACATCGTTATCTCAAAAGTACGTTCTACAACCGATAAAGAATGATGGGAATGGTTTATATTTACGTTCAACGTGTGGCAGGACGCCCCAAATCAAACTGGAACCGTGTTATAAGTTTTAGGAAACTACTGCAAGCACATAAAGTGAAGCCATCGACTCCCTTACGGCTAGTGTAATAATTGCTGCAATAGCGAATACCTACAGGTTGGCGATGCCTGCTTTCCTGACAGCCGATGAAATAGCCTTGACAGCAGTGCAGAGTGCGTTCAGAAGCTGGTTCAGTTCCCCGGTGCCTTTCGCCTTCCTGCCCTCCTCCAGCACGAAGCGGGTCACCGTGATCAGGTTGGTGTCGAAAGGAGCTCGGTCTGCCATGCTGCCTAGCTGAGTCCTGTAACGAGAGTGGTGCACCAGGCACGCACACAGTGAGTGGATTTGGCAAACCAATCCACACACACACAAACTTCTGGAGGGAAGAAGGTACCTTTAACCTCAAAGACTTGTAACCAATCCCCTGCAAAGCCAGCCCAGGGAAGAGGAGGGGCCTCTTTCACAGCGCACTCACAGGAAAACATGTGAAATTCCAGTGACAATGGCAGCAAATCAGCAAGCCCGTCTCCAATCCTCCCACCCTGTTTTGTATCCTTGCTGATAACTTCAGAACACGCCTAGCCTATTGCGACAATGCGATGCGATTACACACAAGGAGCTACTGTCTGCTATCATTTTGGGAAATGATAACTAACGCAGTCGCTGTAAAGTTGTTTTGTGACTTACTCATCGCCCTGGAACCTCGAACTGCTGTCAGTTTAATTTTAAACCTCAGCCTGACACGTGCCCGGTGGGGTTGATCTCCCGGGGTGATGTCCCCTTGGTTTTGCACCGATTACTCTCGTATATCCTCGGCACCGGTTTCCCCAAGAGAATTGATCGATTCTCCATCCCTTGGGATGTGGCTGGGATTGGACAGAATTGTTTTTAATTGGGGGGAGGGGGGAATTGCAAGCCCGAACAGAGAAAAAAAATCTGAAATTTGCATCAAAATTTAAAAAAAAACTGAAAATGTGTGTGTGCAAATCAGGCAACATCTTGGAGAGAGAAACAAAGTTTCAAGTCAATAATCCTTTATCTGAATAGGGCACAAAACAAGGTCATTAGACTGAAACTTAATTCTATCTGTTGTTTCACTGATCTTGACTGACATAATGTGTATCTCAAGCATTCCAGCACCTGCAGATCTTTGCAATTTGTAAAGTATATCGTACAATAAACAAGGGACTACTTTATGTTTTATTAACACGACATTGCATGCGCTATTAGGCGAGTATTAATCTGTATGTGTGTGTCAAGTTCGGACTCTACCAGTAAAGAACCATGAAACTTAGTTCCCATCTCCAGAGTTTTTATTAATAACATAGTTGTGTAAACACAATTGATTTCACTTTCAGGATGCCAAGGAAAAACTTTCTGGAGTGCTCTCATGGTTGTAATTTTGGAAACTGTTCATAGCAGTCTCCAGAAAAGTACTGTGATAATTAATGACCGGGCATTTTTTTTTAGTCACATTGCTGTTGCTGACTCGTGATGAATTTGGAGATAATGCTCAGAAATCTTATGTGTTCGGAGAATACGAATAGGGCATATTCGGCCAGGAAATTCCACTTCTGATTGTGCAGTGTTCCTCCAGTACGCTGAAAATTAGGTATCCGGGTTGCTGATAGTTTGCCATCTGATTCCCTCATTACGTGAACGGGAGCTGGGGTCTAGTGTAGGTGCTGTGTGCAGCTAGAGTCAAAACTGGAGACGAGTTCAGCGGTTAGGAATGTGGGCGGGTTTGTGCATTCATTCCTCATTCCATTTAAACTCAACAGATTCGTTGGAGAATTTATTATATATCTGTGAATCGTGATAACAATGAAATAGAAGTATAAAATATTAAGTATAGAAAATCTGCTCGTCCAGTACAACCAATGTCTCAAGGATGCCAAAATAACAGTTTTATTGAATTAAGAATCCATAAAGCCTAATCCTTAAAGAGTGAAATAATTGGACAAATTTCCCAGGCATTTCTATTATTGGAATTAATATTTGCTTAAAAAAAAGTGATTTTACTGATGTAATAACATCTTACAGAACCACAACAATGCCTGTTTTAATGGAACGTTAAATGCCTCAGAAAGCTTCTTGTGTTTATGTGCCTTCTGGAGCACAATGACTGTGGCCACCTGGAAATACCTTTTCTTTTGTAAATAATGGAAGACTAGTCAAACATCATTAACCAAAATGTAAAGAAAGAAGAGAAGTCTGTAAGATTTATAATTAACCCAGGAGCAAGAGAAGCAGAGTTAGGACACGAACGAGTTCTTCAACATTTCAGAAAAAGGGAGCAGCTGATTGGCTGCAGTCTGAAACAAAGTTATCTGCTGAGATTCCTAGGGGTGATTTTTTAATAAACCAAGGGAGTATTAGCTGAACAGGAATAAAAAGCAGTTTGAGCTGTGGCTGAGAAGCGCTCCTTGAATTGAGTACCCAGGTGCTCGTGAGATTTCAGAAATACAGGATATCCTCCAGATATCTCGAGCAACACAAACAAAATGTTGGGGGAATTCAGCACATCAGGCAGCATCTATGGGGAGAAGATCAGTTGTCAGTTTGGTCTTGATGAAGGGTCTCGGCTGTTCATTTCCCTCCATAGATGCTACCTGACCTGCTGAGTTCTTCTGGCATTTTGTATGTGTTTCTCAAGTGTTTCCCACTTAGGTTTGATAATGAACAGACAGTGATCATAGGAATTACACGACCTTTATAACAGAATTACTGGGGCACAGAGTTTCAAAGACAATATTAAAGCATTGACTCACTTATCAGAAAATTTAGTTCTACTCTAAATTGATGCTAACCAGTAATAAAATAATCTACTTAGCAATTGCCTTTCTTCAAGTGAAACTCTAAAGTGAGGCCCAGAAAATGCACTCAGGTGGTACAAAATATCACTTGACATGCCCTGGCCTACATCCATTCAATCAGGATGATCAAAATTAAATATGAATATTATATTTCTCTGCTACTATGACTGTCATTTCTTGCTTTCTCCTTTCTGATGAAGGACCCAGAACAGAAATGTTAACTGTTTCTCTTTCTGTAGGTGCAGGTTAGCCTGCTGAATTTCTCTATGATTTTCTGCCTTTAAATTAAAACAGATCAAATGGACTGCGGCATTTCCCACTTTATAATAGTGACTGTACTTTTAAAAAAAACTAAATTACTGTAAAGTGCTTTTGGATGTTGTGAAATTGTGAGAGTTGTTTTTGTCTATTTTGACTGCAGTCTCTTACATGTTGGCTGCTGATTGACTCAACTTCCAGCAAATGACAATTACAATTACAGTCTCCTGGTAACTATTAGCACTTCCCCAATCTGCTTATTTTTTCTCAAGAAGCTTTTAGTAGAAGACAAAAACATTCATTAGTATGGGACACTTTCCCAAATATAAGTTTTTATACCATTCTTTCTTATATAGTTATGGGAACATCTCACAAATTTAAAATTCCACTCTTCTGGTGCAATCATTGATTTCTCATGCAGCAATAAACTGATGATTCATATCTGCCACTTCCCCTCTTACAATGCTGGAGGAATTCAACAGATCAAGCAGCATCTGTGGGGGGAAAAGGAATTGTTGATGTTTTGGGTGGTGACCCTGCATGAGGGGAGGGAAGAAAGCCAGTGTAAAGAGGAGAACAGGAAGGGTGAGACCAGGGCTCGTGGGAAATAGGAGGGGCAGAGCTAGGGGAGGGTGGGGGAAGGAGTGAAGTTGGAAGACAGAAGCACATGACCAAAAGGAAGACATGGACAAAGAAAAATAAATCTGGAATCAGATGAGGCACGGTGGGAGGTGGGAGGAAGGAAGGAAGGGTGAAAGGTGGAGGCAGAGGCAGAGGGTGATGAGCAGAGACACAAGCTTCTAGGGCTGAAATCTGATGAATAAGGAAGAGATAAAGAGCAGATTGAGCCAGATGGGTGAGGGATATGGTGGGTAAAGTGTGTGAATATCTACTCGTTTATGAAATTTGTGGGCTCTTGTGTCCTTCTCTTACAATAATTTCGGTATGTTCTGTTCATTAGATTATTAACATCATAGAGGTTAGCAAACACAAGATAGAAATTAACTCTGAATTCAATGTGATCATATGTACTTATCTGTACCTACTGCTTGCTACTCAATCAATCTTTTATACCTTGCTTTGCTCGCTCTTAAAGGGTAATTCTGTAAAATGACAGCATAGCTGTTGGTTAGCTTATGAAGAAAAACATATTTGATGATCACGGGAATGAAAGGGTTAATGCATGAGGAGCGTTTGATGGCTCTGGGCCCGTACTCACTGGAATTTAGAAGAACGAGGGGGAGGATCTCATTGAAATGTACTGAATATTGGAAGGCCTGGATAGAGTGTACGTGCAGAGAATGTTAGCATTAGTGGAAGAGCTAGGACTAGAGAACACAGCCTCAAGATAGAAGGACATTCTTTTAAAATAGAGACAAGGAGGAATTTCCTCAGGCAGAGTGTAGTGAATGTGTGGAATTCATTGTTACAGACAGCTGTGGAGGCCATGTCATCGGGTATATTTAAAGTGGTTAGTAAGGGCGTTAAGTTGTAGAAGGCAGGAGAATGGCTGAAGTGGTGGAGCAGACTCATCAGCCGAATTCTGCAGAATGGTCTCATTCTGCTCCAATGCTTCATGGACTTATGGTCCCATGGTCAAGACCTCACACGTGGCACAGACACATTATCTACCAGGCAGGAGGGATTAGTAGGATGATATTGCATTAGATGGAATGCCATAATCAAGGGGACAGTCTTTTGTCTGTGAGTACCTGGGTAGCAATCTAAGTGGATGACTCCTTGCGCTTGCCAACTGCTATCACAGCAACTCATTCCACATCTATCTGTTTGATAGAGGAAAGCAGCTAACTAACAATTACAGCGTCTCACAATGGTATAACCTTACATTTCTACCTTGCCATCTCTCAATGCAAGCAGTTGGTTTGCACAATTGCTTGGTCAAGTTGGGGTGGGTGAGAACCAATGATCTCAATTCTGTAGGAACAACATACAGAGCAACAGATACATGTAGTTCAACCATTATAGACAGAATGAGTGGATTAAGTTCACTTCATTCCTGCTCTTTCAGAAACTTACTCACACCTGGGAGTTGGCCAGATGAGATAACTATTAAAAGTGCTGTCAGAGCTACACTTTTCACCTGACTGCATGAAAAGATATGCCATAAGTTGTGAGTGTTTAATTAAACTCCTGAAATGTGAGATTTGGCTTCCTTATTGTTCCAAATTATCCACTGCAGCAGTATCAATTTTACATCCATTCTTCAAATGACTGTAGCCTTTCTAAACCCTGTGAGTTTATTTTCTAAGACAGACAAGATGAACATAGAACAGTGAACATTCCAGTACAGTACAAGCCATTCAGCTCATGATGTTGTGCTGACCTTTTAACCGACTCTAAGATCAATCTAAACCTTCCCTCTTACATAGCCCTAACATAGTTTCTCAAATGCCCCTAATGCATCTGAATCCACCACCATCCTACAGGGCATTGCACACACCCACTACTCTCTGTGTAAAGAACTTGCCTCTGACATCCCCTCATACTTTTCTTCAATCACCTAATTGTTTATTTCCCTCTTGTAAGCCATCTTCATCCTGGGAAGTCTCCGGCCCTCCACTCTATCTATGCCTCTTATCATCTTGCACACCTCTGTCAGGTCACCTCTCATCTTCCTTCACTCCAAAGAGAAAAGCCCTAGCTTGCTCTACCATTCTTCATACAACATGCTCTCCAATCCAGGAAGTATCCTGATAAATCTCCTGTGCACACTCTCTAAAGCTTTCTGTATCCTTCCTATAATAAGGCAACCGGAACTGAACTCAATATTCCAAGTGTGGTCTAACCAGGGTTTTATAGAGCTGCAACGTTATCTTACAACTCTTGAACATCTTCCTCCGACTAAAGAAGGCCAACACGACATAAACCTTCTTAATCAACCTATCAACTTGCGTGGCAACTTTGAGGTATCTATGGATGTGGACCTAAGGATACCTCTGGGAATCACCAGGCAAAATACACTCCATCTACCACCACTCTCTGCCTTCTGTGGGCAGGCTAATCCTGTAATAACAGAACCAAATTTCTCTGGATCCCATGCCTCTTAATTTTCTGAATGAGCCTACACAGGAAATCTTAGCAAATGGCTTTCTAAAATTCATATACCCAACATGCACTGCCCTTTCTTCATCAACGTGCTTCATCACATCCTCAAAGAATTCATTCAGGATCGTGAGGCATGACATGCTTCTCACAAAGCCATGCTGTCTATCAGATTATGGTTCCCCAAATACCCATATATCCTGTCCCTAAAATTCTTCTCCAGTAATTTGTCAAACATTGAAGTAATACTCACTGGTCTATAATTCCCAGGTTTATGACCACTCCATTTCTTAAACAAAGGAATAGCATTTGTCATCCTCCAAACAATGTGGTTTTACTCCTGTGGCAAGTGAGGATGTAAAGATCATCGCCAAAGGCCCAGTGAGCTCTTCCCTCTCTTCCCATAATAACCTGGGGTATATCTTGTCCAGCCTAGGGCACTTATTTATCCTGATGTTTGTCAAAAGTTCCAGCACATTCTCTTTCTTAATGTCAAAAAATTTTGACCAGATTCTGTCTTTTTAAAATCTGTTCAGATCCAAGATTTCGCGTTTAAATATAACATATTTTTCTACATTCTTTCTGTGGAAATATGTTTACTAAATTCTGAAATGTTTCACCAGTATTAAACTAGGTTGGCAGGGGAGTGAGTCCCGGAGTGATGGAGTAGTTGGTGTAAAGGTAGATGCAACATGTTGAGAGACTGTGAGGGAGAATAGGTTGTAATGGATATTCACTGTACTAGCCCGGGGGGATGGGGTCTTGTTTGTTTTCCCAATTCAGCTTTCTAAACACAGTAGCTGACACATCCGAAGATCAAGCAATTTTTTTTTTAATAAGTTAAGCTTCCAACTGATGTTCTTTGTTTAGCTGCTTGTCGTAAGTGGGAGCCAGTCTTCAGTTCTTAATGTAAATGGCAAGCAGTAATCAGTTTGAGAGGATACTCTTTCTCTAAAGCAAGATGTTGACTCACAGCACCTGGACTGACTTCTCAAATTCCAGACAATGAGTTATTCAATTTGGCTTTTTTCAAAATAGATAATGCTAGCTACCTTTTTAATTTCGAGAAGGTTCGAAGACTAGATGGAAAATTTCACTTAGTATATTGATAGCTGATCTATTGGTAAGATGGAAGGATTTGTACTCAAGAAATCAGCTTCATATTATTAATTGTGTGTACCTGGGAATTCTGTCTCCAGAAGTGTTTGGACCACTTGTGTTAAAAGGTATCTGAAAGAATATCACATGTGTGTAAAGTCACCCAAGAAGCAATAAAAAACTAGTATAACAGAGCAGTTCAGGAACAGTCCTGGAACATTAAGAAGCATGAGAGAAAGACAGGATGGATTAGAATCCATTCCTCTGCCTTTGATTTTAGTGACAGATGACCTGGCTCATCTGCAGCTCATGGGTATGTCTTTTTAGCTTATTGGAATTGTGTGTGTTTTCAAAATCCTTTGTATTTATAAAGAGTTTGTAATTTGCAAGTCTTTTATAATATAGAAATCCTCTATAAGTTTGAAATGTGTTTTAAGAATACCGTTTGGATTTAAATGTGAATCACTAAAAATAAATAAACTATATTTAAACTATTTTGTTAGCTGGAAGTATCTCCTCCTTAGTAAGGAGAGGGACTCACTGCACAAATAGTGGGTAAGCTTGCTGTGGGGAAGTGAACTAGTCTTTGAAAATTGGTAGTTATAGAACAACCTCCCCTTAGTGGCTATCTATATCAGATAGGGCTTAAGGTCAAATTTGGGTTTAAAGCTTTGCAGTCAGAAAAACCCAATACCATTGTTGTTCCTTTCCATACCTTGTGGCACAATGCCCTTGCCCTTTCTTTTGGCATTTTTGCCTGTTTTTTTCTGAGGCTGAGTTGCTAGCTCTACACTCAACCCAGCACAGATAGAAGGCGTGTAAGCAGCCAGCCGGATCATCACCTCAATGTCTGGTGCTGATGAGACCCTGACCTGGAGTTACACTCCAACTTCGGTTCTTTGCGGGAATGGGACCCGCTCTCAGGGCCTCACGACCGGCCACTTTTCGATATCCCAAGGATGCAGCCTGGAAGACTAGTGCGCCTTCAGGGTGCCGGATTTTCGTGGCTCTGGAGATGGGCTGATTCAAGGCCGTTACCCCTGACTGAGGCGTCGCAGGAGAACACAGAACATCAGGAGCAGTGGGCATTGGAGTATAAAAGTTGCATTGTTTGTTGTGTAACCAAAACTATGTAGTCAGCTTTGAACTTGCTATTTGCTATGCATGTATCCAATTTAGTAGGAGAATGAAATCTTAAGAATGTAGAAGACAATGGTGTGTTAATGAGAGGCTAGCTAAGAGATGTAGATTAGAACAGGATTAAGTCAATGGGTAGAAACAATAGTGGAGGATGTACTTGTGATATGCAACTGTAGACTGATTGGATATGCTAATGCAACTAAACCAGGGGATTGCTATAAAAAAATGCTATGTACAAGGATCGGTGGGCAATCGGCGACTAGCTCAATGACTGTCTCAGCTTTGATTTGCAAATTAAAGTTTAATACTTCTTGAAGAATCTTCTGCGTCTCCTGGTTGTTTGTGGGGCACGAGAAACCACGACATGGGTTAGCTGCCGTGAGCTGTGTATCCAGAGACCTGAGCCCTGTGACTGACCCTCTGGGCGTAGAGCTCAGAAAAAGCAACGCAATAGACTTTTAACGTCGTAAATCAGCGAGTAGTTTGTTATGTCTCCCCTTCTCGCTGTGAAATGGGGACTCATCTTTTTCCCTTGTTGGGGGAGAGAGAAAGCCTGTGGTATGTCGATTTATGGGGAGAATGAATAGTCTTTGGGATAATCCAAGTCTGTGTCCTGACGAAGGGTCTCGGCCCGAAACGTCGTCAGTGCTTCTCCCTATAGATGCTGCCTGGCCTGCTGTGTTCCACCAGCATTTTGTGTGTGTTGTTTGAATTTCCAGCATCTGCAGATTTCCTCGTGTTTGCTGTGTCTTTATTGATGCTTTGTTGCGCACTTGAGTACTGGGTGGGGGGGGGGCGATATTTTTTTGCTGGTGGAGAAGGAGGGGCTTCATTCCTTTGCTACTGCTTATAAGTGGGAGGGAGGAGCTGGGGGGGCTTTGGGGTTCTAACATTTAACTGTCTTTCATTCTTTGGGGCACTCCTCAGTTTTCATGGATGTTTGCAAAGAACAAGAATTTCAGGATGTATATTTTATGCATTTCTCTGACATTAAATGTACCTGTTGAAGCTTATTGATGCCACTGCATCACTGGCCATCACAAGGCCTTGGAACAGGGCTGGAGGTAAAGTGGTGGGATTGCTACTCAAGGATAGTATCACAGCTGCAGACAAGAAATACATCGTGGGAGGATCATCTGCTGAGCCAGTGTGGGTGGAAGCCAGAAACAGGAAGGGAGCAATCACTCTGTTGGGAGTATTCTATAGACTCCCAATAGCAACAGAGCATTGAGGAGCAGATCGGGAGGCAGATTTTGGAAAGCTGCACAAACTACATGGTTGATGTCATGGTGACTTCAATTACACGATGATTGATTGGCATGTCCTTAGTGCAAAAGGTTAGATGGGGCAGAATTTGTTAAGTGTGTCCAAGGAGGGTTCCTGACACAAAAAGTATACAGGGTGACTAGAAGAGAGGCCATACTTGATCGAGTACTAGGCAATCAACCTGTTTAGGTGACAGAACTCTTGGTGGGTAAGCATTTCAGAGACAGTAACCACAACGCACTCACCTTTACCAAAGGCTTGGAGAGGGATAGGACCTTCAGCACCCAGGGCATGCCCTTTTCTCACTGTTGCCATCAGGTAGGAGATACAGAAGCCTGAAGGCACACACTCAGCAATTCAGGAACAGCTTCTTCCCCTCTGCCATCCGATTCCTAAATGGACATAGAAGCTTTGGACACTACCTCACTTTTTGTAATATACAGTATTTCTGTTTTTGCACATTTAAAAAAATTTATTCAATATATGTAATTGATTTACTTGTTTATTTATTATGTTTTATTTTATTATTTTCTCTCTGTCTGCTAGATTATGTATTGCATTGAACTGTTGCTGCTAAGTTAACAAATTTCACGTCACATGCCGGTGATAATAAACCTGATTCTGATTCAGAGATGATTTGGAGAAGTATTTGATTAGGGGAGGGCAAATTATGATTCTATCAGGTAGGACCTTGGGAGCACAAATTGGGAATATATGTACCCAGGGAAATGCACAACAGAACTGTGGAGGTTGTTTGCGGAGAACTAGCATGAGATTCTGGATAAGTTTGTTTCACTGATGCAGTGAAAGGGATTTTTGGGTGAAGGAAACATGGTTGACAAGAGAAGTTATACATGAAGTCAAGATGAAGAAAGAAACATACTTAAGGTTTAGGAAGCAATGATGAGACAGGTTCTTGAGAGTTATAAGGTAGCTAGAAGGAACTTAAGAAAGGACATGTGAAGGCCTTTGTGAGTAGGATTAAGGAAAACCCCAAGGCTTTCTACAAAGCCCAGTGGCGGCGGTTGGTGCAGTCTGGACAAGACTAGAACAGGATGACTAGACTTTGGGTAAGACTGATCAGGGATAAAAGAAGGGAACTTGTGCCTAAAGTTGTAGAGGTCCTTAATGAATACTTATTCACCAATGACTCCCCAACCCCGACACAGAACGCCGATACCCACACGCTCCCCGTTCGCCTCTCGTGCTGCTAGCGCCCCCTGGTGGCAGTAACGAAACGATGCGCTGTTCTCCTGTGGGCGCTGGATGATGACGCACCACGTCGCCTTGATGGAGCGGTAGAGTGTGGAAGTGGAGCTGAGAGAGTGAATGGAGTGGGCGGTGGATGCCAGCGGGGCCCTGGGCGGGAGGTGGTGGTGGTGGTAGTTCATTGTCGCTCAGGTTAGTGGCTGGAGTGACACCAGCGAACGATGCTGTCTGTGCTCACTTTGTACTGCTTGCAGGGCGTTCTGTGCTTCCCCCGGAATTCGCTGCGCAGGATTTTGATTCGGGTTGTTTACAACTTCAAAACAGCAAATAAAATGCAGAACTATACACAATGCAACGCTCATATCTCACAGTGTATTGTAAAAGATAGTTTCAGTTTTATTTAAATAGATTTCTAGTTATTCTCCGTATATTCCGCGAAATAAACACTACTGAAATGCTGGTGTGCACTTCAGGATAAGCCATAATAAAAATATTCCTGCTCTGGAGATCAACACCTCTGAAAGCCACGTTGTGGCGCTGCCTTTGTTACTAAGATCACGGTTGAAAGTAATTGTGTCTTAGTCAAATGTATTGTTTTCAACAAAAGGCTGTGACAATAACCAGTTTATGTAATGACTGGCTAAAAACCGCCTATTGGACGAAGAGGAATAGTCGATGTTTCTTCTTCAGTTTCCGTTTATGTTTAAAATTGTAACTTGTTTTCTTAAATTCAAAACATTGGATAATATGCTTTACGTTTTTCAGTTAATGAAGCTACTGTCTCATAGTGACACGAGATATAACTGTTGTTTATTATACATGATGTTTATTACAATTTTTCCTGGTCTTGTATTTAAATTAGTTTATGACAAGCATAATTAGATTTTAAAGGCAATGTATTCTTTCAACTATTTTAAATGTTATAACAGTACATGCACGATGGAGGAGCTCAGGGTTGGGCAACATCTGTAGAGGGAAATGAACAGTTGGCCAGTGGGATTAGACGTTTAGGAAAAAAAGCTGAGAGATTTCTTCAGTTGAGGGCAAAGATCCTGTGGAATTACTGAAGCTAGAAGGCAGTGGAGGTGAATTCACTGAAGGTATTTAAGAAAGGAGAAAATCCCAATGGATATTGAAGAGAAATGGGAATTGGTTATTGAGACAGGATTAGCTGTGGTTGAAGTGAATGGGAGAGCTGGCTTGAGGACTGAATTTGTGCTGTGTTTTCAATGTGCACAGGATGGAATTAAGCTGCAGAATTGTAAACTTAGCTTCATCACGTGTACTAGCCTCCGTAGTATCCAGGACATCTTCAAGGAGCAATGCCTCAAAAATGTGGCACCCATCATTCAGGACCCTATCACCCAGATCATTCCTGTTCTCAGTGCTACTATCCAGAAGGAGGTAGAGGAGCCTGAAGGCACACACTCAACGATTCAGGAACAGCTTCTTCCCCTCTGCCATCTGATTTCTGAATGGACACTGAACCCATGAACACTACCTCACTACACTTTTTAAAATTTTTATTTTTGCACTACTTATTTAATTTAACTTTTATATATATGCTTACTGTAATTCATGTTTTTCTCTATTATGTATTGCATTGTACTGCTGCCGCAAAGACGACAAATTTTGCGACATGTGCAGGTGATATTAAACCTGATTCTGGTTATTAGGTCTTGAAGTCAATTATAAATTGTTTATTTCATGGATAGGCTGAAATGGAACAAACATTGTGCCAAGTTTGAATCTAATGGAAAATATAAATCTGATTATTTTTGTGGGCTGAATCTATCTCAAAACCAAACCATTTCTGCATCCACAGCTAAGTTTTATGCCAGCCCCAAAGGAGGCTGTAAAATTAATAACTGGAGAAATTGTCATGCGTTAATATGCTCACGATAATTCTTTCTTTACTCCTGTTCCTACTAATAAACACGTTTTGGAAGAATTATGCAAAGTTGGCATGGATTTAGCCAATAGGCTCATGAAATGCATTGGGGTTCTGTATAAATATTGGATTATGGGGAAAGCAGAGAACAGATTCCTCTATGTGACATTAAGGACAGTTTCAGAAATGACATATTAGATAAACATTTTGTAATTTTCCCTTTTTGTTTGTGTATGCAGGTTTAAAGAAAAACAGCAAATACTTATGAAGCAGTAAAATATAAGAACAAATGGCAGAAATCTTGTTTGATTATTTTTTTTTGCAAAATCAGGGAATATTTATAGCACTGGAATGCCACGGGAATTTACATTTTAAATGTTAGCTATTGCTGGACAAACTATGAATGAAAATACAAATTCAGCTCTTGACCCCAACAAGGATGACCTTCCTCTCATGGCCAATACTAGCTGCATGCTCGTCAGACATTATGTATTAGATCTGGCGGTAAATTTTGACAGAGAAGTCATCAACGGTACCATTGCCCTCTTCCTAGAGACCAACAAAGTGCACAAAAGAACATCCAGCTGTGTGGGAGCAGGTCAGCAGTTTTCCTTACAAGGACCATTTGAAACTGAGCAAGCTGGACCTTCATGCTGTCTGACATATGCATGTGAGGGTCAGGTGAGCAATCAAGCTAACCAGCGTGATGGCAGAGTTAATAGTTGTAACCATAGCAACAATGAGTGGGCTGGAGAGAGATCTGGTGCAAGGGAGCTCTGCGATGACGGGAAGGATTTTGTGCTGGTGCTGGACTGTTGCGACCTTGTGGTGACTAAGGTGGAGGAAGTGAATGTTACTGCTGCAGCAGGTACTGACAGATTGAGTGGAATGGACATGCTGAAGCCAGAATTTGGCACTTTTTCTCAGGGACCGCAGGATGATCCCCAGAATAGCATAGTGGATGAAATTCTAGGTTTATCAGCAGAGCGCTGGCGGGAGCAGCATAACTATTACATCCAGTGCAGTAACGCGCCTGGCTGTGGAGAACTCCAGTTTCAGACCGACACGTGGAGCATGAAAATCAGGAAACCAGGAATACAAAGCCCTCAAGACTTTCCTCGTGTGTTGAGGATCTGGTATGAAACGAAACCAGAGGGTGATTCGGTTAAATGGACTAAGGACCAAAGTGGCAGGTTGGTTACTTTTGAATGCACGCTTCTTTAAAACTTGTAGTTTAATTATAATCTGTGATATATGGAGCTATTGGTACTGTCAATGAAGCAACACACACAAAATGCTGGAGGAACTCAGCAGGCTAGGCAGCATCTATGGGGAAGAGTACAGTGGACATTTCGGGCCGAGACCCTTCTTCAGGGCTGGATAAAAAAAAATGAGGTCAGAATGAGAAGGTAGTGAGAGGAGAGGAAGAAGTACGAGGTAGGAGGTGATAGGTAAAACCGGGAGAGTGGGAGGGGGTGAAGTAAAGAGCTGGGAAGTTGATTGGTGAAAGAGATAAAGGGCTGCAGAAGGGGGAATCTGACAGGAGAGGGCAGAAGGCAATGGAAGAAAGGGAAGGGGGAGGAGCATCAGAGGGAGGTGATGGGCAGGTAAGGAGATGAAGGTGAGAGAGGGAATGGGGAATGGTGAAGGAGAAGAGCGGTGGGGGGGCAGTTACTGGAAGTTTGAGAAATCGATCAAGCTCTATCAAAATTGTTAACTGAAGATGAGATATGAATGAAGCAAACATTTATTTTCCACTCAGCACAGTGCTTTTATATTAACAAACTTTCAAATGTCAACACTTTTTCAGCATCTTTTTATTAAGATACTTTTAAAATAGTACAGTTTGGTTAATCCCTTTCAATGGATTTGACAGATAGAACAGGATATAACAGTTTTTCACAAGTGTATGTAATGCTGACACAAGTTCCAACTCAAATCAGTGACGCTGCCACCCGTGCTCGCATGGCAGATGAGCTGAGCCACTCCAACCATGTTTTTTGATCTTTCTTCAAAGCTCATGTAGGAGAGCTTGGAGGTGGTCACTTTGAAATCTCGGCATGATGATTAACTAGAACAGCTCTTCATTTTGCTGATACTCTGGGGGATCCTGACTTGCACACTTCCCCAATAATTTTGCCTTTTAGTCTGTTTTATGCACTTAAAGGTGAAGAATGTCAGCGATTGGGAAGTAAAACACTTCGCAATTTGTGCAGCGAATGTCAGCTGGGTTAGAGCCAGGGGGATGTTCCTCTAGCGTGACCTAGCCCTAGACTTAATTTTGCTCCCCCTGAAAAGCCAATATATCATGTTTTGTGCTTAGCAATGCCATTCATTTTATGATCACTCTGAATGAAGCTGTCAGTTTAAGCACAAACTGGGACGGTTTTTATTCCCTGGCTGTATGCTGACTACAAACCAGAATGAGAGTTTTGAGACTCATTTCCACATATGGCACTCGTACCTGGAAGCAAATGTGTATTCATAACTTCCATTTCAAAAAAGAAAGGCTATCTATAGTTCTGTCACCAATCAACATAATGTTTAATAAATTGACTTCATTGAACAATTATAATTTTATCATTGAGTTTGACTGGCAAATATTGCATAATTATGTTATTGTAGTGGCTCAACAGTAAGATTATGTATTTTACTATGTGGTGTGTTAATCGGATAATTTAGCAACATGTATGAATAGTTTATTGCTCTCAAATTCACTTGCTTATCATGCATTTTGAATAAAGCTGAAAATATGGTGCTTGAACCATGAAGGATAACCCGACACAGATTGATGTCGCTTGGCAGTGTGTGCTCAGTTACATAATGAACTGCATTAGCACAGAATCAGGTTAATTTAGTATCTCATACTGGTCTATTTTCTGTTCCTCTGGGACCAGGGATCATGAGAGTTTGAATTAAAGTAGGATGAAGATAGTGCAGCTAACTCATTATAAATGCTGCAAATATCCTAATTTAACTCGTGGCTTGGAATCTTTCGAAATAGTGCAGTAGATCGGTGTTGAAGGTGAGTTTTTCTTTCCATAGCCACTGGTCACTTCATGGTGAGGGTTCTATTTATGTTGTGAACTTACTGGCACATTTAAGGATAGTATTGTTACCTGCATCTCTTTAAACTTAAAATACATCAGTGTTAGCTTATTTTTGCTTTGTGCTGATTGCTCATTGAAATATTAGTTTAAGCCTGGTTTTGATGTTAATAATGGACGTAGTTATCATTGTAAAGGTGGTTTTGTCAAATTAGTTGGATTTCAGGTTCTTCACATCTTCAGCCACTTGTTAGTTAATTTAAATCAAGGTCACCGATCTTGATTCTAACTCAAGTAAGAGCTTTGTTTTCCTTTCCTTTATTTTCCTTTGGGATTTTAATTTGTATTAAAGCTATTTTTAACGAATTTTTCCATCACAGGTCAATTGTCCTGTTCTTATGTGTTTAAGTATCAATGACGTACAAGAATAGTTCACAGGCCTCTGACGGCGGCAAGCTGTCACAAGGCCATGAGTAGTTGGGGCCTTAGGATCTACTGCTTGAAGATGGTCAAGGGAGTTGAGCTCCATGCTTAGTCGGAACAGTGGGGCTGAAAATGATGAATGCAGCCGCAGGCAAGGAATGAAGTGGAAGAGAACTGTTCATTGTGGTGAATGAGAATGAGCCTGGATTGTGTTCTGCCTGGCCCTTTATGAATGTGTAAAGAATTGGGTAGGACTTACTATATACCATCTTGTCTGAAAGGTTCTTTCAGTAATGTAGCAGTCACTGTGTCCTGCACATAGTATTTTAAGTGTTCAATTGCTGAAATGAGGTCAAAAGCCAAGGCCTTCTGATTCACATCAAGAGCATTGCACCTTAGCCAAGCCTCAGAGATTTAATTCCTGGTCTGTACTAACCTTAGCCACGCTTGTAGAGGGGTGGTTTCATAGGGCATTTACTTGCACTGTAAATCTGATCGTTATTTCCCCTGGCACTATAGTACCTTTACCCCTTAAATAGAATTCTATTTCCGTTCTTGCACTATTCACTATGATTGTTAATTCAAAGCCATCTTATCCACAAAGTCGCCTTTCAACCATTGCCCCCACCCACTCAATAAGCTTCCATGTAGATGCTTTATATGGTGCCTTACAGCTTACAGTACCCTTTCTCCAATCAGCTGGGTGGGTCCAGTCCACCCAGCTGTGGTCCACCCTGCTGGCTACCCATCTGCACACCGATTCTGTGGCTGACACATTGTCCAGCTTTTCAGTGTCCTTATCTACTCATCACAAACATTATTTTGGGCTTTGCTCTTCTTTGTGAATAGAACAAGGAAAGACATTTGGCCTTCTACATGGGATTGAAAGCAGGTGTTAGCAGGTGTCCTCAAATTCCCACAGCCTTCTATCCTAACTGGCCAGCCTATTCTTTCAATTTTTCTCCATTCTGTACCTTCCTTCTTTCTCCTTTTCTACTCTCTTGCTTCATTAACTACCTCATGAGTCCTCATGCAGGTTTTCGAACTGAAGTGTTGACATTTCCTTGCGCCCCTACCCCCCCCCCAACCATAGATGCAACTGAACCTGCTAAATACATTCAGAAAAATTGTTTGTTGTTTCCCCCCAACCATCTTCCAGTGTATGATTAGTATAAGTGTGTGTTTGGCATGGACCAAAGGACCTGCTTTTGGCTGAAGATCTAAAAGGTTTCTATTAAGCAGATCAAATAAGTGACATAGCACAACTTCTTGCATAAAAATCATATAGAGTAATAATTGATTTTGCAAACACAAGGAAATCTGCAGATGCTGGAAATTCAAACAACACACACAAAATGCTGGTGGAACACAGCAGGCCAGGCAGCATCTATAAGGAGAAGCACTGTTGACGTTTCGGGCCGAGACCCTTCGTCAGGATTGACTGAAGGGAAAGATACTAAGAGATTTGAAAGTAGTGGACTTTTTGTGTGTGTTGTAATAATTTATTTTTGTTATTTTTCAGACCCTGTGTATACACAGCAGGATCTCCTATAAACAACAGAGCACTGTTTCCATGTCAGGAGCCTCCGGTAGCTATGGCAACCTGGCAAGCCTCGATTTGGGCCCCTACCGACACTGTGGTTCTAATGAGTGGTGAAAATTGTGCTGAACCCCACCAGGCTGGAGGTAAAAAGGGCATTGGGAAGGATGTTGCATTCCTTTATTTCATGGACCAAATGATATAAATAGGTGCAGAAGTAAGATTATAGTGAGTAAAATGAAAACAACTGAATTAATAAATTGGCAGTATTAAAATAAACTGGACCAGAAAGAAGAAGCAAGGTTTGTATTTATGTGGCACTATTTGCATTCTTGGGATGTTTTAAATACTTAATGATCAAAGAAGTACCTTTGAAGTGCATTCACTGCTGTGGTGCAGGAAATGTAGCAGCTGATTTGTGCACAGCTAGCTTGGTAATACGGCAATTTGACAATGACCAGTAATCCACTTTAACAGAACTGGTAGAGGGCAACTCCTCTGCTCCTCTTCAGGATGGATTCTGCAGATCTTTTGTGATTGCTTTGGGTTTGCTGTCTGTGAAGCTGTGAAATCAAATGACAGTCTTAAGCCCAATTCAATGTAGATCACTATGGGTACGCTCACAAAAAGGAGCTTGTACTCTTCAAAGGTTAGAGGACTTCCCTGTTTATCCTCCACAGCGAATTCAACTGTCAATACCCACTATGTGAGTGGTGGCTCGCCCCTTCCAACCAAGGAGAAGATGTTTCCAGCTAATGAAGTAATTTAAATACAGTTAATTTATTTTTAGTGATACCCATTTAAATTCAGATAAAATTCTTAAAACACATCTAAAACTCACAGAGG
Organism: Hemitrygon akajei; assembly: GCF_048418815.1. Taxonomy (NCBI): domain Eukaryota; kingdom Metazoa; phylum Chordata; class Chondrichthyes; order Myliobatiformes; family Dasyatidae; genus Hemitrygon; species Hemitrygon akajei. Next base: position 42,931,002 of record NC_133125.1, read on the forward strand.
ATTTCTATCTTGTAGAAGACTTCCAAATTACAAATGATTTCTAAAACACAAAGGATTTCCAAAACACATGTAGAATTCCTATAAGCTAAAAAGAAATACCAGTGAGTTGCAGATGAACAAGTCATTTGTCGCAGAAATCAAAGGCAGGGGAATGGATTCTAGTCATCCCTGCTTCTGTCATTCTTTTTGCCGTTCCTTGATTATTCCTAATACGCCTGACTGCTCTGTAACATTTATACCATGTTTTGCTACTTGGTGACTTCACACATGTGATATTTTTCAGATAGCTAGGGAATTTTCATAGATGATCTAAAAGCTTCTGGGGACAAAGATCCCAGACATACAGAATTAATGATGTGAAGGCTGACTCTCTGAGTACACAAATGTTGATTGTACACCATTAATTGATCAACTATTTGATGTGCTAATTGATAATATCAGCTTGCTCTGCAAACTTCCTTGAACTAAATAACTCAGTCATCGTTGTCTGGTTTGATGCAGGCCCAATTAAAATAATCCCATTATCTTACACCGTGTCGCTTGAGCAGCTAGCCCTATGCCGTGGGCCAGCAGCCTATGCTCTATAAGACCACAAGACATGGGAGCAAAACTAGGCCATCTGGCCCAGCGAGTCTGCTCTGCCATTTAATCATGGCTGATCCTTTTTTCTATCTCCTCAACCGCAGTTCCCGGCCTTCTCCCCATGACCTTTGATGCCACGTCCAATCAAGAACCTATCAATCTCTGCCTTAAATACACCCAACGACCAGGCCTCTACAGCTGCATGTGGCAACAAATTCCACAAATTCACCACCCTTCAGCTGAAGAAATTTTTCTGCATCTCTGTTTTGGAAGGGCGCCCTTCTATCCTGAGGCTGTACCCTCTTGTCCTAGACTCTCCCACCATGGGAAACATCCTTACCACATCTACTCTGCCTTGGCCTTTCTTCTTCGAAAGGTTTCAATGAGATCCTTCGTCATCCTTCTGAATTCCAGTGAGTACAGACCCACAGCCATCAAACGTTCCTTGTATGATAACCCTTTCATGCCTGGAATCATCCTTGTGAACCTCCTCTGGACCCTCTCCAATGCCAGCTCATCTTTTCTAAGATGAGGAGCCCAAAACTATTCACAATGCTCAAGATGAGGCCTCACCAGTGCCTTATAAAGCCTCAGCATCGCATCACCTTGCTCTTGTATTCGAGACCTCTTGAAATGAATGCTAACATGGCATTTGCCTTCTTCACCACTGACTCAACCTGCAAGTTAACCTTCAGGGTGTTCTGCACAAGGACTCACAAGTCCCTCTGTGTCTCAGATTCCTGGATTTTCTCTCCATTTAGAAAATAGTCCGCACGTTTATTTCTTTTTTTTATAATTTATTTTTTATTGATGTTCATCATCAAACAAACATTTCCATAAGATGTATTTCATATATTGTACAAATATATCAAATAGTCATATATGCCGCAAATCTCAGCATAATATTTATCTGAGGTATACACTTATAGAAAAGAGAGGAAAGAAAGAACAAGTGAAAGGAGAAAACTATGTACAAGCAGGGAGTGATCTTTTTTTTTTACAACATGTTCATTGATTTGTGAGAATAAAATCAGGTCTATGAGGTGTTATGTAGTTAAACTGTTTTTCCCAGTATGAATCAAATTGTTCCAACTTATGATTAACAGATGCTGTTATCTTCTCCATTTTGTAAATGTCCATTGTAATTTCCATCCATGCATTTAAGGTTGGGATCTCCTGTGATAACCATTTCCTGGTAAGAGTCTTTTTACCAGCCAACAGCAGTATATTCATTAAATATTTATCTCTTTTCAACCATTCTTGAGGTATATACCCAAAATATATGGTCTTACTTTCTAAGGGTATTTCACATTTAAAGATGTCTTGTAGGGCATTATGCATCCCACTCCGATAGTCTTTGATGATGGGGTATTCCCAGAAAATTCCCAGAATGGTTTGCATTTTGATTTCCACAATTTTTCCAGCAAACAGGGAGGTTACTATCATAATGGAATTTCTGAGAGGGTGTAATAAAATATCTTATCAAGTTTTTCCATCCGAACCTCCTCCATTTCTGTGAACTGGTACACTTCCATTGATATCTCCATATTATTGTTTATTCTTCCTCAGGTACAATTATCCCACCTTCCTTCTCCCATTTTGTTTTAATGTATGAAGTCGAATGTGTTCTAAGATTTGACAAACCTTTATACACGCTTGAAATGATTCTACTAATGTTATCTGAATTATATGCTTTTTCTAAATAGCTCTATCAAACATGTACTTGGTTACATTTTTAACCGTCCTATTAACATATTGTCACATCTGTAAATACCGATTAAAGTCTTGTTTTTCTAATGTTTCTCTTTAAGCATTTCAAAACTGAACAGTGTTCCTTCTTTCATTATGTTGCAAATAGCTGTTCTTCCTTTAGCTGTCCAGTCCTTAAATCTAGCACTCAGTTTATTTGGTATAAAATCCGAGTCATATGCACACCATTTAAGAATTGCAATATCTCCCTCTAGTTTATATTCTTTTATAATATTTTTCCATATTTCAAATTTCACCAATGGGTTATCAATAGTATTTATGTAGCTTTGTAGGTTATTATCAGCCAAAATTGCCTGTATGGGGATGGGAAGTATCCCCTTCTCAATGTATGATGGGTTGTACCAACGTATTACAGCTCTCAACTGTGCTGCAAAATAATAATCTCTAAGAGAAGGTAGGCCCCATCCCTCCCTTTTCCTTGGCTAATTGCAAAGTTTTGAGACGAACTCTAGGCCTTTTACCTTGCCATATATATCTTGATAACATTTTGTTCCATTCATTGAATTGATCTTGATTGATCTCTATTGGTAGGGTCTGAAAGAGATATAATAGTCTGGGCAGTATATTCATTTTAATAGATTCAATCCTTGAACTGAGACTAAAAAAAGGAATTAGGTTCTGTCTTGTTATATCTTCCTTCATTTTTTATATATAGGCTGATAACTGCATTCTGATAATTTTGGCAAATCTTATGGCATAATGATGCCCACAAATATTTGACTCTGTTTGCCATGCCCAGGGATATCCCGCACATTTATTTCTACTACCGACGTGCATGACCATGCATTTTTCAACATTGTATTTCATTTGCCACTTTCTTGCCCATTCTCCTAATCTAAGTCCTTCTGTGTCCTACCTGTTTCCTCATCACTACCTGCCCCTCCACCAATTTTTGTATCATCTGCAAACTTGGAAACAAAGCCATCTATTCCATCATCGAAATTATTTATATACAGCATAAAAAGTGGTCCCAACTCCGACCACTGCAGAACACCACTAGTCACTGGCAGCCAACCAGAAAAGGATCCTTTTATTCCCACTTGCTGCCTCCTACCAATCAGCCAATGTTAGTAACTTTCCTGTAATACCATGGGCTCTTAACTTGGTAAGCAGCCTCATTTGTGGCACCTTGTCAAATGCCTTCTGAAAGTCATCCACTTCGTCCCCTTTATCTATCCTACTTGTGATCTCCTCAAAGAATTCCAACAGGTTTGTCAGGCAGGATTTTCCCTGAAGGAAACCATGCTGACTTTGACCTATCTTGTCACCAAGTACTCCATCACCTCATCTTTAACAATTGACTCTAACATCTTCACAATGACTGAGACAATGCTGTTTGTTTGCGAAGTTGTTCTTTAGACTTCAGACTGATTATTGCTTCCAATGTACCTTAAGAACTGAAGACTGGTTCTTGTTTATGACAAGGAGGTGAGCAAGGAATATCAGTTGGAAGTTTAACTTACTCAAAAACATCTCTTTGACCCCTGGAAAAGTCAGCTGCTGTGTTAAAAAGCTGAACTTGGACAGTGACTATCCATCACACATTTAACGATAAGGTCAGACCACAGTTTAAAATCTCATCTCAAGACAGCATCTTTACTCACATGCCTTATCAATGCAGAACGAATTCTGTTGGATTTCCATTTAAATTTACCTGCAACTTGCAAGTAGAATGCTCTTATAGAATTGGGAAGGTAAATACTGAAGAGGCTGAAGTTAGGGGATGGAAGCAGGTTATATTGATCAAGATGAAGTTTGATATCAGATTGAGGATATTGGGATTTAACAGAATTTTAAATTTGTGATGTTGGGGATCAGGAGCAAATTTAATTCAAGCCTAGGCTCTGTTGTGGTAAACTGCTTAGAACTGTCCGCTTGCCACAACCTCAAAAACAAATTCTTCACCTTATCTCTACAATATGTATTAGTGGCTTGGAATTTATTGTTGTTCTGCAATAGTGTAAGGAAACATTTTTACAGGGTAAATTGGATGAGGTGAGATGGTATCTATGGAGAAAATAAGTTTTCCTGCAAGTCAATCCATGCTACTTTTGTTTACTACTTAGGGACGTGAAGCATCTGGGTTTTATGTGTGAAATTGTGATGTATTTATACATTTGTGCTGAACACAGATGTATGGTGAGTGTGGGACTGTAACTCTCAGGCTTGGCTGACACCCAAAAGAACAGTTGAAATTCAATCAAAACGTTTTGATGATTTATCAGCCCTTTAATTAAATGGCAGTCTTACTACGTGGCTAATCATTCATACTTCTAATAATAGGAATGAACTCCCAGAGTTGTGTTGTATTAAGGAGACCATTGTTGTTCCCTTCAAACAATATTTAATGAAAACTAGGCATGCAAGTCTAACATTTCTGATTCATGAATGAGACAATTTTGAGAATTATGGGCTTGTAATAATTATAATAAGGCCGAACTGGAACTTTTCAGTTTAAACTGTTGATAGACATCAAACTATCATAATTGCAACAGAAGTGGTTTGTTCATTATTCTGTGTTATGCTGATGATAGTCTCCTTCCGTTTGTGGAGATTGTGCACTAGTATCACACACAATAAGGAAGCTCCCTTGATTTTGGAGCATTGCCTCACACACTGCTGCAAAATAAATTGTTTCCATGAGTACTTGATTGGATTTGCTTTTGTTTTTTTTAAAACTGGCAGCAGTTCTTTTATTTCAGTGTTATCATGATGTTTATAAGTAATTTGACTGGTTGATGCCTGTAGTTTACTGCATAAAGTATTTCAGTCTGAAAACAAGAACCTGAATAGGCACACAGATTGTAAAGTTAACTTTCTTTGTGTTTCATTCAATATCCTTAAGTTCACTCTCTTTTTCTCTCTCTTCACCGCCCACCCTCACCCCCTATCTCTTAATCTTGTTTTCATGTTTGTTTCCAATTAGGTGATTGAAAGATTCTATAGTCAATGGTTCAAATAAGAATTTTATTGCAGTTCTTTTACTGCTGTAATGATGGAAACCTAGTTCTTTATCATGTTTGCCAGCTCTTTTTTTTACAAATTGACCCTCGGCAGTGATATTTCTATGAATCACTGTTGCAGAATAATTGTTCACTGGTTCTCGAAATTTCTTTCATTTATATTGCATGGAAAGCAGAAGAAATAAATTGGTTTATGAAGACCATGAATTAGGTTTAGGCTCTTTGACACTACTTGAAAAAATTCTTCAGATTACATTAGGCAAAGTAATGATTCTCAAAATGAAAAAAACTGCATCAATGGTAATAAGGAATGATTTGAGTGCATTTAAGTTTTTGGTTTATGTGATGTTGAGATTCATTAAATGCCCTCTGCTAGGAAATGGCTTGTGAATAATATTGATCCAAATTTACTGGAAAGATCAAAATCAATTTTTCTCATCTTATTTTAGTGCCCTTTTATTCTTCTGCAGTAACAAATCAAACTAACTAATTGAATTTGAGCTTTTTTCTCTTGTAGGTACAAAAGTCAAGTAGCTGTTAATGCTACAGCATTTTAGCTTACAAACTGTGTGAGGCTGGTTCTGATGTGTAATTTCTTGCCAACCATAGGTCAAAAGCACTGTGATATTTGATCAGTTTGAAATATACTGTACCAAGATTTGTCAGGGTAGTTTAGTTGATGGTTCAGCAGGCTGAGGTGTTTAGAAGCAGGTAGGTATCAAAGGAGTTTGCCTTTCAGAACTGAGATGAGAAGAAATTTCTTCATCCAAAGAATACCGAGTGTTTGGAATTTTCTAGGTATGAGGTCACACTATATTTATGGTCAAAACTGATAGGTTTTTATGTATTAAGATAATCCAGGAATATTGGGTTAGTATAGGAAAGTGGCACTGAAATAATTATTCAGTCACATAGGTTTGAATGGCTTCATCCTGCTACTGTTTCTTATGTGAGCCATAACAGCCTCAGTTTAGACACAAAATACTCTGCAGATGCTGTGGTCAAAGCAACACGTACAACATGCTGGAGGAACTCAGCAGGTTGGGCAGCATCCGTGAAAACGAACAATCAATGTCAGGATGAAGGGTCTCGGCCTGAAACGTTGACTGTTCGTTTCCACGGATGCTGCCCGACCTGCTGAGTTCCTCCAGCGTGTTGTGCGTGTTGCTACAGCCTCAACTTAGCTGCTTCGAGAATGGCACATGTTTTCTGATTAGAAACCTGTATTAATTAGAAAGCCTGTGGCATTGAAAGCTTTAGCAGAAGGAGTTGAGCTTCTTGAGAAGTTTTGATGTAGTTTCATAATGTATCATAATATCCCATCCAGCAGCAAGAAAAACTAATTAGAACCCATTCTCAAATGTGAAGGTACTCTTGTAGTGACTGTGAGATAATGTTAGATGTACTTTTACTAAAAGTTGTACCAATTTGCTGCAATGGGCTGCCTTGTGTTATCTGGGTACTTTTTATTTAGTATCTTGTTGCATCATTTTCTCGATCTTCACCATGTTCTACAAATAACTGTGATATTCATATTATGGCTTTCCTTTGTGGGCCTTGCTGTGCTGCTTTGACAAGTTCTTAGGGAATTTTTCTGTCGTAATCATTATGCCATTTCTGGCATGAAGAAAGTTGATCAAGTAGTTGAAACTTTCCATGAGCTGAAAACGTGAATGCCATGTGATATATAAGGAAGAGCAACAAGGAGCATATTGTGTTGTTTACAAAGAACATTGTGACAATAATCACTTAGAAACTGTTGGCAGCTTTGGCTGACTGTAACCTGGTACTGCAATAGTATAGGTCGTTTACAATGGAGGAATGGTTGGCTCATGGCAAAAGTATGTTGCTCAATAAAACCATCTGGATCACAAACTCTTTGAGGAGTCTTCCTGACAGTGCCGAAACTGCTCATCATAATGAACAGGAAATAATGGGATATTTCAGTCAAGTTTACTGACCGTGTGAGGATCTGTGTGGAGGTAGGTTCCGGAGGAACAATAATTTTACTTTTAGTGATATGCAGAAAGAAGAACATAGGAATTCAAGTCAGCTGATTAACACATTGTTTGTCCATCAGTCGCCAAAGTCATAATTGATTTGTGACTTCATACTTTGGCCTGCTCCTGTAGATGTCAATCCCTTTGGTTAACAAAAATCTATCCAACTTTGATTTAATATTTACAGATGCCCCAGTATCAACTGCTGTTTGTGGAATGTAATTCTGGAGTTCTACCACTTTATTAGTTTTATCTAGAAATATCTCATCCTGAAGAATAGTGTTGGAGATTGTTGATTACGGCTTCAGAAATACCAGTGTGTTTTGCATTTCCCTAAATGGATTATAAACGAGCATGTTGGCATTGCAGCATATCAAATGAGTGCTTCCTATTTATGTCAAATGCATCTTGTTTACCTTTCTATTAAAAAAAGTCATTCCACGTGTTGAGACTATAACAGGGAACAGTTCTCTTCAGAGTGATGTTTTTGTACCACAAACTACTGTGTATTCTCTGCCCTTAATATACCACTAAAATTGCTTAAACCCATCAGGAGATTAGAATTTTGGTTTGGACAATTTAATGTCTGAAGCAATAAGGATAGAAATAAAGGAAGTAATTAGCAGATCAGGCTGTATGTGAGGAAAGGGAAACAAGTTAATTTTGTAAATAAAAACACTAATTCTTTCCACAGATGATGTCTAATCTCCTGCGTATTCCCAGCATAATTTATATTTTAGATTTCTGGTATATCTGTCCCATTTTATTTTTGTACACCTCTGGCAACTTGTTATTAAGAGCGTTATGTCAAGTATCTGAAATGTTAGTGGGGATCAAGTGGTAGAAGGCTTTTAAAAGTGAGACAGGGTCAGCACTTTCCTGTTGCAAAGGCTAAAGGATCAGGAAACCCTGTTTGATGAGGCATGTTGAGGTTCTGGTCAGGAAAAAGTAAGCATATGTCAGGTATAAACAGCTGGAATCAAGGGAATTACTTAAAGGAAGTAGGAATGCACAAAAGACAAATCAGGAGAGTAAATAGAGGACATGAGGTAGCTTTGGCAGATAAGCTAAATGAGAATCCTGTGAGATTCTATAAGCGCATAAAAGCAAAAGGGTTACTAGGAGCAGAATAAGGCTCCTTAAGGATCAATATGATTGTTTATGTGCGGAGCCATAGATGATGGTTGAGGGCCTAAATGAATATTTCACGTCTGTATTTACTGTGGAGAAGGGCCTGGAAGCCAGGGAAGTCAAGGAAAAGGAAATTAATTAGTTAATAAATAAGGTCCTTGGCTTATAATTAAATAATTAAGCATTGGAATAAAAATGAGGAATAGTCAGTCCATGACCTCCTCTACTGTCACGATGAGACCATGCTCAGGTTGGAGAAGCAGCACCTTATATTCTGTCTGGGTATTCTCTCTCATCTTATCTCATTGCCTGCCCATCTCCTCTCCTTGTTGCTCCTCCCCGTTTTCTTTCCTCCATGGTCTTCTGCCCTCTCCTATTAGATTCCCTCTTCTCCAGCCCTGTATCTCTTTTACCAATCAACTTCCCAGCTCTTTACTTCACCGCCCACCTCCCAGTTTCACTCATCACCAGTGATTCTTTCTCTCCTACCCCCACCTTCTCACTTTGACTCCTCATCTTTTTTTCTCCAGTCTTGTTGAAGGGTCTCGGCCTGAAGCGTCAACTGTACTCTTTTCCATAGAAGCTGCCTGGCCTTCTGAGATCCTCCAGCATTTTGTGTGTGTTGCAGTAATCATTCCTTGATGTTGTAATGTTGATTGAAATACATAATATAAATTGAAGGAGTGGCGTGTGAAGAATTTTATCTGTGCAGATCATCGAAGTATAAAATACAGGTTAAGTTCCCCTTATGCTTGGGGCTGAAAGTGTTTTGGATTTTGGATTTTGGAATATATACTGAGATAGCTTGCAATCATAATTATTTCTGACTGAATTTACTTACTACCAGTAAGCATCTTTGTCTTATACTTGTTCATCACGCATATGTACTAAATAGAGAAAATCTTACATATCGTTAATATGTTGAAAATATAATGTGTGCAGGGTAACAAAGGCAGCACAACAGCATCAGGAGAGAATACTCGATTCAGTTTTTGAACAACACAAACAATGGCAGGCTTTCAGTCTCCACCTACAATGCCGTGTTTTGATTAGAAGGTTACAGTACACTGCATCTTTGAACCTGGATGAGTATGACACAGTTATCACTGACTTCATTAAAACCTGTGTGGATGAGTGTGTGCCAATAAAAGCTTACTGTACGTTTCCAAACCAAAAGCTGTGGATGAACCAGGAGGTTCGTAGTCTGCTGAGGACTAGAGCATATAAGTCTAGTGACTTGGGTCTGTTCAAGAAAACCAGGTATGACTTGCGGAGAGCTATTTCAAGAGCTGAGAAACAATCCTGAGAGAGGTTAGAAGCGACGTCGGATGCACGCCAACTCTGGCAGGGCTTGTCGGCCATTACTTCCTACAAGGCAAAACCCAACATCATGAATGACAGTGATGCCTCACTTACAGATGAGCTCAATGTCATCTATGCTCACTTTGAGGTGCAGAATAAAACTACGGCTATGAGCATCCCTGCGGCATGCTGTGGCCCTGTGATCTCTGTGTTGGAGGCCAACGTCAGGCTGTCTTTCAGGAGGGTGAGCCCTTGCAAGGCAGCAGGCCCTGATGGTAATGCTCTGAAAACTTGTGCCAACCAACTGGCGAGGTATTCAAAGACATTCTTAATCTTTTATTGCTACAGTTGAAAGTTCCCACCTGCTTCAAAAGGGCAACAATTATACCAGGGACCAGGAAGAGCAGTGTAAGCTACCTTAATGACTACCGTCCAGTAGCACTCACATCTACAGTCATGGAATGCTTTGAGAGGTTGGTATAGCTAGAATCAACTCCTGCCTCAGTAAGGACCTTGACCCTTTGGAAGTTGCCTATCACCACAGTAGGTCAATGGTAGACATGATCTCAATGGCTCTCCTTGAAGCCTTAGATTACCTGGACAATACGAATACCCATGTCAGGATGCTGTTTATTGACTATAGCTCAGCGTTTAACACCATCATTCCTACAGTCCTGATCGAAAGGCTACAGAACCTGGGCCTCTGTACGTTACTTTACAATTGGATCATCAGCTTCCTAACCGGAAGACCACAATCTTGGATTGGATATGACATCTCCATCTCTCTGACAATCAGTGGGATGTATGCTTAGCCCACTGCTCTCCTTTCTATACTCATGACTGTGTGGCTAGGCAGAGCTCAAGTGCCATTTATAAACTTGCTGATGATACAGCCATTGTTGACAGAATCTCAGAAGGTGGTGAGAGGGTGTACAGGAGCAAGATATACCAGCTGGTTGAGTGGTGTCAGTGCAACAACCTAGCACTCAATGTCAGCAAGACCAAAGAGCTGATTGTGAATTTCAGAAAGAGTTAAGATGAGGGAACACAAACCAATCCTCATAGAGGTATCAGAAGCAGAGAGATTGAGCAATCTCAAGTTTCTGTGTGTCAATATCTGATGACTTAACCTGGTTGGAACATATTGATGCAGCTATAAAGAGGACTAGATAGTGGCTATTTTTCATTAGGAGTTTGAGGAGATTTGCTTTGTCAACTAAAATACTCAAAAACTTGTACAGATGTACTGTGGAGAGTATTCTGACTGGCTGTATCACCATCTGGTATGGGGTCGCTACTGCACAGGATCGAAGTAAGTTGCTGAAAGTTGTAAAGTTAGTCAGCTCCATCTGGGTACTAGCCTTTGTAGTATCCAAGAAATCTCCAAGGAGCAGTGCCTCAGGAAGGACCATCATCAAGGACCCCTACCACTCAGGATATGCCCTCTGCTCATAGCTACAGTACGGAAGGAGGTACAGAAGCCTGAAGACACACTCAGCGATTCAGGAATGTCTTATCCCTCTCTGCCATCTGATTCCTAAATGGACATTGAACCCATAAACACTACCTCACTACTTTTTCATTTATTTCTGTTTTTGGACTACTTATTGTAAAATAACTATTTAACACATATTATACATATTATATTATAACATACATATATATAATACATGTTATATATATATACACTTAATGTAATTCAGTTCCTTTTTTTCTATATTTGTCATGTATTGCATTGTACTGCTGCCACAAAACTAACACATTTTACGACATATGCCAGTGATGTTAAACCTGATTCCAATTTGTAATTTACTTGAGTAAGGATTGTATATAAGGTATAAAAACATTCAGCATTGTAAGTTTGTTCTGGTGTTAGATTTTTATCAGTGACAATCATGGCAAACTCATAAATTAATTTATCTGGCACGAGGAAATCTGCAGATGCTGGAAATTCAAACAACACACACAAAGTGCTGGTGGAACACAGCAGGCCAGGCAGCATCTATAAGGAGAAGCACTGTCGACGTTTTGGGCCGAGACTCTTCATCAGTCCAGATGAAGGGTCTCAGCCTGAAACGTTGTCAGTGCTTCTCCTTATAGATGCTGCCTGGCCTGCTGTGTTCCACCAGCATTTTGTGAGTGTTATTAATTAATTTATCTACTATTTTATGATCAGCAGATGCTTTATCACCACAAATATTTAAAAATTTAAAATCGTGCCTTTTGTTAAATTTCTGCAATCAGCCTGCTGAATATTCACAATTACCTTCAATTTTCAGTTTGTTGTGATAGATGTTTGCTGTTTCATGATCAACATATTGTTAAGTGGCATATGTTCTCCCTGATGCTGACAAATCCACTCTTTCAGTGCATGAACGGGATCTTCATTTTTTGCTCTGTGCAGTGTATTTCTATTTTTCATTAACTCCTGTTCATTACAACTGTGAGGACACTTCTCAGAAATGTCTGGAATTTTGGAGGTTTTCAGATTTTGGATTTATGGATCATGGGTACTCAACTTGTATTGCAAAATCTGCAAGGGTTACATATAGAGACAAGCACTAATCCAACAATAACAAAATATCAATTAAGCACCTGGGACATTCTTAAAAGGTAGTGGATTCGGCCCAATACATCACTGGTAAAGCCCACCCAACCACTGACCACATCTACGTGAAACACTATCATAGGAAAGCAGCATCCATCATCAAAGATCCTCACCACCCAGGTCATGCTCTCTTCTCACTACTGCCGTCAGATAGAAGGTACAAGAGCCTCACGACTCGCACCACCAGGTTCAAGAACAGTTACTACATCTCACCTATCGCTTGCCTCATCATTGAAATGTTCCTACAACCAATGATCTCACTTTAAGGACTCTTTATCTCATTATCTCATGTTCACATTATTTTTAGTTATTTACTTATATTTGCATTTGTACAGTTTGTTGTCTTCTGCACTCTGGTTGATCTTTCATTGATCCTATTACAGTTACTATTCTATAGATTTGCTGAGTATGCCCACAGGAAAATGAATCTTAGGGTTGTATATGGTGTCTTATTACTTTGATAATAAATTTTACTTTGTACTTTGAACCTTATTCTAGCTTTATGTTTCTATATTTCTAGCTGTGTCTTTATTGTAAGATTATTTTTGGTCTTAGAAGAAAAGCTGGAGTTAAATTGTTACGGAAATGATTGCGTGTAATATCTGTTGGTTAATACAGTATATTTTTTGGCAATTTTAAATAGTAAAATAAAATTGCAACATTTTTGGACATTATCAAACACTGAAGCTGTATTTTTTTCGTTGTAGCTTTCTCAAAATGGTTCTATTATGTGACCATGCCAATGCCAGCATCTACTTTTACTCTCGCTGTTGGATTCTGGCTTGAAGTGAAACATGAACACATCTTTGAATCCCACTTGCAAAGTTCATTATCCTCATCTTCAAACTTTATAAATAAAAACCCCAGGTTTGTATTTTAGTTTCCTACAATTAAATTACACTCAAGTCTCTTTAATGGAAAATATGGGATACTTCCTTCATATATTGCTTAGATATCAACATGGATATTTTGTTACATTGTTAGGGAAAGGAGTAAAAGTGTTATAATATAACTGAGTGTGGCAGTAGTTTACACCTTTTTGACTAAAAAAAATTAAAACTTCAAAATTGATTAGTTAGGGCGAGGTATGAATTTGAAAGAAAAAGTGCCGTGATCTTCACTTCTATTGCTATTCTTCATTGCTTCTCAATACTTTTCTCATACTTCTTAGGTCCCTGAACATGGCATCTCAAAATTCTGAGTTATCCACTCTCACAACTCTTTATTTGAATCCTTTCATTGTGAATTCTGGTCTACCCAAAATTCAGTTACAGATTGAAATTTTGTTTATAGTGATTGTTGTTACATCTCAAGTGATTAACACAGTAAAACATGCTCCCCTGTTTCATGCTGTCCTTTGTTGTCTACCTCCATAATGTTGCCTTTATGTGTTTCCAACATAACCATGCATTTTCACCATAACTTTCTGTGATTCATATAGATTTTCTTGTCCTTTGGTTGTGGGCATAGTTGGCAAGGCCAGCGTTTATTATCCATCCCTATTTGCACCTTGAATTGAGTGATTTGATAGCCATTTCTGAAGGCAGCTGAGAATCAACCATGTACATGGGACTAGTGTCATGTAAGGACCAGGGTAAGAATGGAAGATATCCTTCCCTGAAAGACATAATTCAAAAAGTTAAGTTTTTACACCAGTCCAGTAAATTCGTGAACACCATTACTACTGCTCACTTTTTATTCCAAATTGATTTAGTTTAAACTCTCCACTTGCCAAGATGGTTTTAATACAAAATTTATGGGTACAGCGGCCAACCCCTATGTCACTGCAATTCCACTTACTTAATTGAACACAAATTTTCATAATGTGTTTCCATTCTCTTTTCATTTTGTATATTGGTCCTGGGTGACGTTGCCCAGAGGCATGCAGTGTTTCTCCATTTGCTTGTCCACACCTGTGGTCTTCATGATTAGCAGCTCAACTGTCTCTCCAACAGAAGAATTTTCTCCACTGCATATTTGGGAATTTAAGGCAATTGTCTCAGGCCTCATCATGAAGTCTGCATCCTGCCACTCCTTTCAGTCTCCTCCATCAAAGTATACTCAGGCTTCAGTGGTCGGTATAGACCTTTTGTGTCATGTTTAATCTGGAGCTGACTTTAAAACCCCATACCTCACCTTGTTGATTTCCTTTGTGAGTAATTTGACTGTCCTACAACTGATTTTCAGTGCTATTATTCAGCTTCTGAATAATTTAAAAATATTGTTTAGTATTATTTCTTTTTATATATTATGTCATCTTGCATCCTTTTTTATTTCTAGTGTTTCCATGGCAACCTGTGATCATCCAGCCTATCCATGTCGTTTCCAAAATCCTCTTGCCCAAGTCCAGGATTGTATTCCTCACCGAGTCTTTGCTCCAGATTGTCTGAAATTACGAAGCCAGGAGTTTCTGCTTCCTCTGTTAGCTCCGTGCCTTTCTGCGGCTTGTCGTATTCTGGGCACTCATCCTTTCTGCAGGGTCGATGTATTGGTTGTTCCTGCTGGTTTTTCTAGTCTGGGAATGGCCAGGTAAGTTTAGTTCTGCCATAACCTAATTGCTGTTAAGTCTCTCTGCTGTTTTTTTATTTTTGTCTTAAAAATTGAATTTAAATTATTTATACTGACTGCCATCTCCAAGGCACATTTCAGCTCATAATTAATTATTTTTTATTTTAAAATTCATAAAGCACTTTCGATATTACACAAATCATTGGATAAAGAATTCTACAAGGTTTGTCATACTTGCTTTCAATTCAATCATGAGAGTATCTCTGAGTGTGTTCAATGAAAGTTGATGAGTTCCAGTAATGACTTGAAGTAAATTGGTTTATTGTTCTCATATGTATCACGGTACAATTAAAAGCTTTTGTTCCGCATGCCATTCATAACAGTATTTTCATCACATCAGTGCATTGAGGCAGTACACAGGTAAAACACTAACAGAATGCAGATTAAAGTCACAGTTATAGAGAAAATGTAATGCAGGTATACAATTATGATCAAGGCCATAATGAGGTAGACTGTGAGGTCAAGAATCCACCTTATCACACAAAGGGACCATTCAATAGTTTTATAACAGCAGGATAGAAGCTGTCCTTGAAACTGGTGGCATGTGCTTTCAGGCTTCTGTATTTTCTGCCCAATGGGAGGAGGGAGAAGACAGAAATAAACAGTTTTTGTGTGATATTAAAAATGTGTTGCAATCATTCCAATAAGCTATTTACTTAATGGCTATTTTTTAATCTAATTATAATTGATCTATTAGTGCTTAATGTGGATATTTAATGAAAAGTGGTAAAAGAATGCTGTAAACTGGAAGAGCTTTTTGTGTAAATAAAAATGATAGCCTTTATCATTAGTCACAGCAGATCTTTTATATGAGCATTTTGATTTTCAAAAATTTGCTGATTAACTTGCACATCACATTTCCAAAGCTGGTCAGTTATATCTAACCGTTGACAAAGAATTATTAAGGCTCTTTCAGAGAACAACACCACCATCTTCTCTCTTTTCCTCTTTTTAAATGCCACCAATTTTGCATTTGCTTTTATTTCAGAGTTTCATTCTGTCACCAGATATCAATTACTGTTTCAAGTGTTTAATGATCTGGTCTACAATGAAAACCTGCCTTTGGTTAACAGGAAATTGGAGATAACTTAAGTGGGAAGATAAGATAATTAGGGTGCTGTTCTCAAATCTTCCATCCAGTGGATTAAAGATTAAGTTTTCAACACATTCAGTTATCCTGTGGTCTACACAAGAATACTACATGAAATTCCCAGAATACATTTTCTGACTATTAAGCAGTGGATTGCCCAGGTTTATCAATCTGAATGCCTTTTAATGGAGCTCCTACACAAAGTAGGAGTGGCTGAGAAGTACTTTAGAATGACTGGAAAGCAGTTCAGTTCTTGAAAACCTGTCCAATTACTGTGCTAACTATTTGTATATGTCACTTCTTATCTGTCCATCATCTTTTATGCTCCTCCCCTTCCTTTTCTTCCATGGTCTTCTGTCAGATTCTCTCCTATCAGATTCCCCCTTCTCTAACCCTTTATCCCTTTCACCAATCAACTTCCCAACTCTTCACTTCACCTCCTCCCCCTCACGGTTTTACCTATACTCGCCACCTTGTACTTCTTCCTCACCCTTCCCCACCTTCTGACTCCTTCTCTCTTCCTTTCTGGTCTCGGCTCGAAACAATGACTGTACACTTTTCCATAGATGCTTCCTGGCTTGCTGAGTTCCTCCAACATTTTCTGTGTGTGGCTTAGATTTCCAGCATCTGAAGATTTTCTCCTGTTTGTGAAACTATTTGTATATATTTTCCCAGTCTTTATTTTCTTTTTGGTTATTAGTTTGTTGTCCTGGAGTAATAGGTCAGTTTTAGAATTATACTCTCGCTCTGTCCCAGGACTGCAGCAATATGGTCAAAATGCATGTCTCGACTTGGGGTAATTATTGCTGAAGTTATAGAAAGTATTTCTGAAGGCTGTAGAAGGCCGAGAGTACCCAGTTTTATTTATGTGGCTGAGGTCAGTATGTAGGTGCAGTACACCATAGGGAAGTCCCTTTTCCCTTTGCTTTGCCTACAGCAACAATATTCTTCTGTTGTAGTAGGATTTAGTTTTACTGTGGAGTTTAGCTGCTGGTACTGAGTTAAAAGTTTATTGGTCAATCTCAGTACTAGAATTTAAATATGTTTTCTTGGCTGACCCTTGAGATTCACTTAATGGTTCGGCTCTATTCAGATCTTACTGCATTTTCTGATGTTTAAATATTATTCCCAATACAGGAAGGTTGACTTGGCTCACTTGCAATTAATGTATTTATCCTAGAAACTAGAGACACCGTCTCCCATGGAACAGTCTTAGATTCAGAATTAGGTTTAATATCACTGGGATATATCATGAAATTTGTTGTTCTGCAGCAGTAGTACATTGCAATACATGATAATAAAAAAGCTATAAATTACAATAGGAAGAATTTATATAAAAATGAATAAATAAGTAGTGCAAAAAGAGAGAAAAAATAGTGTTCATGAGTTCATTATCCATTCAGAAATCTGATGGCGGAGGGGAAGAAGCTGTTCCTGAATCTTTGATTGTGTACCTTTAGGCTCCTGTACCACCTCCTTGATGGTAGCAATGAGAAGAAGATATGTCCTGGATGGTGGGGGTCCTTGATGATGGATGCCACCATTTTGAGGCGTTGTCTTTTGAAGTTGCCCTCGATGCTGGGGAGGCTTGTGCCCATAATGGAGCTGGCTGAGTTTACAACTTTCTGCAGCTTTTTACAATCCTGTGCAGAGGCCCCTTCATACCAGATGGCGATGCAGCCAGTACAAATGCTCTCCACGGTACATCTGTAGAAATTTGTGACTCTTTGATGACAGATCAAATCTCCTCAAACTCTTAATGAAATGTAGCTGTTGTCATGTCTTCTTTGTCATGACATCAATATGTTGAGCCCAGGATAGTTCCACAGAGGATGACACCCAGGAACTTGAAATTACTCACCATTTCCACTGATAATCCCTTGATGAAGGCTGGTGAGTGCTTCCTTGACTTCCCCTTCCTGAAATCCACAATCAATTCCTTGGTCTTACTGATGTTGCATACAAGGTTGTTGTGACACCACTCAACCAGCTGATCTATCTTGCTCCTGTGTCATCAGCAAATTTATAGATGGCATGTGCCTAGTCACACAGTCGTGGGTATAGAGAGAGCAGAGCACGCTTCCTTGAGGTGCGCCAGTGTTGATTATCAGCGAGGAGGAGATGTCATTTCCAATCCACATTAACTGGGGACTCCCGGTAAGGAAGTAAAGGATCCAGTTAGGCAAATTGTGATAGGAAAATTGCAGTGGGTCCAGGTTCTTGCATAGGCAGGAACTGATACTGGCCATGACCAAACTCTCAACGCAATTTATCACAGTAGATGTGAGTACAATCGGGTGATAGTCACTGGGGCAGCTCACCCTGCTCTTCTTGGGTACTGGTATGATTGTCATGCTTTGAGGCAGGTGGGAACATCTGACTGCAGCAATGAGGTTGAAGATATCTTTAAACACTCCTGCCAGTTGGTTGGCACAGGTTTTCAGTGTCCTACCAGGTACACTATCAGGGCCTGATACCTTGCGAGGGTTCGCCCTCTTGAAAGACGTGCCACATTGCCTTCAAGACAGAGATCACAAGGTTACCAGCTGGTGCAGGGACTTGTACAGGTGTAGTTTTATTTTCCCTTTCAAAGTGTGCGTAAAAGGAGTTGAGCTCATCTGGGATTGAAGCATCACAGCCATTCATGATTTTAGGTTTCACTTTGTAGGAAGTAATGACCTGAAAACCCTGGTCAGCAAAAGCTGACGTGCATCCATTTCCAGCTCTAACTTTAATTTGGAGTTGTCTTTTCACTCTTAAAATTCCTTCCATAGAGAATACCTGGACTTGTATAGTGCTAGATTACCAGTCTTATATGCCACATCTAGCCCTCAGCAAACTTTGAATCTCCTGGTTCATCCATGGCTTTTATCTTGCATATGTCTGTAATGTTTTTGAAGGCACATAGTTATTCACACAGGTCTTAATGAAGTTGGTGGTGACTGTGGTGTATTCATTGTTTTGAAGATGGATCCTTGAATGTTGTCCATTCCACCGACTCAAAGCACTCCTGTAAGCACTCCTTCATCTCCCTTGAGCATACCTTCTTGGTCCTCACTATCTCTGCTGCCATCTTGAGTCATTGCCTATATGCTGGAAATCGAAGTACATCCAGGTGATCGGACTTTCCAAAGTGTGGGTGTGAGATGTCTCAGTAAGCGGTGGTATAACAGTCGTCAAGTGTGTTGGCTCCTCTGGTTCCAAAGATGATATGTTAGCATTAGTTGTACAGAGACTTCTTCAAGCTAGCCTGGTTGAAATACTCCGCAATGATAAGGAAGGCATCCGTATGCCCTGTTTCGTGACTGCTGATCATGGTGCTCAGCTCCTCCAGTGCCTGCCTGATGTTGGCCTGGGGTGGAATGTACACCGCTACCAGGATGATGGTAGAAAACTTCCTTGGCAGATAAAATGGACCGCATTTAATCGCTAGATATTCCAGGTCGGGTGAGCAGCATTGAGACAGAATCGCTATGTATATGCACTGGAATGAGTTAATCACTAAGCATACTTCACCTGCTTTACTTTTAAAAGAATGAGCTGTCCTGTCTTTGTGAAGAATGGTTAAGCTTTTGGGCTGCAGTGCAGTGTCCAGTACGGCAGAGGTTAGCCATGTTTCCGTGAAGTAAGGTGCACTGCAGTCCCTGATGTCCCTCTGATACTGCAAGCTTGTTCTGAGGTCTTCATTTTTGTTTTCCTGAGACTGTGCATTCGCCAGCAGGATAGCTGGGAGTGGGGGTTCCAAGGCCTCTGTGTTTCAAATGTACCTGTAGACTGGCTCGTCTTTTTCTTAAAGAGGAACTGCACTGAGTCTGCCGTCCGGGATCATCCAATTTTGAGTATTGATAGATTTTAAAAAATGCCTTAAAATAATGTTGTTGACTGAAGTACCCATGGCTGTGTGTATGGATTTCAGCAGCAGTAGTCCTGAATGGAATATTTGATGATTCTCATCAGAGCTGTTTGCTTATCACCACTTATCAGCACCATGTTAGATTATCTAAAGGAAATGTCAAATGTCGTCCTAAGCTAATGTTCTTAGAGAGAAGCTAATGTATATCTGTTTAATTTTTGATTCTGATGTATTTTTAGAAATTTATCCAAATTTAGATGAAGCTAAATTTTCCCAACGAAACACCCCATGGTGCGCATCATTTTGCATCAAATTTTGGATCAATTCAGTTAGTTTAACTATTTTAGGTATTGACTAATATTTTATACTTGTAATTATTATATAAAACACTTTAAAAAAAATGGCATTAACTAACATGTTTTGTCAGAGATTTTCAGAGAAATTCAGTGGTGTCCAGGTGTTTTGACAGCTAGTCATCCTGCAGGTGCAGATTAGTGGCTATTGAAACTTTCCTTTGTCTTTGCACACGAGATTGCCGTTGTAAGTAAGTGTGCAAATCTCTTTGCTCACTGAAGTGGATGGACAGAACTGTGCCAGGCCAGAGGGATGTACTTCATGCTCCTGAGGCTTAGCAATATAATTTGTGATGGCGGAATAGCTCATTCAATTTTAACTATGTAAATTGAAAGATTTTGATTAATCAGGGAATTGCCTTTTCTGATTGTCTGCTGATGACTGTGGTGTTCTGCAGAGGTCGGTGCTGGGACTGCTTCTTTTCATGTTATATCTCATTGATCTGGATGATGGGATTGATAGCTTTGTGGCCAAGTTTGTGAACAATACAAAAGTAGGTGGAAGGGCACGTAGTGTTGATGCAGAAGATTAGGAGAATGGGCAGAGAAGTGGAAGTTGGAATGCAATGCAGGGATGTGTATGGTTATGAATTTGGGAGAATGAATAAAGGCATAGACTATTTTCTAAATGGAGCAAACTCAGAAATCAGGGGTGCAAAAGGACTTCAGATCCTCATGCAGCGTTCCCTGTAGGTGAGTCAGTGCAAATACAATGGTAGTATTCATTTCAAGAGGATAAGAATACAAGAGCAAGGAAGTAATGCTGAGGCTTTATACGGCATTGGTCAAACTATGCTTGGAATATTGTGAGCGGTTTTGGGCCTCTTATCTAAGAAAGATGAGCCGCCATTGGAGAGAGTCCAGAGGAGGTTTACAAGAAAGATTCAGCGAAAGAAAGTGTTAACATTTGAGAAGCATGTGATGGCTCTGAGCCAGTACTCCTGGACTTCAGGAGAATGGTGGAGGGGAGGATCTTATTGATTAAGAGGGTGGTGAATCTGTGGAATTCATTGTCATAGGAGGCCATGTTATTCGATATATTTAAAGAGGAGTTTGATAGGTTCTTGACTAGTAAGAGCGTTGAAGGTTATGGGGAGGAAGCAGGAGAATGGACTTGAAAGGGATAATAAAATCAGCTATGATGGAATGGTGGAGAATACTCGATGGGCTGAATGGTCTACTTCTGCTCCTATGTCTTATGGTCTTACGGTTATTTTCAGATTGATATGCAGTTACTTGTGAGGTTTCAGAGGGGTCAGTACTGGAACATTTATAATATAGACCAACACACACAAAATGCTGGAGGGACTCAGCAAGTCAGGCAGCATCTGTGGAGGTGCAAAAACAGTTGGCATTTTATGTTGAGTCCCTTCATCAGGACTGGAAATAGATTTATAATTTAAAAGGTAAAGTATATCTTATTCAGTTTTGCTAATGATGCAAAGCTTGGTGGGAAACGTGAAGAAGTGCCAAATAAAGTATAATGTGAGGTGATTCACGTCAGTAAGAAGAATAGAAAAAACAGAATACAGTGGATTCTGGTTAATTGGGACAGGCGTTTATTTGAGACAATTTTTAAAGAACAAAATCAAATTGAGAAAATAGCCAGGATTCCTCTTGTTTATGGAAACACTTTGTCACTTAATTGGGGCAGGAGACAGTTGCTGAACAGTTTCAAGCTAGCATCAGATGCATGCACTTGTGTGGCCATTAGACACTACACTGACCTGAGAGTGAACAGTTTTTAAATAGCATCAGTTGTGTGTGCTTGTGTTCAAAAATCAGTGCTTTTTATCACTGATAGTTGGTAAGAATTAAGCAACAAGACAATTCAAAACTGTTTTGCTCACTGCAGTTTCAAGCATTGAGGCTTGGAGATGCCAGAAACAGCTGGGAGTGAAAATAAAATGATTTCACTACTTCAACAAGTTAGGAACTGTGAAGAACTTGAAGGTATCAATAATCATCTGGCACCGGACCAGATTGAAAAGGTCAGGGTGGAGAGGAGCAAGCCGGTTCAGATCGCTGCTCAAAGCAGAGGAACCTGATGTTCGGATGGTGAATTATGTGTCAGGCCAGATTGAAAAGGCCGAAGTGCTTGGGTTCGAGGTGAGGTACGGGCTGACTAAGATCACTGCCCCATGATGTTTACTCAGCTCTTCGCTGAACTACGGTTCTCGGACTCTCTTTGCGGACTTCAGTTCAGGAACACCACTTGCTTGCGGTTACTGATGCATGATATTTGTTTTGTTACGCATTGGTAGTTCGACGGTCTTTTTTTATGGGTTATTTTATTTTATTTTATGGATGTGATGTGATTTTTTATTCTCTGCACATTGGGTGTTAGTCTTTTTTTCATATATATGGAGTTTGCTTTTGGGTTGCTTTGTTTCGTGGCTGCCTGTTTGAAGGTTGAATAATGTATGCATACTTTAATAATGTACTTTGAACTTGAAAATTATAATGAAAATGAAGATTTGGAGGATGCAATCATTGATAGCATTGTATGAAGACCAGTCCTTTATCTTGACTAGGTAATTGCTCTGATTTTGTCCGTTTGTAGGTAATTGAAAGAAAGTGGTGGCATGTACTGGATGAATTCCTCCATTGAAAACTGTTAGGAGTTACTACACAGCTTTATAGTGATAGTGTTCCAATTTGTTCTGTGTTCCATTTAAGTACATAATAATACCTTTATAACTATTTCCATGAAACGTTGGCTAGTTGAGGCAGCCACTTAATTGGGCCGAAATGTACTGGTCCCAATGTGTCCTAATTAAATGAAATCCACTGTATTTTAAAATTAGATTAGATTAGATTCAACTTTATTGTCGTTGTGCCGAGTACAGATACAAAGCCAATGAAATGCAATTAGCATCTAACCAGAAGTGCAAAAGAATAGTGTTATTTACAAAATAACTGTGAGTAAAAAGTAAGTGCTACAGCACACAAATATAAAAGTACTGGGACAGCACAATATGGGTGCAATACTGCTTAGCACTATGATGTGATGTCAGCAGGGTCACAGCCTCAGGGAAGAAGCTCTTCCTGAGCCTGCTGGTGCGGGAGCGGAGGCTCCTGTAGCACCTACCGGATGGGAGGAGAGTAAAATGATGAATAGATTGTTAATACTGGTGAATTTGGGAATGCTAGAGCATTACATGCAGTAAGTAATCATTGGGACGGCCCATTGCCTCTATTGGAACAATAGTACAAGATTGGTACAAGAATTTTTTTTGCTGCAGCTATGTGGGGTTTTGAACATACATGAGAATTAGTGCAGTTTTGGTCACTGTATCCAAGGAATGATATACTTGTCTTGCTGGCAATACACAAATGTTTGATTTAAGGTGCAGTATGTATGGATATATTAAAAAAACTGGGGTGCTATTGTGCACAATAGGTGGAGAAAAATGAGAGGCGACCTATTTAAAATATTGGACAAGGGCTGACATGGTTAGGTACTAAGAAACTTTTATTTCCTTTCTGAAACAGCCCACCATTGGTTGGCAGGAAGAGAGTGATTGTGCATAGTATCAGGGTAGGAGTTGAACTATTTTGGACTGAATGAGGGGAAAAAAACTTTTTTGCTCAAAGGATTGTAACTCTGAAGTCCTGCACTTTAGAGGGCAACACAAGTTCAGTCATTGAATTTTTACAAGGCTGAGAATGATGATGGTTGAATGCTGGTAAAGGGAAATGGGAATTAGATGGAAAAGCTGATTTGAGATAATCATCCTTTATCTTGCTGAACATTGTGCAGACTTGAAAGACTGTTTAGCCTCTTCATAGGCTTTCATGCTTTATTAGACATATTAGGAATACATTCAGTAATTCCTCTGATTCGTGTTTTGAAACCAAACAACAACAAGCATTTTTGCTTTACAAACCTATCTCTTTAACAATTACACCACTTTATTGCACTTTCATTTATTCACAGCTTCACATTTACATTGACAAGATTAATGGGGAAAAAAGCCTGAAATTTAAGTTTATCCTCATTGGGCTTTGATGCTCCCATTCTGAGAATCCATCTGTTATTCAGGAAAACCCTGTGTCTTTGAAGATGTTCCTTGTGGCAGTATAACAGGTTATGTTGACTTCGAATCTATGGTTGGCCATCTGTTCAGTAGAGGCAGTAGCCAGTGTTGTCATCAGTGACAGTATGACCGTCATCGTCTGACATGATGAACAACCATCACTGTTTAGCAATGTTTGAGCTTGTGCAGAAGCATTAGATAAATGTTCTGTTAACATATTAAACACAAAATAATATTGTTTCACAAGTTTTCAGCTCTGTCTAGCTTAATACATTTGTTGTTGCTATTGAGTGCTGTCGAGTTGTCATCGACTCATGGCGATCCTGTGGCGAGTGTAGTTGTCCATAGGGTTTTCGTGGCAAGGTACAAAAGTAGATTGCTGGCGTTTCTTCCAAGCAGATACTGCTGCTGCTCAGGTTGGGACGTGGCTGGGTTTGAACCCGGGACCATCCACCTTGAAGTCCAGTGCTGACGCCACTATACCATTACAATACTTCCCTGGTTCCCTGAATCAAGATATATACTTCGGCAAATTATAATATTTACAACTTTTCTCAGCACATGGACAGAATGTTGACATGAAGAATTAATAATGCATCTACTTGTAGCTTTGTTTTGCACTGTTAATATCCTTTGTGTAACAGTTGCATACATCTCCACCTCAGAGTAAAAGAAGTTTATACTACTAATTCTCTATTGAGAGTTATTTATTACAAACATTTGTATTTCTCTCTTTATAACCTACTTGCAATAAACCCTTTCAGTGAGAGCCTGTTGAGTCATATCTTGGTGCATGGCCTGATCTAATGTTATTTTGTGAATTATGTAGTGGCCCATCTGCTCTCTCTGAATGCAGATTCAGGGTTTGTCAGTAACTAGAAGTGAAAACAGCATAAGATTTAGGCTTTGTTGGTATCACAGCACTTCCCTGTAAATGACATTTAAATTGTTGAATCTGTTTCCTGTAGTTCTTTGTTTAGTTTGGTAGCTGAAGAGCCACAGAACTCAGGGTTATGGATGATTTGCTTCCACTCCAGTTCCGTGTGCACTGAGGTGACAGCTGAGGCCAATGTGGGAACTGCATACTCTGCCACGGTTGGAGCGGGAAGATTTGATGGAGATGGTGAACAGGTGGATGAACGAGTTTGGGAGTTGATGCTCTCTTTCCACCGTCCATCCTTCCAAGGCAGAAAGAGAGCACTTTCTCTTGAAGTAGGAACCAGAGGTTCCTAATGCCATCCTAAACATTCCTCCCCCATTTTGAGTCAAGATAAACCAGGGATTCCCAGCATTCAGTCTTTTAAGAAAACTTTGAGAAAATTCTTGAATTATTTTGTCTGTCTACTTGCTAATCTGTTGCCCAGACAAGTCTGTTTTGGGAATCCAATGTCAGACATGGAGTTATCTGTCCTGCCCAGTGGAACTCACCCTCTGAATGAGCACAAGTAAAAGCATTATCTGAGAACTGTTGGGTGATCTCGGTTCTGGAATGGAGGCAATTTAGATTGAATGTCCTCCATATGAATTGTAGATTACTTCCATTTCAGCAGAAAACTTGTTGGAGGTGAGGTGCAGCATTGCAGCAAGAAAGATTAAAAAGAGTGAGAATGGTGTTGGGAAGATGATACCAGCCGGCATCAAGATTGCATATATGTGGACTCACTGGTTTAAAATAAATGTTTTGCGCACCACACAAAATGTTGGAGGAACTGAGACAACATGTATCGAGAGAAATAAAGAGTTGACATTTTGGCCTGAGACCCTTCATCAGGAGGAATGGTCCTGATGAAGGATCTCAGCCCAAAACATTGTCTGACCTGTTGAGTTTTTCCAGCATTTTGTGTGTGTTACTCTGGATGTCCGTTATCTGCAGAATATCTTGTGTTTATCATTTGCGTTTCATTGTGAGACAGGTACACAATGGTGATGAACTTCAGAGGGCAGCCAGATTTGAAGATAATGCTCGTGGTCCTTGTCAATTGATTGACAAGTCAAAAGGTTTTGAAAGGACAAAAATGGCCATGTATAGTGGCTGATGCTGATCCTGCATTTCTGGAGGTGTTGGCACATGATAAAATATTTGCCCACTGTAATGTTAAATGATTGAAATCTGCTCTGTATTTTGACATTTGACCACTCATCAGGTGAGGAAGATCCTGGTAATGACTTCCCCTGTGGTAGACAGGGAAGTCTATTGTGGTTCCTGCAATTACATTTGTTGCTGTACTTGTAGATCACAATTATGATGCTTTTGAGATCCTCTGCTCCAGATGCAAGAGATAAAGTTGTGGAAATAAGACTAAGTTCCTCATGGTCAGAACAGACTGTGTCTTTCCTGAGGTTGGTTTCTCAGTTGGCATGTAGCCCAGACACTGAAGGACCTACCCATCTGAGGACCAAGAACAGAGGTGAACACAGAGGGAGTCAGCACACGTAACTCCATTGAAAAGAATCGTATCTGTTTCAGACTTGTTGCCATCAAACTCTCACATGTCAGCAGGGTGATATATCTATAGAATGAATTCAGCATGCAAGGAGGCCAATTGGCCCAATTAGTTTCTGCAATCTTCCAGTTTCAGGTGCTACCTCTGAAACTAAAGTGTGGATGTTGGAAAGATTTTTGCCGGGGCCTTCGCAATTTCCTTGCCTAATCCGTCAGCCACTTCAATTTTTTCAGTAATTCAATAGTTCTATTTAATATCAGAGAAATTTATACAATATACAACCTGAAATTCTTGTTCTTTACAGACATCCACAAAACAGAAGAGTGCCCCAAAAGAGCAAGTGATAGTAAAGCCCCAAAGCCCGCCCTGCTCTCCCCTCCTGTCCACAAGCAGCAGCAAAGCAATAACCCTCCCCTTTCCCCACTTACTATAGGAAGCATCAGCACCCTCCACCCACCAAGCAAGCAATAGCAAAGCCCCCAGAAGAGACCATGATCTGCAGAATAACAAAAACTACTGTTCACCCAACAGTTCAACATACCACTGTGTGTGTCTCTCTTTCTCTCCCTCTTCCTCTCCCTCTCTCCCCCTCTCCCTCTCTTCCCCTCCCTCTCTCCCCCTCTCCCTCCCCCTTCATTCCTCTCCCCTCCTCCCCTCTCTTTCTCTCTTCCCCACCCCCAACAAAAAGGGAACAGAGAGGTGTCACCCTTTCACAGCGAGAGCGGAGACATAAACAAACAACTCACTGATTTGCAATGATGAGATCTGCTGTGTCCCTTTTTTTCAAGTTCTCTGATTCGAGAGTTGGCACCAAGCTTTCCCCCAGCAATGAGAGAGAGAAAGAGTGTGTGATTCACCAAGTACAGAGCCCCTGGCGGCCATTCTGCTGTGCCTGATGTTCCGTTTTCTCCCGTGGTATTTCAGTCAGCAGCACTTGCTTAGAGTCAGCTCGTCCACAGGGCCGCGAAGCCTGGGAACTCCCAAGGCATGCTCGTCTTCTAGGCCACATGCTTGGGATTTTGAGAAGTGGCTAGTCATGAGCCCTCGGGAGCAGGTCCCACCACTGCAAAGAACTGAAATCTGAGTGTAATTCTAGCTCAGGGTCTCTGTCAGAACCCCATCCACCTTGAAAAAGAGAAAGAGAGACATTAAAAGAAATTAAGGTGTTTCTGCAGGTGAGCTTGAAGGAACATTGTAGTTCCGCCCTTTGAATGATTTATCCACTGTAAGTGCATTTAGCTTTATCAGTCACTCCTCTTTATCAGTTTCTACCCCATTCAGAACCTTAGTTACATTTTCATTTGCTGCAATTCCAGTGGCTTCATTTTCCTTAAAGCTGGTATAAAGTATCCACTTAGTACCTTTTTTTTTTTTTTAAACTTTTTTTATTGTTTTCAAATAGTTACTAAATAAAAGTGTATGAGAAAAAAAAATGTTACCCAGCCCCCCTCCCCTTAACCCCTCCCCCCTAACATCCCTAAAAAAAAAGAAAGAGAAAAAAAAAAGGAATGCCTGGATATTGGAAGATCCCCACACGCTCCACGGAGTTCGTAATAACTTTGGTGTATGCATTTATTTCTTTCCCCAAGTAACCAATTATTTCATCTTCGGAGCACCTATATATTTAATCCTGTCTTTTGTAAATAAGGGCGCCAAATTTTCAAAAATGTTTCATATTTATCTCTTAAATTGTAAGTGATTTTTTCAAGTGGAATACAGCCATAAATTTCGTTCTTCCAACGATCTATACTTAGATATGTATCCGATTTCCAAGTCACTGCAATAGCTTTTTTGGCTACTGCCAATGCAATTTTTATAAATTCTTTCTGATATTTATTCAATCTGGATATCGGTTTTATCCCTTCAATATTACCTAGTAAAAGTAATGTTGGGTTGTGTGGAAGTTGTATTCCAATGATTTGTTCCAGTAAAACTCTTAAATTTGTCCAAAAAGGTTGAATTTTGGAGCAAGACCAAGTAGAATGTAAAAAAGTACCAATTTCTTGGTTACATCGAAAACACTGATCAGATAGATTTGGGTTTAATTTGTTTATTTTTTGTGGTGTAATATATAGTTGATGTAAAAAATTGTATTGCACTAATCTTAATCGAACGTTTATTGTATTTGTCATACTCTCAAGACATAGTCTTGACCAGTTTTTTTCTTCAATTTTGATATTCAAATCACTTTCCCATTTTTGTCTTGACTTATGGACTCCTTGTTTAATTGCCTGTTTTTGAATCAAATTATACATACAAGAGATAAATTTTTTAATCTTTCCTTTTTGAATTAAAGTTTCCACTTAGTACCTTGATCTTGAAATGAGCATCCGTGAATGAATTTTCTTTCGGGCCTCTGTTCAGTCCCATCTCTGCTCTTGCTATTCTTTTCCTCCTTCCACGCCTTTAGTATATTTTTAGATTCATTTTTATACTTGCTTCCTGATTTACTCATACCTATTCTTTGCCTGCCTTATTTCCTTTTTTAATGTCTCTGACTTTCCTGCAACCAACCTGGCTCTCAGTTGTGTTACCACCTTGGCATCTTTACATCTCTATTTTTTCCTGTTCTGTTTTACTTTTTATCTTCTTGGAGATCTCGCTTTAATTTCTTTTCCCTTCTCCTTCATAGATTGTAAAAGAAAGCTGGTAGCTCTTTGACTTTGCCATGTTCTATCTGTACATAAATTTGCACTTCACACATTGTTTGTGAAGTATTGTGGGATGTTTCTGAGAGAAGTATTTTATTGGCATTCAGTGCTTGATCAAAATAATAATGGGATAGGCCAGATGAAATGGCAGGCACTCTGCAGCTTTTTAAAATTAAGATCTATGGTTATGAATGGTCCTTCAAAAGACTATGTTTGCAGATATAGACTAATTCACTTAGATTAGAAGTGAGCAAACTTCCAGGGACTGAAATAATGTGATTGAACTAATACTAATCTGGAAAGATAGGCCAGGTAACTGACTGGCTTTTTGGACTCGCACCTTCATTGCTCTAAAACCCATGGAAGTAAACATCTATCAACAGCTCTTGGGAAATCCATTGAAGTTACACCAAGATATCTTATGCATCTTAACGGAGATCTGAATCACAATGTTCAATTATATTTTCTTAGCAAATATTGGATTGGGTGATCTAGCACTTTGCTGGAAAGTGAGTGCGAGCCTTGAGGCAAAGAAACTGTGAGAAGGGACGAGAGCGGATATTTGACTCCATTTTGCCGATTAAAGCAACAAGAAAGATCAAGGCAAATGCAGAAAGTGAGTGAGGGTTCAGTGCTGACTACCTGCCTTTTGATCGCTGATGGGATCCTTCTGCTGCCAGAGGAGGAGCTTGTGCGACCTATCGCTGTGCCTGGAGAGTAGGCCTCTGAGTTCGACTGCTGTCTTCTGTCTCTTTCATTGAAGTTGGAGGAAGTTACCGAGGTTTGGGCTATGGATTATGGACTTTTTTAGTCTTATGGTTTTTATATTCTGTGTTGCTATCCGTTCTTTCTCATTTTTTTTGTTGGAGGGGGTCGATGTTCTTGTTGCGTTTTTGTTAGATTTTTGTGCGGGGGGGATTTGGGGCTGATTTTCTTGTTGCATTTTGTGCCAGGGAGGGAGGTTTGGGGACCAGTGTTCTTGTTGCATCTTGTGTAGGGGAGAGGGTTTTAAGGCTGAAGTTCTTGTTGCATTTTGTGTGGGGCTGTGGTGGAAGGAGTTTGGGGGAAGTTGATAGAGTTGCCGTTTTTTTGTGTGGGAGGGGTGGGTTTGCTGTTTCTCGTTGAACTGACTTCCATGATTTTCTTTGTTTCATGGCTATCTGGAGAAGAAGAATTTCAGAGTTGTAAACTGCATACATACTTTAATAATGAACCTTTGAATCTTTTGAACTTTTGACCATTTTAAATAGGAAAGGTAGTGCAGAAATGCAGTGTGCCAATAGATGGCGCTCAAATCTGCTACTCCAAATGCTTCTGAAACGTGTGCTTATTCATTAGATATTATTCAGTGTAATCAAATTTTGTTCTGGACCCAATCCATCTGCCGTCTTCTTCAGAAAAAGTCTCTTGGTATTTATTGAATTCTTAGTATTAAATTATATTAATTATTATTCCTGCATTTTCTTAAAATTGTGAATTTGTTTTATATTGCACTTTTGTATACTGTATTATTTGCAGCATCTCAATATTTTATAACTTTGGAAATTCAGATAGAAGACCTAGAATTACAATGTTTTTGACCTCAATGTTACCAAAAAAGAAAGTTTTATTTCTAAAAGTGAAATTAAAATATATAATCTATAAACCAGAGGCTTTTCATACAACTCTAACCACAAAGTATACTGCAGATGCAACTCTACAACTCTAGAATTGTGGATGTTAATGAATGCTGATAAAAGATCATTCTTCCAGCGCAAAGAACATCTCTTTATACCAAAATAATAATGCAACTTTGTCTCTTAAAGGGCCTTTTAATAGAGCAAAACAAAATCATATGGACATTTTTACTAAGACTGGTATATGCCAAATGATTTTTTTTATACCTAGAAGACTCTAAAACAGAGTTGCAAAGTTTGATTAAAATTTGGATAAGGAATCAGTGATTGAATGAAAGTTTGGATGGATTTTGGTGAGTTTAATACAAATTGAATGTTCACAACATTTCAGTAACTTTTTCTGTTAGTTCCTACTTTCAGTTCTTTAACTCTAGAATAATTTATTAAATTTCAAAGAGTTCTGTGGTCGTCAAGTCAACAATTCTTATTGAATCAATCGCCAGTATGGGAGATTGTGGCAGTCAAGTGAGATATTGCAAGAAGCATCTTCTATGTTAGCAATATATTTTTAAAAATTTAAATGGGATGAAAGTTATTCATGGATCTATTGAAAAGTTAGCCTTAAGCATCATGAAAAGGTTAACAGCTGTGAGAGAGATCAATCTCTGATTGCAATTCAGGGTTGGCCATTAGTAGACTTGTAATCTGGGCAAAAATCAATAGAATCATTAAAAGCAGATATCACAGAATAGAAGTGACCAGTATAGGAAGCAAAGCATTATATTGAATGAGGAGAGGAATGTCCGGCAAACCAAAGTGGAGGACAGTGGCAAAGATCAAAGAAACTGAATGGAGGAAGATATGGTTGATAATCGAAATGTAACTAAAAGCTGGCATTCCATTCATATGGGCAATGGTTATAAATCCTTTGTGTAAAGAGGGATCAGAACATATAGTGGCTAATGTAGAAAGAGATCTGCAATTTAATTAGTATGAATTAGGAGAAGGCTCTCAGCAAGACACTTTGACTTTATTTCCCTCCATAGATGCTGCCTGACCTCTGAGTTCCTCTAGTATTTTGTGTGTGCTGCTCTTTGTTCTCTAAACTTTGGCCCAGAATTGCTGAAATATACCTGTTAATAATGCATATTGTTATTAATGTTCAAATCACTGACCAAGTTGTGGTGAGGAAAAGTCACCCCTGTCTCTTGTTATTAGTCAAACTCTGACTTGCTAGGTTTGCAAAAACTGCATCCTGTGCTTAGCATTCCTTGTGTGTTTAATGAAATTGCATTTGGATGCTAATTGCCTATTAAATTTGCCACAGAAATGTCAGTTTATCAGTCACACTTTTATAATAGTTAATTGCTGTCAATTAACTCCCTGGTCCATAAAGTGTGCAGTTTCAATCCTTCAAACAGTAAATTGTTTAAATTTTAAAAAATTAAAAGGTTATTTCCCTTTCTGAATCTCCTTTTAATTCTTTATTTCTTTCTTGTTTTTTTTCTGTATCATATTTTGCAGTGTGTTCACTCACTTTCATTAGCCCACTTGGCATCAGTCTCCATATTAGATCTTTCTTTGTATAGTTTGCCCTACTTACTGCTGATTTTGCCGGTGATATTTAGGGCAGCAATGAAGATCCTCCATTTCTGGCAGTGTTCAGGGTTTCCATCGTTGTGCCAGCAGCTTCCTCTCGGTTTACACTATTGTGAGTCACGCAAGCCCCAGGTAGAAACGCAGGGATATCGTTGCACTCAGATGTAGGATTCTTCATTGCTGGCTCCATAACAGTTTTGTTTCACCAGTCAGGATTGTTAGCCCTGAACTGAACTGAACTGAACTTGAAGGACCAGTGGACCAGTCTTAGTCTGGCCTCTATCCTTTAATCTGTTTGGCATGGATGACCCTACCAAGAGCTAAAGTGTGCCAACATAGCTGTCCAGGTCATTGAGGCATACAAGCATCCAAAACACAATGAGGTTGTGGTCCTTGAGGTGGAGAGTTTGCTCTGCCATTCAACAAATTCCCAGACACTATGATTCCCTTGAGTTTTTGTTTTTTCAGTAACCTGTGGACAAAAATATTGTGAGTTGAAGGATGTAAGAACATATCAGAATGGCCTGGACAACAAAAGGATGATTATTTCAGCAATTTCCAACTCCTTATCATCATATTTTACTCTTTGGTTCCAAAACCTTCTTGTAACATTATTCATCAAGACAGTAGTTCATTAATGATGGTGCTTCCTTTTAACACTAGCTAGAGAAGAAAGTAAATCTGGAAAATATATGACTTGAGATCATGTGCACGGGCTTTTAATATATTTGGAAGTCAATAGGCTTACTCTTAAAAATAAAAAAAAAACTGCTCTTGCTGGAAATGTAAAACAGAAATAGAAAATGCCAGGAATACTCAGAAATAGATAATGTCTCAGGTTGTCAGAACTGGGTAGGAGACAAATAAAATGTTGAACTTGCTGGTGAGGTTGGGGAGGGGGAGGGAATTGTAGGGAGATGTCTCTGATGGCAATGGAGAGAGATTGTGAACAAGGTTATCTGGTCAATAGAGCAGTTAGTAAGTGAGAACATAACTGAAAAAAAAGTGGGAATTGCAAAATGAAGAGCAGGAAGGCATGCCTAGCAGGTTTTCCAGACGGAAAAAATGGAGATGAAGAAATAGCAAACAAGCTGAACCATTGTCACAGATAATTCAGCTTACATTTTTTCCTGCGTGGTTAGATCTGTACTATTAATAATCTTGATCTTTTTGTTGACCAGAAAAAATGGTTGAGTTGGATCCACATTTAATGTGTCAAGAATCACAACGACCTTTGAGATCACTTTGCTACATTTATGAGTAGAACCAAAATACTTTGGTCCTTTTTATTCACTTTGCATGATGGATAGGTAGAGTGCATTTTGTGGGATGGATTCACAAATTCCCCCCCCACTTATGGGTGTCATTAGTAGGAAGGGGTAAAACAGGATGTGCTCCTGTTTGTCTCATTATTTTGATCAGTTTGGAGCTAATCATTTGCCTGTCCTTTTGGCACTTAATGACCCCACCCAAAAATGCTTGGTCATTTTGAAGAGATATTTGTATGTATGTAAATATATCCCACAGTGGTTAAAAAGTTGATGTAATATGTTATTCAAGCTATAAGTGCCATTGCATCTATCAGTTTACTTACCATCTCTCAAATAATGCCAAACAAATATATGATTTTGTAGTAAAATCATGCAAACAATAAAGGAACTTCCTCAATTTTTAAAACCAGTGAATTTCAAATATTTCGCAAAGCTGTGTTTGGAAGAACTAATTTGAAAACACATATTCTGCTGAGAGCTAACCACATTTAAAATGATCAAAATGCTGTAACTCAGTTGAATGTTTATTGTAAGAGATAGACATCACATTAAGTCTTTTGCCTTTTGAAGCCGTTCTTACAGGTTAACCACAGCTCTGTGGAAGCTTACCACATAAATGTTGGTTATCTGTAAGTCAAGGCTGTTGTTTTACCTCAAGCAACTTCAGACCTGATTCTGTTCAAAGTCTAAATGCAAGCAATATTTTAGTTTTAATCTATGGATTGAAATCATGGGTTGTGGGAAGTCTTCACATTTATTCTTTATTGATTTATCAGCCCATTTATGGACAACAGAAAAAATGCAATTGAGCTTCAAGACCACAAAACCATAAGACCTAGGAGCAGATTTAGGCCATTCCGCCCATTGAATTTGCTCTGCCATTCCATCATTCCTCTGGCAGCCAACTAGAAAAGACCCCCTTTATTCCCACTCTTTGCTTCCTACCAGTCAGCCAATCTTCTCTTTGTGCTAATATCTTTCCTGTAATACCGTGGTCTCTTATCTTGTTAATCAACCTCATGTCTGGCACCCTGTCAAAGCACTTCCAATAAGGGGCCTTTTGTGTGGCTTAGACTACACTGAACTATTGGACATTTAAAATGACATTTTAGAAGTAAAATGGTAAAGCTAGAAATACTGGTCAGCGTTTGTAGAAAGAGGAGGCACTAATATTTCAGACTAATGATAAACATGAGAAAGTCTGCAGATGCTGGAAATCCAAAGCAACACACACAAAATGCTGGAGGAATTCAGCAGGCCAGGCAGCATCTATGGAACTGAATAAATAGTCGGCATTTTGGGCCGAGACCCTTCTTCAGGTCTTGAAGATCTTTTATTACAGATCAATGATCTTTTATTTACAACACTTACTGCATTTCCAGAATCTTGTATCCTTATATGCATTTCTAGCATTCCCATTTATTTTGTATTTGTTTTTGATATTAAATTGGGTTCATATTGTAGTAGAAGAAAATTATTAGCACAATTAAATTAAAGGCCTTAATGCATATTTCATCAATAAAGAGATAACTTTACTTAAATTTCTTGGATCTAAATGTAATGTATTCATAATTTCAAATCTAAATTAATCAGAGAAAATGTTAAAGCTCACGTGGGCTGATATTGCATCATATGCTTGTAATAGTCTTGATATATGGATTGAGGATTGCAGATATAAGTATTAAACCACTTGAGCATTTCACATTCAGGTTTTTTATGCCTAGCACCAAGTTCTGTTACAGATGATGTCTTTGTTTCCTGTGTCATCTAATATGTGCTAGATGTGACAATGTAATTTTGACAAATCGGTCCTACAGAACAGTGATATTATTTGATCACTAACCATAATCTGAGAGTTAAATTTGCCAACTTTGAGATTATGGGAAAAAATTAACTCCATTAAGCTTGAGCCTTTGGCCACAAGCATTTTAGGCAACTAAATAATTTAAACTGCCCTTTTACCTTTTTAGAATCCACACTTTCTCATCCTTGTTGTATCTACCAGGCAATTCATATCTGTTGACAGCATTCAAGAGCTGATGTTTAAAATCAGTTACTACTTAACAGAACATTATTCAGTCTGACATCACTGAGTGTCAATGAATGAATTAAATACTCTTTTGCCTCTGTGTAAGAGGTTTTCTGTTATCCTGCTTATTTGTTTACCAATGGGATGTTTAATTTTTGTATGAAACCGACTTAAAAATTGAACAGTGAGTTAAAATGAATCATAATTTTTTTTCCATTTTAATTAAGTTTTCATTTCATATGTGCTACCACCATTTGTGAGCATCTGAATACAAAACAGACAAACCACGCTCCCTTGTTTTGCTCCACAGACAACTGAGCTCCTCACTTGTCAATGCTGCCAGATCCTGGGACTCTCCTTGTGGTATATTGAGCTGTGTAAAAGATTGCTGCAAGCAGATGAATTGGCTAATGGCTCTTTCTCTCTGTGTGCCATAAAATAGCTTTTGTTTTAATATACAGTGAAACTGATTTGAACCAGATATATCCTTCACATTGTTTTTTAGAATTTGTGAGTAACAACAACATTGTTATTACAATTAAATCTCTACATTTGGAGGAAAAATACAGACCGATTAAATGTCAACATTTGGGCAGATACCACAGTTCTAGGGAATCAAAAACAATTTAATATGGATTCCCAGTGGTTAATCAGCAAATGGAATTGAGGATAGGAGAGGGAAAAATGGCCTGCACACATGAACTGGTATATGCCTCAACATTATCCTTCGTGTTGCTATGGCAAAGATTATTACATTCCTCTTGCAAGCACCAGATTACAGGCCTCAAAATCTTCATGTCTGTGTATACTCCCTTATTTGATGGTGGCATTTGTTCTGCACAATCACAATTTGTTTTAAAAAAAGCTTTGATGCTATGAATCTGGAAATTCTGGAAGCATGCAACAGTTCAGGAAACTTGGTTTGTTTAATGAAAATCAAAGAAGTGTAGATAAAAAAAATCAAATACAGGTTGGGAGACTGCTTACACTGGGCACCTGTGTTCATTCTGCACAGGCTAAATTTCCATTTCTCTGCCACTTTAATTCTCTATCCCACTCCCTGTCTCTTATATTTGTTGCTTCTTCAAGATTATAACAAAGCCCTTTGTAAGCTCAAAGATCAAAATCTCATATTTTCATCTTGATATATTGTCGCCTTTTTTGTCCCCGTATTGAATTGAACAATATCAGCTTTCCCTGTTTGTGTAAGAGGGCAAGCTGTGTTGTAGGATATTTATCTACAATGTTAACTAAAGTTTTATTTTACCATTGATTTCCTGTTAATATGTATTTCCCTGCTCAAGTTCCTTTGTTTTCTGTTTCTGTAACTGTCCTCCTTTTCCCATCAACCACATTGCTTCATCAGCATCTTGTTACACAACCATGTTGGCCTCACTCTCAAATCCTTCCCCTGTCTGTCTTCCTTGCAACTTAAAACTAATTTGTTTTCTCTCTTATCTACTTCTGCTGGACGGTCTTTAACATTGAAATGGTTTCTCTTTCTTAACATTCTGCTTCTCCTAGTGAGTGCTCCCAACATTTGATTTTATTTTTGCCTCATAATCATAAATGTTGCTAAATTCTGAATGGCTAACCCATATATTTATCATTATGACTCTCCTTGTAATTTCCCCACTTATTTAAAATATTAAGGATTCTTAAGCCAAAAAGCACGCTTTCTCATATGCTTCTGAATGTCCATCTCCAACCCATTTAAGTAATTTTATTCTCCATTCCATGCTTTGTTATATATACTTGGTGCAGTACTGAGTACGTGCTCCATTCACATAGGCACCTTCTTTTTCATATGTAAGTTGTCTGTCCATTTAGACAAATGCAAAAGTTTAAATAGAATTTAGGGTGAGTTTTTGCATACTAATAATGTCTTTCTTAACCTCCATCACTTCTGTTTGTGATAACATAGTTAAGTGTAGTTGACTTTGTTCAGTTAGCATTTGCTTCAGTAACATAAATCATTTATAAATTATCCTGTGGATTGATAGAAATCCATCTTACTGCCTGTTACACGCTGGTGTTTGGAGCAGCAATGAAGGTCCTCCCCCTCTGGTGGTGTTCAGGGCTTCCTTCATCGCATCAGTAGCTTCTTGGTTTTCACTATTGTCAGCAATGCAAGTCCCAGGTGGAGACTCAGGAATACCATCGCACTGTGATGTAGAACGATTCTGCATTGCTGTTTCCATAGCAATTCTGTTTTACCAGTCAGGGTTGTTGGTCCTGAGCTGAACCCCCTGAACCCGGATGAACTGTGGACCACTCTTAGTCAGTCCTCTACCCTTTGACCTGTTTGGCGTGGGTGACACTACCAGGAGCCAAAGCACAAAGCCCTGACTCCAGTCAACGTAATTTTCCAGGTCATTGAGGCACGCAAGCCTCCAAACCCAACAACAAGGTTGTGGTCTTGGAGGATAGAAATCCAAGTTTACTCTTGAAAGCTGCTGTTTCAGAAGCATTTTCTCATTGAGTAAACTATTTTCAATTTAATTAAAATTAATAGTTTTTAAAATGGGCAACTTACAAACTCCGTTCTGTGTGGTGTTGGAGCATGAACGGTGAATTTCCTTCTTTTGTTTAATTTGTAACTTTATGTAATGTTTTCTTTAAATTTTTTAATTAATTTCTACATAGAAGAATACAGAGTACAAGAAGATATATAAGTCAAAAAAGGATAAAATAATACCAAGTACATTATATTTGAATCACACTTGCAATCTCATTACCCTATGTTCATGTAAATTAAATTAATTCATAATATTGAAACATGATAATTTTATTATATATATAAAAAAGAATCTAAGCCCACTACCAAGATCGAAGCTGTTTGGTAATGAAAGAAAAAAGGGAAAAAAATCCTTACCATATAGTGAAATATGTTATTAGCCAATATTTGTACAAAGAGCAAATCAAAGGTTTGTGCCCGCCACTCCCTCCTACAATTTAAAGTGATCCATAGGGCTCACATGACCAAGGATAAGCTATCTCATTTTTATTCGGATATATCTCCCTATTGTGATAGATGTAACAATGGAGAAGTTTCACTAATTCATATGTTTTGGACATGTCTGAGTCTTGAAAAATACTGGAAGGAAGTATTCCAAACTTTCTCTGTACTTTTCAAAGTAAATTTTAAGTCTTTGAGTCTTTGACTACCTTATTTGGTATTGCTGGAGGAAAAGATATTATTTTGGAGACATCTGATTTGCACATTTTGGCTTTTATTTCTCTTCTGGCTAGGAGGGCGTTCTTGCTTAAATGGAAGGATGTTGTTCCGCCTACTCACACTCAATGGTTACTTGATGTTATGTCATGTTTAAATTTAGAGAAGATCCGTTGTTCAATTTCTGAATCTAGTCAAGACTTTCAAACATTGTGGGGACCATTTTTGAACTATTTTCAAAACCTTTGATTTGCTCTTAAAGTACAAATGTAATGTTTTAAAGAATGCTTGCAGATGATCTTTCTTTATTAGGCAATAATTTATATGTTATTATGTTATCTCAGGTTAACCCAATTTATTGAAGTTGGGTGCTTTTGTCTTGTATTTTACAATGTTGCAGTTAATACTGATATCTCTGTACCCTCTCACAGTCTTTGATGGAGATGATGTTTTTTTCCGAGCAACAGACATCAGAATTATGCATAATATGACAGGTTGAACCCAGTTTTAAATAGTATGATACTTAATTTTTCATTAGAAGTTTTTATTGTCAGTTATCTGTTTCAATGCCACACATGCTTCCAGGTTAATGATCAATGACACATTGAAATGCATACTGAGGTGCTTATATTGTCTTCAAAAAAAATTCCCACAGGAGGCATCACAATTACAGGTCATGTGAAAATGTTATGGGTAACTAGAAGGACATAACTTAGCTGCCTATTGATTGAAATGTTTACCAAACACAGTTTAAGAGAAGAACGGATTTATGTTTTAGTTTTCTGGTTTAAGTCATGCTCAATTGACTGCATGAAAACCTAGGAAGCGTGTGTTAGACTTTGGTTAACTGTTTCCTTTAGTTTGTCAGTTATTCCTCGGACATGTAGCAATATAATGAGCTATGTGCTAAAGTAGTAAGAGGATTACTTGACGTTTATAACAAAACATTTTGCATTGGGCTACATAAGATTGCTTTCACATTCAGATCTTCCCCAGGTTGTGGCTGGGGTCTGCTCCTGAGAGCTGTTTGTAACCCAAACAATTTGTAAATTGGAAATGTGGCTAACCAGGTGCGCTGGTTCAAGAGTAAATGTTGGCCAGGATACTGATGGGATCTCCCATTCTCTTCAAAAGAGCATCTTGTGACGTTCATGTGTTTGAAGGGGAACTATAGCATTGGACACTGAGCTAAGAGTGCAAAAGCTTTCCTTTCACTGATGTCTTTACCTCACTTTTATGGAAATTACTGGCTAGGATTATATGCTGTGTCTGTGTAATGGAACCTGAGTCTGTGATCCCCGACTGGGACATTTGCGCTAAGTCTGAAGGTAGAAACGTCACTTGGACCTGATGGACTATATGCCACTGTTCTGAAAGAGGTAGCTTAAGAGATTGTGGAGGCATTAGTAATGATCTTTCAAGAATCATTAGTTTCTGGAATGGTTCTGGAGAACTGGAAGATTGCAAAGGTCACTCCACTCTCCAAGAAGTGATGGAGGCAAAAGACAGGACGTTATAGGCCAGTAAGCCTGACTTCAGCAGTTAACAAAATGTTAGAGTCTATGAGGTTTTGGGGTGCTTGGAGGCACGTGATAAAATAGGCCAAAGTCAACATGGTATCCTGAAGGGGAAATCTTGCCTGATAAACCATTGGAATTCTTTGAGGAAATAACAAGTAGGATAAACAAAGGAGAGTCAGTGGATGTTGTGTACCGTAGATTCCGGACTACAGAGCGCACCTGATTAAAAGCCGCTGGCTCTAATTTTAGAAATAAAATCAATTTTTTAATTGTACAGGCCGCACCGGATTTTAGGCCGCACCGGATTTTCGGCCGCAGGTGTCCCACGTTGTAATATGAGATATTTACACAGAAAGATATTACACGTGAGGATTTTTTAACTTTTAATTAAATCCATATGGTAACAAAAACAAATACATATTGCAAATGCTTTTTTTCGAACCGTGCCCATAACGCGGCTACTTTTAAATATACGTTGCGTATACTTCTTTACTGAACAACATTCCAATATCTCCTAACGACTGGTAAAAAATATATATACTGCAGCCTACCAGGAAAAGTTATTGATCGCCTTTAACTTAAAAGCAGCGTTCGCTCAGATCCAAAGCCGCTCGCGTAATGCGCTCCCTCCCTCCGTCCCGTTTTATCGCAAACTGGCATTTTTCCCACAAGACGCAGCGAAACCGGGTGTGACGTCATAGCATCCCGCGATGTAGTACAGAAAACAAATATAGTTAAAACTCTTCTAACTTTAACTAGAAAATGAATTACTAAGCGAAAATATTATAAACTAAATAACTGCCATAAAGGCAGCACAATGCTTTTCTTCGCGTGTTTTCCATGTTGATGAGGGTGAGTACAAATGACTGATTTACAATAATTTAATTGTGAAAGTGCGCTTGATTTATCGTACAATTTCATTGGACCTCTGTGAACTACTCATCAATTTTATTGGTCTACTGTTATGAGGCAAAATGTTTACGAGGCGGCATGAAAAAAATCATGTATTAGCCGCTCCGTTTTAAAGGCCGCAAAGTTCAAAGCTGTTCAAAATGTGGGAAAAAAGTAGCGGCTTAAAATCCGGAATCTACGGTACTTGGATATTCAGAAGGCCTTTGACAAGGTGTTGCATATGAAGTTGCTAAACAAGATAAGAGCCCACGGTATTATAGAAAAGATACTAGCTTGGATAGGGGATTGGCTGGCTGGCAGGAGGCAAAGAGTGGGATTAAAGAAGTTTGGCTGCCAGTGCCTAATGGTGTTCTGAAGGGGTCAGTGTTGGGACGGCTTGTTTTCATGTTACGTGTCAATGAATTGCATTTTGGAATTCATGGTTTTGTGGCTAAGTTTGCAAATGATACAAAAATCAGTGGAGAGGCAGGTAGTGTTGAGGAAGCAGGGAGTCTGCTGAAGGACTTGGGCAGATTAGGAAAATGGGCAAAGAAGTGCAAGGTGGAATACAGTGTAGGGATGTGTATGGTTATACAATTGGAGGTGCAAAGGGACCTGGGAGTCTGAGTGTAGTATTCCCTAAAGGTTAATTTGCAGATTGAGTTGGTAGTAAGGAAGGCAAATAAACTGTTAGCATTAATTTTGGAGAGGATTAGAGTATGAAAGCAAGAATGTAATACAGAGTGTTTATGATTCAATGATAAGTCTGCATTTGAATTATTGCAAGCAGGTTTGGGTATCTTATGAAAGAAAGGATGTGCTGGGATTGGAGAGGATCCAGAGGAAGTTCATACAAATGATCCTGGGAATAAAAGGGTTGATGTATGAGGAGCATTTGATGGCTTTGTGCCTAT
This sequence comes from Hemitrygon akajei, assembly GCF_048418815.1. NCBI lineage: Eukaryota > Metazoa > Chordata > Chondrichthyes > Myliobatiformes > Dasyatidae > Hemitrygon > Hemitrygon akajei. The sequence goes on from NC_133125.1 coordinate 42,973,372, forward strand.
ATTCATTAGAGTTTAGAAGAAAGAAGGAGAATCTCATTGAAACCTATCAAATATTGAATGGCCTAGATAGACTGGAGGTGGAGATGATATTTCCTGTAGTGTGGAAGTCTAGGGCCAGAGAGCACAGACTTAAAATTAATGGACATCCCTTTATAACAGAAATGAGAAGGAATTTCTTTAGTTAGGTGATTCTGTGGAATTCATTATCAGAGACAGCTGTGGAGGCCAATTCTTTGGGTATATTTAAAGCAGAGTTGATAGATTCTTGATTAGTAAGGGAGTCAAAGGTTACACGGAGAAAGCAGGAGAATAGGTTTAAGGAGGATAATAAGTCAGCCATGATTGAATTGTGGAGCGGACTTGCTGGGCCAAATGGCCTAATTTGCTCTTATATCTTATGGTCTTATGGTTTTATTTTCTATCTCAGTCAGGTTTTCCAGCACTATCCCCATGAGATGCAGAAATGTGTCACATTGTATTCTGAATGAAGTAATGTCCAAAACTCCACAGTCTTGTGACGTACAGAATTACCAAGGTATATGACCCTCTGAATGAAGAACTTACTCCTCATTTTGATTCTAAAGAGCCTAACCTTACTCTGAAGCTGCCCCTCTGGTTTTTGTTTCCTCAAGCAATAGAAACATCACCAAATTATAGGAAAGATGTCAACAAAATAGAGAGAGTACAGAGAAGATTTACTAGAATGTTATCTAGGTTTCAGCACCTATGTTACAGAGAAAGGTTGAACAAGTTAGGTCTTTATTCTTTGGAGTGTAGAAGGTTGAGGGGAGGTCTTGATAGAGGTATTTAAAATTATGAGGGGGATAGATAGAGTTGATGTGGATAGGCTTTTTCCATTGAGAGTAGGGGAGATTCAAACAAGAGAACATGAGTTGAGAGATAGGGGGCAAAAGTTTAGGGGTAACATGAGGGAGAACTACTTTACTCAGAGAGTGGTAGCTGTGTGGAACGAGCTTCCAGTAGAAGTGGTAGAGGCAGGTTTGATAGGTATATGGACAGGAAAGGAATGGAGGGTTATGGGCTGAGTGCAGGTCGGTGGGACTAGGTGAGAGTAAGCGTTCGGCACGGACTAGAAGGGCCGAAATGGCCTGTTTCTGTGTTGTAATTGTTATATGGTTATAAATACAGCTTCCCTGCTTCTAGTCCACCAAGCAAGCCCTTTAATGATTTTGGGTTGAATAGTGAAGGAGCAACAATTCAAAATTAAAAAAAAATCTCTTTGTTTACGGAAACCTGCATCGTTAATTTTCTTTGCAGATGGGACTGCACACTTTCAGAATTAACGTTCAATCATAACACATTAAAATAAAATATATTCTTGACAGAAAAAGCATTTTTTTCATTAGCCTTCACAGAGAGGAGAGTGGGTAAGTAGGGTGTTCATGACATGAGAATGATAAATGTGCAGATTCCATTAACAGTGTTTGCAACAGGGCAGCCCTGCAGCATATCACTGACAGCATCTTCTTTTCTTCTGCATTTAATTCTGCATATGCAGGAATAAAAAGGTTATATTCCCCAATGATGATGGGTAATGACTGCCTCACAGTTCTGAATGCAGCAAGTTTTGGGCCATAGTCTTCTCATTTCAGCGTTTGAAATCTTGTGAAGGAAGGAACAGAATATAAAAGCAATTATTAGGAGAATAAATTTGCTAGCCCAAATTGGATACAAAAAGAGTATCTTTACCACTATAACTTCTTCCACTGTAGGGCGCATGTCAACTTTATGCTGCCTGCCGTTTATCCTGGTTGCATTGTTTAGTCTATAAGATGTCTTTGAACACTTGTTTAGCATCAGTGAATCAGTCTCCTAATTCTCTGTTTCAAAAATTGCATCAGTAGCGTCATTAACTGATCAATGTACCGAACCCAGATAATTTACCTATTAAGAATAAGAATTGGGTGTCTGCTATTCATAAGTTCACTTTGCACTCATACAGTTAATAAGTTCCAGGGCCTCACATTGACATCTCACTTAATTTACATGTAACCCCAAGAATGTCCTGTCCCAGTCCTGTGCTGAATAGCAGTAGAATAGAAGTTTCCTAGTCATCAATGAGAAACACATCCTCTAAACTTAAACTTCCAACAGAATTTGAGCTTTATTTAGGCCGGCATCCCCAATTAACATGGTCAACCCAACCACAGATTCTGCTCTTGGCCAACTGGTCAGCAAGGGACTAGGGGAATTACCCGTTGTTGGTGGGATGTGGTTCAAAATTGGGAGACAGAAACCGAGAAGCAAAAGCCACAAGACTAGTGGCAAAAGTTAAGGAGAAAGTTGCTGCTGGAGCTGCAGCAGGTTACTCAAGGTCACAGGAGGCCGCATATAGAAGCCAGAAAGCATTGTGTGCAATTTGTAGGAAACTTGCATGTGATAGTGGCTGTGTCCTTTTTAGTGGTTTGGGGAATGCTGTCAGCAGCCTGTGTGAGTAACTGTAGTACATTTTGAACCTGGTACATACTGTAGCCACGTTCTGCCAGTGGTGGAAGGAATACTAATCAAACAATGTGCTTCATTTGTTGATGAATTACAAATAGAATTAAATATGATGCAATCAATTGTGAACTTTTGATCTTATAGTAGAAGGAAGGTCATTGATGAAATAGCTGAAGAAAGCTGAGTGTAGATGTCTTGAGCCTGAGATGACTGACCTCCAAGTAACCTTTCCTTTGTGCATCAACTATTTCAATAATTCTATTTTGATGGACATTCTCTTCAGTTTTACCAAAGTATCTTGATGTCTCATTGTGTCAAATACTGCCTTATTGTTGAGGACAGTCAATCTCACCTCTTCTTACCTCTGGAATTCAGGTGTTTGGACAAAAGCAGTGATGAGATCTGGAGCTGAATGATTTCTGGTTAGTCTAATCTAGGCATGGATGAGTGGGTTGCTGGTGAGTACTGGCTGCTTGATAGGACTGTTAATGAGGCTTTGATCACCTTGCCTATGACTTCAGAGGAAACTAATTGGACAGAAATTAGTCCGATTGGATTTGTCTGGATTTTTGTGAACAGAACATACCCAGGTAACTTTCCACATTGTAAATTTACTGGACCAGCTTGACTAGAGGCGCCGCTTGTTCTATAGGGCAGTTATTCCACATTAGAGCTTTGCAGTGTATAGTGCACTCAGCCATTTCTTGACTTTACAAATTGTCAATCAAGTTGGCTGAAGACTGGCTACTGTGATGGTGGGAGGGAGGGAAAGCTGAGGTGGAAGATCTGTTCAGTGTTTCCGACTGATCATGTTTGTGAGCGCTTCAGCACAGGCATGCTGGGGATGGGGATGTTCTTGGAGCATATCCTTGTTAGTTGTTTAATTATTCCCCATCATTCATGACCAGATGTGGTAGGATTGTGATGGAAGAACTACCTAACTTTTGTAACATTAATTTTTTTCAAATACGTTTGCAAGAGAACTTGAATCTGATGTTGTTGTATCGAGGGAAGTTGAGCATTTAGAACCTGAGTAAATATAACATGGGGAACAGTATACTTAATAAAATTGAAATATTAAAATATAGAGGAACCATGAAGAAAAAAATGTAAGTTTGAGTGGATGAATTTAATTCAAGATGGGTATGGAAAATGCAAGGAGGGTGGTCAAAATTGCATTAAAGACAAGGAAGAAAGAAAGCAAATATTTTAAATAAATCTGAGAAAAAAAGCCACTGACTGTGGTGTTTAAACCATACTTGCCATTGTAATTGATAATTGGTTTATTATTGTCACATATGCAAAGATCCAGTGAAAAACTTTGCTTTGCATGCCATCCATACATTTCAAAACATAAGTACATTGAGCTAGTAAAAGCAGTATTCACACTGTTTAATGCTTTTCAATAGTGAGAAATAAAAATAGTCTTATCATTACTGAAATCAAGGAATACTCTTGAATGATTGCTGTGGCTTTAAGCCTTGTTCTAGCTGGACATGTGTGATAAAAAAGCCAATAATTTTATTTGACTAAATAGTTTTTTTATAACTCTGATAGTGGGAGCACATTTGCTTATTTTGGCCGTATTACCAAACATGAATATGAGCATAGTTTCAGCGATTTCAATAAAACAATTCTAATTCTCAAATATTCAGTGGGTTCTGTTCTAGTTATGTGTTCAGAATTCCATCAGTGTTGGATATGATAACCTTAATGACCATGTGAGTACTTTGAAAAGGAGCCAGCAATGAAAGCCGAAATGGAAATTAACATTTAAAATTGCCAAATGCATTTGGATCACCAGGTATTAAAAATAAAAAAAAAACAAGTATAAGATTTGCTGATTCTATTTTCACATGTGTGGTGATATCACATGTCACATGTACGAACGTGATTGGACGGAGCTATGAGCATGTATAGAAATGACAGAATGATCGAGAAGCTTGTACGTTAAGACGTGGTTGCTGTTTGCTGTTAAATGAAAGTTCTAGTTACATTATTCCAGAATATGTGTCATTATGAGTAACCCACGGTATGAGCACATTGAGGGCGTGGATACTTCCATGGACAATATTATTGCTTGGGGATCATCTAAACAAGAGCATGACGCCAGACTTAGACAAGTCTTTGAGGCAACACGCAAGGCAAACCTGAAGTTGAATAAAGACAAATGTCAGCTAGGAGTGACTGAATTTACCTTTGTGGGTGATATCATCAGCAATGAGGGTGTGCGTCCTGATCCATTGAAGGTTTCTGCTATTGAGAATATGCCAAACCGCAATGTAAAAAGGATTTTCAAAGGTTTATGGGAATGGTCAACTACATGGGAAAATACATACCCAATCTCACGGAACAGCTTGCTCCATTGAGGCAGCTAACAGAAAAGAAAAATGAATGGAGCTGGGATCATGAACAGGAGAAGGCATGGCAAAATCTCAAGAAAGTGCTCACGAAAGAACCTCTGTTGAAATTCTATGATGCTGAGAGACCCACCAAAATCTCATGTGATGCATCTCAAGCAGGCTTAGGGTCAGTATTACTCCAGAAACATGATCAGGAATGGCTACCAGTGGCATATGCAACTCGTTCGTTATCTGATCCAGAAACAAGGTATGCCCAAATTGAAAAAGAATTGCTCAGCATTATGTTTGCTTGTGAGAGATTTCATCAGTTTGTGTCAGGGCAATTTATTGATGTTGAAACCGATCATAAACCTTTGATTGCATTGTTTTAACAAACCTTTAAGCGACTGTCCTTTGCGAATTCATCAAATGATGATCAAATTGCAAATATGTATTGAATGTGTCATACCCACCTGCAAAATGCATGTACACGGCTGACACACTTTCCAGAGCTGTGGATTCAACAACAAAAGACAGTCACAGGAATGTTATTGATGTTCAGGTATTTATTGATATGGTCATTCAAACTGTACCTGTTGCTCCCAAAAGGTTGGAACTGCTGTGACTTGAGACAGAGAAGGACAAAATTCTCAGTCAGGTAATACAAAAGGTGATGGATGGATGGCCAGATAATAAGCATAACTGTACCTCAGTAGTACAAGATTATTGGAACCACAGATCAGAACTTTTTGTTGAGGATGGAGTATTGTACAAAGGTAGCAGAATTGTAATTCCTAAAAGTCTCCAAAAAGAAATGCTTGGGAAAATTCATGAAGGCCAGCTAGGTATTGAAAAGTGTAAGAGAAGGGCGAGGAAGTGATGTTTTGGCCCAGGATGAATCAAGAAATTGCAGAATTGGTGTCTTCTTGTCGAATATGCTTTAAGTACCAACCTAGCAACCCTAAGGAGCCACTGCATCCACATTCTAGTCCTCAGAGACCTTATCAGAAGGTAGGTGTTGATCTGTTTGTAACTGACAACAAAGATTATCTATTAATAACAGATTAATACTCCTTGTATCCAGAAATGTATGGTTTGGACAGAACAACAGCAGAGAATGTAATTACATGCATAAAATCAGTTTTTTCCAGACATGGTGTACCTGATGAAGTTTTCACAGACAATCGTCCACAATTCAATGGTGAATGCATGAAACATTTTGCTTGTGAATGGGGCTTTGTTCATACATCATCTAGTCCATTGTTCTCTCAGTCCAATGGATTAATTGAGAAATCGGTAGGAATTGTCAAGAAACTGATGCACAAAGCAAACGATAGTGGAGGTGATTTTTATAAAGCTTTATTAGCCTATTGCAGTACTCCACTTGAACGTGGATTTTCACCTGCTCAGCCCTTGATGGGACGCTGTTTGAGATCCAATCTGCCAATAGATGAGAGCATTCTGAGAACAGAGGGAGGTGAACAAGTGAAAAGATGGAAAGATGAACACAAAGCAAAGCAGAAAACATACTTCGACAGATGTTCTCGTCCTTTACCTGAACTGCAGCAAGGAGATGAAGTGAGGATACAAGACAAAATGAACACATGGACACAGAAAGCTACAGTACTTAAAGATGTACAACCCAGATCATACATGGTCCAAACAGAAGGAGCAGTGTTAAGAAGAAATTGCAAAGACCTCAAGAAAGAGCCAACTTCAGAGTTTCAGTTAACTGATGCAGACCAGATGAAACATGAAAATAACAAGGAAACACAAGAACTGTGTGAACCACTTAGAAGGTCTATTCGTGTCCATAAGCCCCCAGAGAGACTGATAGATACATGTTAAATTATGCACTTGTTTTGATTTATGTTGCTAATTGTTTTTCTTTTTAAGGAAAGGAAGATGTGATATCACATATCACGTGTAAGAACGTGATTAGACAGAGCTATGAGCATGTGCAGAAATGACAGAATGATCAAGAAGCTTGTATGTTAAGACGTGGTTGCTGTTTGCTGTTAAATGAAGGTTCTAGTTATGTTCTTCCAGAATATATGTCTTTATGAGTAACCCACAGTAAAGAACACAACAACATGCAGACCCTCAAATTTAGTCGTCGTACTATGTGCTCAGAGAAACAATTGTTAGGTCTTATTTGAGACTGGTCAGATTGATGTTAAGTAAAATATTGATATTAAACATTGTTTTAAGTCAGAAAATATACATTGAAAATTGAAGTCATATTGGTATGAATTAAATGAAATTATAACATGATTTTTTGCATTAGTCCGATGAAACAGTGTTTCAGAATTAGAATTAGGTTTATTATCATTGTCTTACATGATGTAAAATTTGTTGTTTTGCAGCAGCAATTCAGAGCAAAGACATAAAATTACTATAAATTACAACATAGATAAGAAGTACCATTGAGTTACTCCATGGACCATAGAGAATCTAAAGAAGCTGATCCATGAGAGAGAGGAAGAAGCTGCTCCTGAATTGTTAAATGTGGGCTTCAGGTTCCTGTACCTTCTTCCTGATGGTAGTAACAAGAAGAAGGCATATCCCAGATGTTGAGGGTTCTTATTGATGGATGCTGCCTTCTTGAGGCATCATCTCTTGAAGCTGTCATCAATGGTGGGTCCTGTTGTGCATGACGGAGCTGATTGAGTATATAACCCTCTGTAGCCTTTTGCAATCCTGTGCACTAGAGGCTTCATACCAGGCAGATGTCTCTTCATTATATATCTATGGAAATTTGAAAGAGACCTTGGAGTTTGAGAATATATGCTATGCCAAATGAAGTACAGCTGATAGCATGCCCTCTTTGTGAATGCATCAGTATGTTGGGCCTAGGACAGATCCTTGGAGATGTTGACACTCAGGAACTTAAAGCTGCTTACCTTTTTCAGCACTGACCCCTCAATGGGGACTGGTGCCTGTTCTCCTGACTTCCCCTTCCTGGTCCGCAATCAATTTCTTGGTCTTGCTGCCATTGAGTGCAACATTACTCAACCATATGATATGTCTCACTCCTGTATGCCTCCTCATTGCTATCTGTGATTGTTCCAACAACAGTAGTGTCACCTACAAACTTATAAATGGCATTTGAGCTGTGCTTTGTCATCAAGTCATCAATGTAGGGAAAGTAGTACCTGTATTGATTTTTAGCAAGAAGCTGCGATCACTGATCCATACTAACTGTGGTCTCCTGAGGGAGTCGAGGATCCATTTGCAGAGAGAGGTACAGTGATCCAGGTTTAGAAGCCCAGTGATTAATACAGAGGGGATGATGGCATTGAACCATAGAACATTAAAGCACAGAAACAGGCCTTTTGGCCCTTCTTGGCTGTGCCGAACCATTTTTCTGCCTAGTCCCATTGACCTGCACCTGGCCCATATCCCTCCATACACCTCTCATCCATGTACCTGTCCAAGTTTTTCTTAAATGTTAAAAGTGAGCCCACATTTACCACTTCATCTGGCAGCTCATTCCACACTCCCACCACTCTCTGTGTGAAGAAGCCCCCCCCCATGTTCCCTTTAAACTTTCCCCCTTCACCCTTAACCCATGACCTCTAGTTTTTTTCTCCCCTAGCCTCAGTGGAAAAAGCCTGCTTGCATTCACTCTATCTATACCCATCATAATTTTATATACCTCTATCAAATCTCCCCTCATTCTTCTACGCTCCAGGGAATAAAGTCCTAACCTATTCAACCTTTCTCTGTAACTCAGTTTCTCAAGTCTCGGCAACATCCATGTAAACCTTCTCTGCACTCTTTCAACCTTATTAATATCCTTCCTGTATTTCAGTGACCAAAACTGCACACAATACTCCAAATTCGGCCTCACCAATGCCTTATACAACCTCACCATAATATTCCAACTTTTATACTCAATACTTTGATTTATAAAGGCCAATGTACCGAAAGCTCTCTTTACTACCCTATCTACCTGTGACGCCACTTTTAGGGAATTTTGTATCTGTATTCCTAGATCCCTCTGTTCACTGTCTGAACGCTGAGTGTAATTGATAAACAGGAGCTTGACGTATGTTTTGGTATTGCCTAGGTGTGCCAGAACAGAGTGTAGTGTCAGTGAAATTGTGCAAAATTATTGGCAAAACTGAATCAAGTCAAGTTGAGGATAAAGAGGTTTTAACTAAAATTACAGTAAAATGCCACTCCCAAATTGGGGTAATTTTGTAAAAGGAATAAAGTGTGAGTGGAGGATAATTGTGTATAAACTACAGACATAAAAATCAATTTTCAATCTCTTAGAACACTGTGGTCAACAGGTTTGATTGGCAGGTAAATTGTACAATAATCACCACCCTGTTCATGAATACTGCTGCAACTCTGAGTAGCCAGAAAGCAGTCATCACCTATAAATATTAAGAGGTTTATGCCAAAAGCTAGTTGTTTATTCAGTTACTTGAATGCTGGGAGAAGAACAAAGTATAAAATAATTTCCTTTTAGGAACTGGGTGTTAGACTTTATCACTTCGCTGTTATGTTTTAATTGACTTTGATATTAACATTTAGAGTTCACTTTTATTTGTATTTAACTATTGTGATTAACAGTTATGAAAATACCAAAACATAATGGGTAGTAATATTTGAGGGTTCTTATATAAATGCATTTGAATTTTACCAAAAACTTTGTATTTTTGCCCTCATCTGCCTTGCCAACTGTTCACACAGCAAAAACCATAAGCAAAAGTTCACTTCATCCTGATTGACACTCGGCTAAGTATCAAATCCCTATCCATTCGTCAGTTAGGCTGCCTATTACCACTGCAGTATTTGCCTCCATTTTGTCCACTTGCTTTATGACCGACACAGAATTCTGCTTGCTGCACTGGCCTTGGCATAAATTCATGTTTCCTGTACTACCAAATGTACAAGTCAAAATCTTCAGCCTCACCTGTCTTAAGCTTGCAAACTCCATCTCTGCTGCTCCAGTACCTATATAAGCATCTTGATTATTATCCTCCACATCTGAAGAATCAAATGTTCTGAATTAAAGCTAAGTTATGTACCTTTTGATATGGCTGTCTTTATAAACTTTTGATATAACTGTCTTTCAAATTTAGGCTTTTGCCTGTCGCTTATCTTGATTGGTTACCTTAATAAATATTTCTACAGCTCAGTACCAAGCATATTGTTTCAGACTTAGTATTGTCTGATTGTTTATATCTCGTGTTGGTATTGGGAGACAGTGAAAAGTGATAGGTTTTTCAACAATTTTCTGCGATTGCATCTGCAGTATAGGGCAACTTTTTCACTTTCCATTTGTGATGGAGATGGCTAATAAGGAGGACAATGTCCCTTTCATGCAGCCTTGGTGGTTACAAGTGAAAAAGAGCATTATCAAGTTGATGAATGAATTTCATTAAATCTCCTCATTAGATAAGGAGCTGCAATCATCAGCAGTGGAACATGTTGCTTTCCAAAGGCAGATAAAATAGTTCCTTTAAAATGTAACTATATTAAGCAGCATGACTTCAAAGCCACTGCCCATTTTGATACTTTGCAGCTGCTACAGCCCAAAGTAAAACAAATGAAACACTCCTCCCTCATAGATACTAAATTAGTATATTACTGGAATTTTAAAGCATTGCTTCTGCTGGTTCAATGGATTGGATTGGAATACTTTATGTTCTGACAGTGCTTCCAACAAAATCAAAGTCTTTAAGCTCTGCAGCTTTTCAGCTTCAGGAAACCTAATCACAAATGAGCAGATTAGATTGCAGTTTATGGAAAAACATAGTGTGGATGAGTTGTTTGGCTAAAATTTTAGTGAGGCAGGGTAGATTATCATGGGGGTGTGGGATGGTGGGCAGAATGGAAATCAACTACCATATAGCTGTTAGGGATATGTCATTTAAAGCTCATTTTATTGCCATATGAATTGGAGAATCATTACAGCACAGGAGGCAGCCACTCGGCCCATTGAATCTCTGCCAGGCTGCCATGTTGAGCAGCCCAGTCAGTTCAAACCTGGTAGCATTGCAAGTTTATTCAAGCGAGTATCCAACTTTCTGTTGAAATCATTAATTATGTCATCTTCCATTTCCCTTTTAAACTGTGAATTCCAGGTTATTGCAACCTTCTCATACCTCCCACACTTATCCTCAATTTCCCTACTTCCCCACTGGCCCAACCCACCTTTCTTTCCCCCACCCTACCAATATATTTCTTTCCCAAAGCTTTAAACCAGTGTTCCTTTGGGCACTTTTAGCTAATGAGCACATTCATAATTCTGCACTTGACTAAATTTCATCCTCCTTTGCTCCAAAGAGAACCACAGCTTCCCTAACCTAATCTTGGACTTAAGATTCCTCGGACCTCTTCTCTGGAACTAATCTGGTAAATATCTTCTCTACCCTATCAAGAACATGCTTCCTATACTTTGGTGACCAGAACTGGATGGAATGTGACTTTATTGGCACTTTACGAAGTTTCTCTGTGGCTTCTCTTCTGTTGTACTGTTTTTTTTATTAATGAAACCCAAGTCAATATACACTCCGCAGCCACTTTATTAGATACCTGCTTGTTAATGTAAATATCTAATTAGCCAATCATGTGTATAAAAGCATGCAGACATGGTCAAAAGATTCAGTTGTTCAGACCAAACATCAGAATGGGGAAAGAATGCAAACTCAGTGACTTTGATGGTGGAAAGATTGTTGGTGCCAGACAGGGTCGTTTGAGCATCTCGGAAAATGCTGATCTCCTGGGATTTTCATACACAACAGTCTCTAGCGTTTACAGCGAATGTTGCAGAAGACCAAAAAGAAACATCCAGTGAACAGCAGCTCTATGTGCAAAAATGCCTTGTTATTGAGAGAGGTCAGAATAGAATGGCCAGAATGGTTCAAGCTGTCAGGAAGGTGACAGTAACTCAAATAAGCACTGTTACAACAGTGGTAGGCAGAAGACCATCACTGAAGGCACAACACGTTGAAGTGGATGGGCTACAGCAGAATACCACACCAGGTTCCACTCCTGTACCTAATAAAGTGGCCACTGAGTCTACACTTTGCTAATGACTCTCAATATGTCCTGCTACCTTCAAAAATATGGGCACATAAGCCCACCAAATCACTCTGTTCTGTGTTGCCTCTCCTCATACCCTGATACAAAAATGAATAATCTTCTACTTCCCTGCATTAAATCCCAACTACCCCTTTTCTATCATCTTCCAAATGGTTCGGTGACACACGTGCAAGGTTAGCATCGTTGGAAAATCTTGAAGTTTCTCTCTGTATTCCAATATCAACGTTTCATGTTATTTCTCACGTTCCTTTGTCAGAGAAGGAACATATTTATCCATTTGTCTATGTTAACTCTAAGAGCAATCACATTATCCTCCATTCTCTCATTTCTCTACGAGCTGTTTTTCCCTCACGTGCTAATTGATAACCCCTGATTCTTTCACGAGCTGCTGCACTAGGGATATTGCATACCAAACAGACAGTTTGCCTTTAGTATGTGAGAGGAACTTGGGGAATACCTAATCCTACCTGTTAAACTCGATACCTGATAATTACGAGGACAGTGCTTGTACCCTTTCCTGAACAAGAATGTCACACATACCATTTTCCCGTACTGTGGTACCTCTCAATCTAGGAACATTGGAACTATGGTCAGACTTTATTTGACCTGAGAAGAATAGCCAGCTTTTTCAAAATATCATGCCTGTCTTCATCTTTCCTTTTCTATCATTTCAATTTCTACCAATATTTTCAGCAATCCTGTGGTAAACATTTAGATAAAGAATATTCTACTCTTAACCTGTCATCTTTTTTTATACCTTTTAAGCCCCACTTGGCATCTTACCACTTGCTTTCCATTTGCTTGCCAGTAAATGTTAACGGAAGTGAGAAGAGTTGCATAATTGTCGCACCAGTAAGCAGTATCTTACACATACCAACACAAAATAGACTTCACAGTGATGCAGCTAGCAGAAGTCTGATGACCTAGGTTCAACCTGTCTTAACTACATGGGTTTCTTATGGGAGCTCTAATTTCCTCCCACTTCAGTTTGAGAGATTAATTACTCACTGTATTGCCCTAGTGAGTCCGGCTGGTGGCACAGTGACATCAGCACCGGACTCCGGAGCAAAGGCTCCAGAGTTCAAATCCAGTCGGGCCGCTCCCAGACACGCTTTCCATCTGTGCCGGGTTGAGTGTCGAGCTCGCAACTCGGCCTCGTAAAAAAAAACAACTGCACTGTGAGAAGGACGTGGGGGACCACTCACAGAATCTTTCCTCCAAGACAACCACTTGAAAAAGTGGTCGCCGAGGCTCTGGCAGAGTATGGCGCACATGGCCTTAGTATGTAGATAAATGATAGAATATGGGGGGGGGGATGCAGGATGAATAAAATGGATTAGTGTAGGATTAGATTAAAATGGGTGCTTGGTGGTCAGCATGGTCTTGGTGGCTGAGGGTTCTGTTTCTGTGCTCTATCCCACTATAACAAATATGTACACGTGGGCCAGCCAGAAATGGTGCAAGTTTAAAAGAAGCTTTGCATATTACTGTAGAATTTGAATTTATGAATGAATGCACACTAAATACTTGGGGTACGCAAAAATGTTAAATTTTTAGGCTTGATGCTCTGTTATTTTTAGCTTCCAACTCTGTTTATGCAAATGTGTACACAGTGTGTTGTATGTCTGGATTCCTGGTTATACAATAGATTCCTGAGGTTAATCTCTCCAGCTTTGGATATGTCATATGAGCTGTGTGCCATAAATTAAGTATTTTATTTCACTGTGAAACTTTGATATTAGTTTTGACTCAAGTGTAGCATGTACTTCAGTTTGATCAGAACAGCAAGCAAAATTTCCAACAGAATTGTGCATCTTGATTGCATTAATGTTTTGTTAAGCATCTGTGTAATCATGTGAGTGAACTTGTAATTATGAGGTAGCCAACACAAAACTGTACTTCCCATGTATGTCACTGCATCACAAACCAAATGGTGATAAAATCACTTGTTTAAGATGTTCCAGGTGAAGCAATACTTCATCTGCACACCTGTTGGGGTCATTTGTAGTATCTGGTGCTCCCGATGTGGCCTCCTCTGCACTAGTAAGACCTGACATAAATCGGGGGACAGCTTTGACCTCTACTCTATCTGCCGAAAGCGGAAATTCCCCATAGCCAACCATTTGAATTCCTATTCCCAGTCTCGTTTTGACATGTTGATCCTGGACCTCTTCTTCTACCGTGATGAGGCCACTCTCAGGGTGGAGGAGCAACACCTCATATTCCATCTAGGTAGCCTCCAACCTGAATGTATGAACATCGATTTTGCCAGGAATTTATTTTATCTCTTTTATTCTCTTTTTCTTTTCCCTTCCCTCTTCCCTTTTCTTCTTTCCCCTCTTACCTCTTTTCCTCACCTGCTTATCACCTCATCCTTTCTCTTCCCGTTCTCCTATGGTCCACTCTGCTTTCCTATCAGATTCCTTCTTCTCCACCCTTTTACCTTTCCCACCCACCTGACTTCCAACTGTCACATACTAGCTTGTCCTCCTTGCCCTCCCCCCACTTTCTTATTCTTCCATCAGCCCCCTACTTTTCCAGTTAAAATATATATGCAAACTAAATCTGTGGTTGCTGTAAATCTGAAATGAAAGCAGAAAGTGCTGAAATATTTGGTGGGTAAGGTAGTTTCCGTGGAGAAAGTAATGATAAGTTTTCAAATTGATGATTTTTCATCAAGCTAAGTAAACAATCAAATATGAGGAAATCTGTTGTTTTCTTGTGATCCTTTTCAGACAGTCCCCTGATTCCTCACATCACAAGATGCCTAGGCATGATTTTTTTAAATATGGGTTACTATGGTATATCAGCCACTACCTCCTCCATGGCCTCTTCTACTGCCATGATGAGGCCTCTCTCAGGATGGGAGAGCAAATAGAGCTCATATTCTATTTTAGTAGCCTTCAACTTGACACCATGAACATTGATTTCTCTAACTTCTGGTACTTTTCCTCTCCTCACCCTTCTCTCTTTTACCATTCTCCATTCTAGTTCCTCTCTTAGCCCTTCTCTTGTCCTCACCTGCCATCATCTCTCTCTGCTGCACCTCGTTCTTCCCTTTCTCCGGTGGATCTTGTCCTGTACTATCAGATACCTTTTTTCTTCAACACCTTACCTTTTTCACCAATCACTTCACAGCTTGTACTCCTAACCCCCCCCCCCCCCCACCCCATTCAGGCTACTTCCTCCTTCCTTTCCAGTCCTGATGAAGAGTCTCAGCCCGTCATCTCAAAGATGCTGCCTGACTTGCTGAGTTTCTGTAGAATTTTTTGTGTTAGGTCCATAACCTGACATGTCTCTTAAGTTGGAAATGTGCGAGAGGATCTCACAGAAACAACCATGATGGGAGAGTGAGCAGGTGAGGAAAGAGTGGCTGCCATTTGGCCTCACTGACTAAGTCTGCTCAATGTTCCCAGCTCTGCTTGGCTTGATCCAGTCCTCAGATGTTGATGACAGAGAGAAAGGCTCACGGAGATGCCCCATTTGCTTCTGGCAGAAGATCCCTGTGGCTCTGCAACAGCCATCAAATCCATTCCCGTCTGCCCCTACCAGATTCCCAAATGCTCATTTGTGTGCATGATGTGTCGTACACATGGGAGGATCTGTCTGCTGGAGGTGCTGGTGATTAAGAAGGCAGTTAGTATACTTGCCTTCATTCCAAAAGAACTTTAATATCGGAGCAAGCATCTCTTGCCGTAAACGTACAAACCCTTGGTGATGTCATATTTTGAGTAGTGTGTGCTGTCTTGGTTATTTCATTTGAAGAATGATGTTCTTGCAATGGACGAAGTTCTGTAAAGGTTAATCGAACTGACTCTTGAGATGATTACTGACATATAGAGTGAGATATGATCTATTAGTGTGTTGCCAAGAGTTTGGGAGAATGAGACGGCATCTTTTTAGAAGTCTAGAAAATTATAGAATTGGATAGATTAAATGCAGGAAGGTTATTCCCAATGACCAGTACTAAATGCCAAAGACCTTGGGTCACAGCCCAAGGATAAGAGTAAGCCATTTAAGATAAGGAGACCAAGATAAGGAGAGTGAAGGTGGGAGAAAGAAATAGGTGAAAAGAAGGTGAATTTCTCTGACAGGGTAAAGTCACTTGGCAGATGGGATTATTTAAGCTGCTTTGATGGTATGTGAGGCCTCCAACGGTCATAGTCGACCATGGATGTTACGTACCAGCTGTCAACAGTCAATCAATACTCAAGCCGGTGCACAAGCCAGGGCAGAGTGATATGGAGCACAAGCTGTTGCCCATCCAGAAGGCTCCCCCTCTCCATGCAGTGGAAAGGCAGGAACTGATACAGTTTGGCACCAGCGGCGCCATAGGGATTGCCAGTCAGTGTTGAACTCAGGGTAAATGCAAGCAAGCTTTTTCCACTGAGGTTGGGTAGGACAACAACAAAAGGCCATGAGTTAAGGGTGAAAGGTGAAATATTTAAGGGGAACATGAGGGGAAATGTCTTCACTCAGAGGGTTGTGAGAGTGTGGATTGAGCTGCCAGCACAAGTGGTAAAGGGAAGCTCGATTTCAACACTTAAGAGAAGTTTGGATAGGTACATGGATGGTAGGGGCATGGACGGCTATGGTCCTGGTGAGGTTGATAGGATAGTCAGGTTAAATGGTTTGGCACAGACCAGATGGGCCAAAGGGCCTGCTTCTTTGCTGTACTTTCTGTGACTCTAGGACTCTATGTTATTTAAATTTGGAGAATTTGATATTGAGTCCTGAAATCTGCAGTGTGGTCAGATGGATGTGTTTTGTTCCACAAGCTTGCATTGGATCTCGTTGTAACAGCACGGGAGATGGGATGGGGAAGTAGGTTGGCAGGCAACTTGAAGCTTAGGGTTATTCCTGTAGCCAGAGTGCTACAGCCAAAGTAGCACCCAATCTGTGTTGGGCTTCTCCAAATTCAGTAGACCAGATAATAATAGGTGCCTTTGGGTCCCTGAATCGTGGCAGCGGAAGATGCAGCAGGGTCGCCACACTTCCTGTTGCTCAGGAAAGTGCCTTAAGGCAGGGAGCAGTAGATGGGCAGGGAAGAAGGGTCAAGTCTGTTGCAAAGAGAGCAGTCCCCTATTAGATTCTGAAAAAGAAGGGATGAAATCATTGGAGATGGTGGAATTTGTGAAAGATGATTTATTGAATGCATTGGCTGATGGGATGGAAGGTAAAAGGACTAGGAGAGTTCTGTTCTTGTTCTGTTCATGAGGAGAAGTAAGAGCAGAGTTGTGGGAAATTTATTTGATCATGAGATGTAGATATTGCAGACAATGTCAGCATTTACTGTCTATCCCAAGCTGCTTATGAATTTCAGCCATGTTATTGGAACAGGAGCTGTATACAACTCATACTGGATAAGGATGGCATAATTTCCTTTCCTGAAAGATATTAGTGAACCTGGTTCTATTTGGAACAATGCAGGAATGTTCTGTGACCAATACCATACCAACTTTTTATTACAGATACTTAACTGAATTTCATTGCACCAACAGAAAAGATCATTGCAGGCTCAATATACTCAACTAGTAACTTAATCACCATGCTACACTTCCCCTACTCGTGGGGGGAAAGGGGGGAAGGTGTTTCAGAATAATCACCTTTGGCACTGTATAACCTGATGCTGACCTACTATTGGGTCCCAATACTGAATTATTGAACTAGTAGTATGAGCTTGCTGAAGGTTGTAGTGAATTACAGGCTGTACTTGGGACAATCCCCAATGCTTTTATGAAATCTGTGATCTAGTCAGAGAAGTTCCACTGTATTCTCTTTTATAATGTACTATTACTAGCAATTACACTCACTGACCACTTTATAAGGAAGCTCCTGATAAAGCTAATAAAGTGGCCACAAAGTGTATGTTCATAGTCTCTGCTGCTGTAGCCCATCCACTAAAAGGGTTCACATGTTGTGCATTCAGAGATATTCTTCTGCACACCACTGTTGTAACACATGGTTAGTTAAGTTAATATTGTCTTCCTGTCAGATTGAACCAGCCTAGTCATTCTCCTCTGAGCTCTCTCTTTAACAAGGTGTTTTAGCCCACAAAACTGCCACTCACTTGAATGTCCTTTGCTTTTTTTTTGCACCATTCTCTGTAAACTCTAGAGAGAGTTGTGCGTGAAATTCCAAGGAGATCCGCAAATTCTGAGATATTCAAACCACCTCGTCTGGCACAATCATTCCACGGTCAAAGTCACTTAGATCACATTTGTTCCTCATTCTAATGTTTGGACTGTACAAGAACTGAACCCCTTCACCATGCATTGAGTTGCTGCCATGTGATTGGCTGATTAAATAATTGGCTAATTAATGATCAGGTGTACCTAAGAAATGCCCACTGAGTGTAGAGGAATCTGCTTTCAGCAATAGATGTGTATTTATATCCATAACTAAATTTATTAAAACAAATTTAAGTTACATTTTTTAAATTAATTTTTTGCTGACCCCGTATGCCAATTGATAAGTCTGAGGATGTTTAGTAACATTTAGTTTAAATGATGGCTAGGATTCTATCAGTTTGGAAGTGGGTAGAATTCAATGGGAAGGGACAATCTTTTTTCATATCAGGAAAAGTATTAAAATAATTCAGTTTGTTATTAATTGAGATGTAATTATGTTTGATGCAATAAGTTACTTAAGTAAGCTATTGTGAAATTATGAAAGTATTGCATGGAATCGTATGTGCACATATACACTCAGTGGCCACTTTATTAGTTACCTCATACACCTAATAAAGTGGCCACTGAGTGTATGTTCATTGTCTTCTGCTGCTATAGCCCATCCCCTTCAAGGTTTGACATGTGCATTCTGAGATGCTCTCCCACACACCACTGTTGTAATTCATGATTATTTAAGTTACTGTTGCCTTTGAGTCAACTGGAACCAGACTGGCTATTATCTTCTGATGTCTCTCATTAACAAGATATTTTCAGCCATAGAACCACTGCTTACTGGATATCTTTTTAGTTTTTCACACCATTTTCTGTAAACTCTAGATTGTTTTTGATGATTAGATATTTACATTAACAAGCAGGTTACAGGTGTACCTAATAAAATGGCTACTCGGTGTAAAAATAAAGAAGATATATCCAAGATTTTGAAGCAAGATTTTAATAATGTGCCTTTTTTTTTAAAGTCCACACATCATCTTCCTATCGCAGTCTGTTCTATCTGGAGGAATCCATCTCTGTGGAATTCGACTGTGCCATGAAATAGCGCATGCCTGGTTTGGATTAGCGATTGGTGCTCGAGATTGGACTGAAGAGTGGATAAGTGAAGGCTTTGCTACTTATTTGGAGGATATAATTTGGGCAAAAGCACAGAAGGTACAATTTTATTTTCCCTTGTGCTATGTCACATTAGCACCCAGTGTCTGAGATTAGGCTTGTTGCTGTTGTAATTCTGGTGGTGCAGAGTTTCTTTCAAATTAATAACTTTTCTCTTGAAATAAAGGAGAAAAGAGTTTCATAAAAAAGATAAAGAATGCAAGAATATCTTCTGATCTATAATCTACCACCGTTTGGTAGATATGCCAACATAAACATGAATCCCAGCACTGGATTGTCAGTCAATGCTGTTATTTATTTATTTTTACCTTCGTAGCAGAAATTGTGTTGGAAAACTAGGACAAAAATGAGAATAGTTCTACCTTTGAGACTGAGAGAAGCCTTCAAAGTTTTTGTTTTCTTTTGCCAGCATTTTTTCTATGCAGTTACGTAGAGATATTTTCTTCTAAGGGCTTGCATTTTCTGAGCCTTTTTCTAACGGAATTGTTTATGTCCTGTCATTTTAAAGATTATTAAACACTTTGGCAAGTATAACATAATGCAACTAATGTAATCCCCATCCAAGTATTGTGTGCATTGAAAGTGTAAATTTCAGTATCCCTTTGCGTGAAAAGTTGCAGCAGTGCGAAAGTATCCAAGTTATTACTATCAGCTGATTAATGAAAGACCTCCCATGTTCTTTGTGAAACTCAAGTCATAAGAAGCTGTTTATTTTTCCAAGTCTTTTTTTCACTATTTGAATTTTATGCTCTCAGCTGTGACATGCTTTGGAATACCCTAAGGATATCAGAATCAGAATCAGGTTTTAGTATCACTGGCATATGTCGTGAAATTTAACAGCAGCAGTACAATACAATACATGA
Organism: Hemitrygon akajei; assembly: GCF_048418815.1. Classification (NCBI taxonomy): domain Eukaryota; kingdom Metazoa; phylum Chordata; class Chondrichthyes; order Myliobatiformes; family Dasyatidae; genus Hemitrygon; species Hemitrygon akajei. Next base: position 42,993,400 of record NC_133125.1, read on the forward strand.
TAAATATAGAAAAAAGTAAATCAATTATAGTAAGTATATATATGAATAATAAATAGTTAAATTAAAAATAGTGCAAAAACAGAAATAATAAAAATGAGGTGGTGGTCATGGGTTCAATGTCTATTTAGGAATCGGATGGCAGAGAGGAAGAAACTGTTCCTGAATCACTGAGTTTGTACCTTTAGGCTTCTGTGTCTCGTTCCTGAAATTCACAATGAGAAGAGAGCATGTGTTGGTTGATGGAAATCCTTAAGGATAGATGTCACCTTTCTGAGGTACTGCTCCTAAGGAGGCTAGTACCAAAGATGGAGTTGAATGATCTCACAGCTTTCTGTAGCTTCTTTTGATCCTGTGCAGTAGCGCCCTCCCCTTACCAGAGAATGATGCAGCCTGTTAGAATGCTGTCCACAGTGTTTTAGATGACAAACAAAATCTCCTCAAATTCCTATGAAATATAGTGCTGTCTTGCTTCTTTATAGCTGCATCAATATGTTGGGACCAGTTTAAATCCTCAAGAGATTTGAGACCCAGGAACTTGAAATTGCTCACTCTCTCCACTTCTGTTCCCTCTACGAGGATTGGTTTGTTCCCTTGTCCTACCCTTTCTGAAGTCCACAATCAGCTCTTTTGTCTTACTGATGTTGTGTGCAAGCTTGTTTCTGCAAAACCACTCTACTAGCTGGTATATCTTGCTTCTGTACACCCTCTCATCTCTATCTAAGATTCTGCCAACAATCAGCGAATTCATAGATGGCATTTGAACTATGCTCAGCCACACAGTCATGAATATAGAGAGAGTAGAGCAGTGGACTGAGCACACATTCCTAAGGTGCACCAGTGTTGATCGTCCACGAGGAGAAAATGTTATTACCAATCGCACAGATTGTGGTCTTCCAATTAGGAAGTCGAGGACCCAATTGCAGAGGGAGGTACAGAGGCCCAGGTTCTGTAGCTTCTCAATCAGGACTGTGGGAATGATGGTGTTAAATGCTGAGCTATAGTCAATGAACAGCAGCCTGCCATAGGTGTTTGTTTTGTCCAGGTGATCTAAGGTTGTGTGAAGAGCCATTGATATTGTTCCTGCTGCAGACCTATTGAGGTGATAGGCAAATTGCAGTGGGTCAAGGCAGGAGTTGATTCTAGCCTTGATCAGCCTCTCAAAACATTTCATCACCATACTGCTACTGGACGATAGTCATAAAGGCAGCTCACACTACTCTTCTTGGGCACTGGTATAATTGTTGTCCTTTTGAAGCAGGTGGGAACTTCTTACTGTAGCAGTGAGAGATTGAAAATGTACTGGAATACACCTGCTAGTGGGCTGGCACAAATTTTCAGAGCCTTACCAGGTATCCTGTCGGAGCTTGCCGCCTTGCGAGGGTTCACCCTCCTGAAAGACAGCATGTCATCACCCTCCGAGACAGAGATCATAGAGTCACCAAATGCAGCAGGGATTTTCACAGCTGTAGTTATATTCTCCCTTTCAAAGCAGGCATAAAAGCCGTTAAACTCATCAGGTAGTGAAGCATTGTTGCTATTCATGATGTTGGGTTTTGCTTGTAGGAAGTAATGTCCTGCAAACCCTGCCAGAGTTGATGTGCATCCGCTGTCGCCTCTAACTTCTCTTGGAATCATTTAGTAGCTCTTGAGATAGCCCTCCGCAAGTCAAATCTGGCTTTCTTGTACAGGCCTGGGTTGCCAGACTTGAAAGCCACAGATTTAGCCCTCAGCAGATAACAAACCTCCTGGTTTATCCACAGCTTTTAGTTTGGGAATGTACAGCAATTCTTTGTAGGCAGACACTCATCCACACATTGTACAACTGTGCTGACAAGGGAAGTCAAAGCTAATGTAAAAGCAAAAGAGAGGGCATACAACAAAGCAAAGATCAGTGGGAAGATAAAGGATTGGGAAGATTTTAAAAACCTACAGAGAGCAACTAAAAGAATCAATAGGAGGGACAAGTTGAAATGTGAAAGCAAGCTAGCAATAATATCAAAAGCTTCATGTAGCAGGGCATCAAAGGGTGATGACTGGAAGAATTGGATCAGCCCATGAGTGAATGGCAGAGCAGACTCGATGGGCCGAATGGCCTACTTCTGCTCCTATATCTTATGGTCTTAATGAAATTGGTAACAACTGCGACATATTCATCCAGATTCAAAGGTGAATTCCTGAATACAGTCCAGTCCACTTACAGGATTCAAAGCAGTCCTGTAAGTGCTCCTGTGCTTCCCTTGGCTGTTCTACTGGTGCTGCAGTCTTCAGTCTCTGCCGTATTCAGGGAGCAGATGTACAGCTAGGTGATCAAACTTTCTGATGTGTGGGACAACACAGGAAGCACTCTTGATCTTAGTGTAACAGTTGTCCAGTGTGTTGTTTCCCCTGGTACTACAAGCGATTTGTTGATCATTATTTAATGATTTTTTTCATGCTTGTCTGGTTAAAATCATCCAAAATGATGGTGAAGGTGTCAGGGTGTGCTGTTTCGTTCATGTTCATCACATCGCTCGGATCATATAGAGCCTGTTTGATATTGGCCTGAGGTGGAATTTTCACTGCTACCAAAAAGATCGATGAAATCTCCCATGGCAGGTAAAATGGTTGGCACTTAATTGTATGATGTTCCAGGTCTGGTGATCAAAATTGGGACATCACCAACACATTAGTACACCATGAGGAGTTGATCATGAGGCATATACCACCACCTCTGCTTTTGAGAGACTTGACAGTCCTATCTTGATGGTGCGTAGTGAATTCGTCAATCTGAATCGCTGCATCTGGTATAGAAGGGGTTAACCAGGATTCCTTTAAGCAGAGGACACACACTGTCCTAATATCTCTCTGATACAGCACCCTAGCTCTGAAATCGTCAATTTTATTTACCAGAGACTGTGCATTTGCCAGCAAGATAGTCGGTATTGAAAGTCGAAAACCTCGTTCATTTTTTAAACACACCTGTAGCCCCAAGCAACGGCCACATTTCCGATGAAGAGTACCCCTAGCACGGATATTATGGCCACAGTAAGCATTATTTTTGTCGGTTGTAGGCTGCGACCTTTTGTTCTATTGCGTTAAAATATCTTTATTGACTGTACAGACCTTGGATGTAGTTGTGATTCTTAGCTGTAGCAGGCTGAAGTAGGAATATTTAGTCGTATCCATCGATATATATATAAAAGACGGTGAGGACAATTAAGGATGAAGGAAAATGAAAAGTGTTGGAGCTTTCTAAGGAAACTATCATTTTTTGGATTGATGTATTTTAGAATCAATAGATTGTCTGAGTTGTTCTTTTATTCCATTGAATTTTCCAACCAGTTAGTACTTGGCCTTTCCACTAAACCCTGAAAAAATTATCCAATTCCATTTTGTAATTTATTGCTTAGTGTGCTTGCACCACCTTTTCAAATGTTGACTGCTAGATCATTACTAGTTGTATAATTTGTTTTCGTGAAAAATCAATATCCTCTGATTACTGACTATTCTGTCGCTGGAAGCAGTTACTTCTTATTCATCCTAATAGACTTTGTTACGATTTTGAACAGCTTTATCCAATATCCTCGGATTTCCCGTAAGAAGAAAATGACATGATTGTTCTAGCCTCTCCGTATGACTGTATCCTGTATCCCTGGTTACATCTTAAAAATATCTCTAATAAACAAATCTATGAATTTACCTCATTCCCATGATGATGGATATAGGCAGCAGATGCCATTGTAACACTCAGCAAAAAACAAACTACTAGAGGAACTAGTGGGTCAAAAGCATCTGAAAGCAAAGAAATAGGCAACTGTTTCAGGTTGGGACCCTGCATCAGATAGATAGATAGATAGATAGATAGATACTTTATTCATCCCCATGGGGAAAGTCAACTTTTTTTCCAATGTCCCATACACTTGTTGTAGCAAAACTAATTACATACAATACTTAACTCAGTAAAAAATATGATATGCATCTAAATCACTATCTCAAAAAGCATTAATAATAGCTTTTAAAAAGTTCTTAAGTCCTGGCGGTAGAATTGTAAAGCCTAATGGCATGTGTAGAGAGAAAATGGCTATTACTAGAAACTGAAAGGAAGGGGTAGGATAGGGGGTCTGGTAGCTGATAAGTAAGACCAGGTAAGGTGAGGGCTGATCACAGATGGAGCAATGAGGGAAGTGGAAGGCTGGATAGTGATATGAAACCAGATAAGGAAGGAATGAAGGACAGATGGGGGAGAGGGAGGTGCTGTAGAAAGACAAGGGCTGGTGGGTGATGGATAGAAATAGATAAGAGAAAAATAGTGGATAGAACCAGGTTGGTAGAGGGGAGGGGGAGGGTGGTAGCAACTGGAAGGGGATAAGAGTATATAATATATATAAGTATAGATAAAATATAAAAACAAGGTAGCAAAAGTTTTAAAAAATATATAAAGTGGAAGAGGGTGGTTAAAGTCAACGTAGGTCCCTTGGAAGACGAGAAGAGGAAATTCATATTGGGTGATAAGGAAATGGCTGAGGCATTGAACGACTATTTTGTGTCGGTCTTCACAGTGGAGGACACGTCTAATATGCCAAAGAATGATGTTATGGAAGAAATGGGAGGTGAGCATCTCGATAAAATCACTGTTACTAAAGAGATAGTGATGAGCAAACTAGAGGGCCTGAAGGTAGATAAGTCCCCTGGTCCTGATGGGATGCATCCAGGGTGCTGAGGTTATAGTAGACGCGTTGGTAATCATTTACCAAAATTCTCTGGACTCTGGGCAGGTCCTGGCGGATTGAAAGACAGCAAATGTCACGCCACTTTTTTAAAGTAGGCAAAAGACGGGCAACTGTAGGCCAGTTAGCTTAACATCTGTAATCGGGAAAATGCTTGAAGCTGTCATTAAGGGTGAAATAGTGAAATATTTAGAAAGGAGTGCTTCCATTAGATGCAGCATGGATTCAGAAAGGGCAGGTCCTGTTTGACAAACTTACTGGAGTTCTTTGAGGACATAATGAGTGCAGTAGATAGAGGGGAACAGGTGGATGTCGTATACTTGGATTTCCAGAAGGTATTCGATAAGGTGCCACATAAGAGACTTATAAATAAGATACAGATGCACGGAGTCGGAGTAAGTGTATTGGCATGGATAGTGGATTGGTTAACTGATAGAAGGCAGAGAGTTGGTATAAATGGGTGTTTCTCCGGTTGGCAGTTTGTGGTGAGTGGGGTGTCGTAGGGGTTGGTGCTGGGCCCACAGCTGTTTACCATTTTCACTGATGATTTGGAAGAGGGGACTGAGTGTAGCGTAGCAAAATTTGCTGATGACACTAAACTGAGTGGAAAAGCAAATTGTACAGAGGATGTGGAGAGTCTGCAGAGGGATAGAGATAGGTTAAGTGAGTGGGCCTAGGTCTGGCTGATGGAAGAGCAGATTATCATTTAAATAGTGAAAGATTGCAGCATGCTGTTGTGCAGAGGGACTTGGGAGTGCTTGTGCATGAAACGCAAAAAGTTGGCTTGCAGGTACAACAGGTTGTTAAGAAGGCGAACGGATTGTTGGCCTTCATTGCTAAAGGGATTGAATTCAAGAGCAGGGAGGTCATACTGCAACTATACAGGGTACTGGTGAGGCCGCACCTGGAGTACTGTGTGCAGTTCTGGTCTTGAGGAAGGATATACTGGCTTTGGAGGCAGTGCAGAGGAGGTTCACCAGGTTGATTCCAGGGATGATGGGGTTAACCAATGAGTAGAGATTGAATCACCTGATGCTATACTCTCTGGAATTCAGAAGTATGAGAAGGGATCTTATAGAAACATACAAAATTTTGAAAGGGATAGATAAGATAGAAGTGGGAAAGTTGTTTCCATTGGTAGGTGAGACGAGAACTAGGGGACATTGCCTCAAGATTCGGGGGAGAATATTTAGGATGGAGATGAGGAGAAACTGTTTTCCCCAGAATCTGTGAATCTGTGGAATTCTCTGCCCAGGGTAGTAGCTGAGGTTTATTCACTAAATATATTCAAGATACAGTTAGATGGATTTTTACATAGTAGGGGAATTAAAGGTTATGGGGGAAAGGCAGGTACATGGAGCTGAGTTTACAGACAGATCTTATTGAATGGCGGAGCAGGCTCAATGGGCCAGATGGCCTACTCCTGCTCCTATTTCTTATGTTCTTTATGTAAGAGGAGTCTAATCAGGAGTGATGATAGGCTGATGAAACTAGATGGGGGGGGGGGGGTGGAGAAACAGATATAGGAAGGATAGGCCAAAGGAGTAGAAACCCAGGTGGACAGGTATGTTTGTTATGAGCAGATGGAGTGGAGTCAGAGGGTGGGGGAAAAGAGAAGGTGAATAAAGGGTGAGAGAGCCTAGATAGACTGATGGAAGTGGAGAAGGAACTTAGAAGTGTAATTACCTGTGGAAAACTCAGTGTTTGTAAAGATGGGCTGTAGCCTACAAAAATGGTATATGAGGTGTCAGTCATCAAGTCTCCCTGGATTATTCACTCTCTCCCACCTGTTCCCATCTGTTTGTTACTCACATACAGTAAAAATGTTATTGGCCCCCTCAAGCCCGTGACGCCATTCCTTCAAAGCCAACTTGACTGCAGGCAGTTCTCTATTTCCACTGTCGTAGTTCACCTCTGCTGGGGATAGCCACCTGGAGGAAAAGGCACAGGTGTGCAGTTTAATGTCCAAAGATGTCCATTGAGTCAACACTGCACCCACTCTAGCATCCGAGGAGTCCACTGCACGATGAAGGGAAGGTCCAGGATAGGTGAAACCAAAGTGGGAGCTGTCATGAGCCACTGTTTGAGCTCTCGAAAAGCAGCCTCCATTTTGGTAGTCCAAACAAAAGAGCTGATGGATCTCTCTGTGCTGTCAGTGGAGCACCACTGAGCTGAAGTTCCTGATAAACTTTCTGTAAAAGTTGGCAAATCCCAGGAATTGTTGGACTTGTTTCATATTGGATGGTTGTGGAAAATCTGACTGCTTGTGTCTTAGAGATTGCCATTAGAAAATCCAAAAATCTGAGATGCAAAGGGACTTGGGAGTCCTTGTGCAGAACACTCTAAAGGTTAACTTGCAGGTAGAGTCGGTGGTCAGGAAGTCAAATACAATGTTAGCATTCATTTCAAGAGGTCTAGAATAGAAAAGCAAGGATGCGATGCTGAGGCTTTATAAGGCACTGGTGAGGCCTCACCTTGAGTATTGTGAACAATTTTGGGCTCTTCATCTAAGAAAAGATATGCTGGCATTGGAGAAGGTTCAGAGGAGATTCACAAGGATGATTCGGGGAATGAAATGTTATCTTTTGAGGAACATTTGATGGCTCTAGTCTGTACTCGCTGGAATTTAGAAGGATGATGGGGGATCTCATTGAAACACTTTGAATGTTGAAAGGCCTAGACAGAGCAGATGTGGAAAGGATTTTTCCCATGGGTTGGGAGGGGGGAAGTCTAGGACAAAAGGGCATTGCCTCAGATTAGAGGGGTGTCCATTTAAAACAGAGATGCAGAGAAATTTTGTTAGCTAAAGGGTGGTGAATTTGTGGAATTTATTACCACAGGCAGCTGTGGAGGCTAGGTTGTTGGGTGTATTTAAGGCAGAGCTTGACAGGTTCTTGATTGGACGTGGCATCAAAGGTTTCAGGGAGAAGGTTGGAGAATGGGTCTGAGGAGGGGACAAAAAGGATCAGCCACGATTGAATGACAGAGCAGACTCGATGTGCCAAGTGGCCGAATTCTGCTCTTAAGTCTTATGGTTTTATACCTATCCACTGGTGCTCCTTTTATCTAGGCCTACCTTTCCTATCTCACCCTCCCCCCATCTGGTTTCATCTCTACCTTCCCCCTGCTGTCTGCCTACCTTTTCCCCCATGTCTGTTTCTACCTTTCACCGACCAACCTACCTCTCAGTACCTTTCCCCAGCCAGACTCCAACCTAGTCCCACCAGACCATCGTGCCTCCCTTGTCTGGTTACACTTATCACCTGACATCCTTTAATCTCTACCTTTCCCCTCTCCATCCCCATCCCCATGTGGTTCCAACTGACCATCATCTCCCACTTTATTTTGTTCCACATATTACCTACCAGCCCCTGTATCAACCCTTCCTTTTACCACTTTCTACTGGCTATCTTCTTTCTTTATTCTCAGTCCTAATACAGGGCCCTGATCTGAAACCTTGACCATTTCTTTGCCCCAACAGATGCTGCTTGACCCACTGAGTTTCTCCAGTGATTTACTTTTAATTTAATTCCAACATCTGCAGTCTTTTCTGTCTCCATTTTATCACATAGATTTGATGTCTGAACTCAGTATTGAACTGACATTTGTGGCAGTCAGTCTCTTCCAGTTTCCTTTTTCGATTCATTCTGGCAAGCCAAAGCTGTACTTTTCCATTTTCCTTTCTCCTTGATTCACTTTGTTTGGATTATCATCCATTATGAAATATGAAGATGGAGTCAACTGAAACAAAATACTGATGGATTTTCATGGGGAGTGGGGTGAGTTCTAGTATTTTATCAACCAGACTTAGACACAAGAGTCTCAGGACTTGCACCACCAGGTTCAAGAACAGTTACTACCCCTCAACCATCAGGCTCTTGAACAAAAGGGGATAACTACACTCACTTACCCCATCATTGAGATGTTCCTAAAAACAATGATCTCACTTTAAGGACTCTTTATCTCATTATCTCATGTTCTTGTTGTTTATTGCTATTTATTGATATTTGCATTTGCACAGTTTGTTATCTTCTGTACTCTGGTTTTGTTATAGTTACTATTCGATAGATTTGCTGAGTGTGCCCATAGGAAAATGAATTTCAGGGTTGTATATGGTGACATATATGTACATTGATAATAATAAAATTTAATTTACTTTACATTTTGATCATCATTCTTGTACCAGTTATAAAAAAAGATTATAGAAGAAAAGATCATAGGTAAATTGGTTTGTTATTGTCCCGTGTAACAAGGTATAGTGAAAAACTTGTCTTGCATACCGTACATACAAATAATTTATAACAAAGGTGCATTGAAGTACTACAAGGTAAAACAATAACAGAGTGCAGCATAAAGAGTTACAGTAGAAAGAAAGTGCAGTGTTCATAACACAGTGAGGTGCGAGGTCACAACAAATAGGTTGTGAGATCAGCAGTCCATCTTATTGCAATGAAGTAGCATTCAATAGTGAGACAGAAGTTGTCTTCGAGTCCCTAAGACCATAAGATGTAGGAGCAGAATCAGGCCATTCAGCCCATTGTGTCTGTTCTACCATTTCATCATGGCTGATTTATTATCCCTCTCAACCCTATTCTTCTGCCTTCTCGCCCTAATTTTTGACACCCTTACTAATCAAGAACCTGTCATCCTCTGCTTTAAATATACACAATGACATAGCTTCCATAACCATCTCTGGCAATGTATTCCATAGATCCACCACCCTCTGGCTAAACAATTTGTCAGTAAGTGCTATGAATCAACCTTTTGAATCGTTTACCCAATGGGGATGGAGTATAAGAGAGAATGTTCCAGGTAGGTAGGATCTTTGATTATGCTGGCAGGGTTTACTGAGCACTGAGAAGGATGGACAGAGTCCATGGAGGGGAGGCTGGTTTCTGTGATACACTTAACTATGCACAACTCTCTGCAGTTTCTTGGGTAAGGTACAGAGCAGTTGCCATGCCAAGCCATGATGCATCCAGAGAGGATGTTTTCAATGAACATAGAAACGGAACAGTACAGCATAGCTAAAGGCCCTTCGTCATCACAAACAGCAGAGGTCTCAGCACAGATCCCTTCAGAACACCACTAATTATAGAGCTCCAGCTAGGATAAGTCCCTTCAACTACTACCCTCTCTCTTCTGTGGACAAGCCAGTTCTGAACCTGAACAGGCAATTTACCATAGATCCCATGAGTCTTAATCTTCCGATGACCCTCATGAGGGACCTTGTCAAACACTTTATTAAAATCCATGGTGATAACATCTACGGCTGTACCTTCATCAAACACCCTTGTCACCTCATCAAAACACTTAATTAAGTTAGTAAAATACGACTTGTTCCGCACAAAGCCATGCTAGTTCTCCCTAATCAGGCCATGGTCTTCCAAATGCTCATAAATCCTGTCCCTAAGAATTCTCTCCAGTAAATTTCCTACCACTGAAGTGAGACTCACCAGTCTATATTTTCCAGGATTATCCCTATTTCCCTTTTAAAGAAAATGGTGCATCAATTAAAATTTAGTAAGAGTCAAAGAGGACATGCCAAATTTCTTTAGCCTTCTGAGGAAGTAGTGACATCCGTAAGCATTCTTGGTTGTAGTGAAATGGAATCGGGTTTAATATTATTGACATATGTCGTGAAATTTGTTGCTTTGTGGCAGCAATATATTGCAATGCACGGTAATAAAAACAAATATCAATAAGAAGTATATATTTTTAAAGAAATAAATAGTGCAGCAAGAGAGGGAAAAAACTACTGAGGAAGTGTTCATGTTTTATATTGTCCAATCAGAAATCTGATGGTGGAGGTGGAAGAAACTGTTCCTGAAACGTTAAGTGTGAACTTTTAGGCTCCTTGATGGTAGCAATGAGGAAAGGTCATGTCTTAGGTGATGGAGGTCCCAAGTGATGGATGTTGCCTTTTTGAGGCATTGCTTTTTGAAGGTGTCCTATATGCTAGGGAGGCTAGTACCCATGATGTTGACCATGTTTACAACTTCCTGCAGCCTTTTCTGAACCAATTGCCCCTCTATCCCAATGGTGATGCAACCAGTTAGAATGTTCTCCCTGGTTAGTCATAGAAATTTGCGAGTGCTTTTGGTGACATACCAAATCTCCTCAAACTCTTAATGGAAGTATAGCTGCTGTTGTGCCTTCTTTGTAATAGCATCAATATGTTAGGCCCAGATTAGATCCTAGGGACTTGAAACTGCTCACCTTTGCACTACTGATTCCTCAATGAGGGCTGGTGTGTGCTCCCTCAACTTCTTCTTCCTGAAGTTGAGGAATGGTTTGTGTTCCCTCGACTTCCCCTTCCTGAAGCCCACAATCCTTGGTCTTACTGACATTGAGTGCAAGATTGTTGCTGTGACACCACTCAACTGGCTGATCTTTCTCGCTACTGTACGCTTCCTCCTCGCTTTCTGAAATTCTGCCACCAATAGTTGTGTCATCAGCAGGTTTATAGATGGCGTTTGAGCTATGTCTAGCCACACAATCGTGGGTGTAGAGAGAGTAGAACAGTGGGTTAAGCTTGCATCCTTGACTTGCACCAGTGTTGATTGTCATCGAGGAGGAGATGTTAGTTCCAATCCGCACCAACTGTGGTCTCCCAGTGAGGAAGTCAAGGGTTCAGTTGTAGAGACCAAGGATTTGGAGCTTGTTGATTAGAACTGAGGGTATGATTGTGTTGAATCATGATTTAAAAATTGTTAAGTCAGATATGGCAAATGTATGTGGATAATGTAAGCACCAGTCGGAGGAGCAAACTAATCACAACTTATTGCTTCCCAGAACATAAACTAAATCGTAGTGTCAATGTGGTTGGATCAGGACAGACTATTGGTGATGTTCACTCCTAGGATCTCTCAACTCTCTCACCCTCAACACCTTTGATGTAAGCAGGACCATGTGCATTGTCTCCTTTCCTGAGATCAATGGCCAACTCTTGATTTTGCTGGCATTGATGGAAAGGTTGTTATTATATAACGACATCACTAGGCAGCAACAGAAATGCTGTACACTATGCCATTGGCAGATTATGATGCCATTTAGTATTCTAATGCTGTTATTATGGAGTTCATTACTCCAACTAATTTTCTTGCTTAATTTTGCAAGGCATGTGTTAGTTATCAAGTGTTCATTGACTACGCTTCTCTAGCTGTCACAGGAAACAATGCAAGAACAACAGCAACTAAGATCCTTGCTGCGATGGAGAAGGCTTAGAGAAGAAATTCAGAACTCTGAAGAAGAATTGCAAGTTCTGAGGTGAGTGCAGGTACATTGCTCATGGGAGAGATAAGGGAATGCCCTACAATGAAGAGTAGGACTGCATTGAGTAATAGTAGGGCCTTGGCATACAAGTCCAAGGATCCCTGAAGATGACAGCACAGTAAAATAGTGAAGAAGGCATATAGGATATTGACCTTCATTAGCATGGGCATAGAACATAAGAGCAGATAGGTTATGCTGCAGCTTTGTAAAAGCTTTGTTAAGCCACAACTAGAATAATGTGGACAAATGTGGTTGCCACATTAGAGAAAGAGTGAGATTGTATTGGAAAAAATGCAGAGGAGATTCATTAGGATGTTATCTCAGATTCAGATTAAGATTCAGTTTATTGTCATTTAGAAACCACAAATGCAATGCAGTTAAAAAATGAGATAACGTTCCTCCAGAATGATATTACAAAAGCATATGATAAAACAGTCTACACCAGAAAATCCACATAACGTTTGGCAATCCCCAATCCAGAGTCTGGAGCGGCTGCTGCGTATTAATATTGCGCTACCATCTTAGCGTGATCCCTGGAAAGGTGCTCCAAATCCATCAGACAAAACAAGACCAAAAACTAAAGCTACAAGACCTGCACAAAACCACATAGTTACAACATACAGTTACAACAGTGCAAACAATAGCATAATTGATAAAAAAAAAGACCATGGGCACAGTAAAAATAGTCCAGAGATGTTAAAAGACTATAAGTTCGAAAGAAACCACCACACAGTTTCCACAAGTCCTCAGGGTCCCGATGGACTCGTCATTCCACGCAGGCGGCAGAAGGGAATACCCCTGTTATGGACTTTCACGGCGCCACCAAACTCAGTCTCACAGACGCTGCACACAGTGAAAGCACTCCGACCGCAGCGGACTCCGAGTCCGTTGAACCGCCGAGCCTCCGACCGTCCCCTCCGGCACAGCTTCTCTGAGGACCATCCTCTGACGAGCGTATTAAGACGTCCCCACCAACGGCCACCGGCAACGCAGTCCCGAGGACTGGGGGCCTGTTCTTCTCAGCAGAGTCCCGGACCTCACAGCAGCAGCAGCAACGAAGAGGGCTTTCTTGGAGATTTCCAGATGTTCCTCCATGCTCCCACGTCTGTTTTTCATCAGATTAGGATTGAGCACGGCACCCTGCTTAACAAATACAGATATCAGCTCCGGAGTAGCCGCTGCAAGCTGCCTGCGTTGCGCCGCCATCTTGAACAATCTTGAATCTGGATGGAATGTTTCAGATCTGGGGAAGGACAACTGATGAGGCTGCGTTTGATTACTTTGCTTAGTTTTGGAATCAGAGCCTCACAACATGGAAGCAGCTTCTTTGGCCCACAGTGTTCAATCAAGCTCCCATTTACACCAACCATACATTAATATTATTTTATTCTCCCCATTTTTCCATTGGGTCGCCAAATTCCATGACTCACTTAGACACTAAATGTAGTCACCCATGTAGTAATGGAGAATGTGAAAACTCAATCGCCTGAAGTCAAGATTAATCTGGCATTGCTGTCACTGTGAAGCAATGGCTTTACTTGCTGTGACACTACTTTTTGCTGTAAATTCTGTCAATATACTACCTTAAATTCATCACACACTAACCACTGTTTCTATGAATATGGTTCCTACACTAGAATTTAACATCTCAAAACAGGTGTGCAAAGTCTACAGCTGCAATTTAATCATCACAGTTCAAAAGGACAAAAAACTTAAATTCTCTGATAAGCTGAGAGAAAATTTCATATTAATGTCACTGAAATTCCATTGGGAAAATACAAGGGGTGATTGATAAGTTTGTGGTCTAAGGTAGAAGGAGTCAATTTTAGAAAACTTAGCACATTTATTTTTCAACATAGTTCCCTCCTACATTTACACACTTAGTCCAACGGTCGTGGAGCATACGGATCTTGGACCTTCAGAAAGTGTTCACAGATGGGTGGTTGATAAGTTCGTGACCTAAGGTAGAAGGAGATGAGTTATACAGCTCTCGTTACATGCAGAAAGTTTGAAGTTAATAACTCATCTCCTTCTACCTTAGGCCACAAGCCTATCAATCACCCCAATGAGTTATTCACTTCAGACTTTCTGCATAATCACTTAAAGAGTTGAACTGCATGTGCATGTAATGAGAGCTGTATAACTCACCTCCTTCTACATTAGGCAACGAGCTTATCAATCACCCATCTGTGGACACTTTCTGGAGGTCCAAGATCCGTATGCTCCATGACCACTGGACTAAGTGTGACAATGTAGGAGGGGACTATGTTGAAAAATTAATGTGCTAGATTTTCTAAAATTGACTCCTTCTACCTTAGGCCACAAACTTATCAATCACCCCTTGTACATTAACTGTCTCAAAGTACACAACCATATAGCACAATGCATTTAAATTCGGTGCTGGGAATTGCCCATATTTTCTTCATCACTGACCCTAAAGTAACAAATTATTAAACAAAAAAGGTGCAGCATGTGCTTTCCTTTTTCTGGTACTTCAAAAACTCGGTTCTTTTCAATGACTGAACTCTGTTCCTACATATTCATTGTCATAGATGGAAGAACTTGTTAATATCTTAATAAGTTTTCAGTAAGCTGGTTGAGAAAGGAATATAAACAGCATCGGCAAAAGCATAATTAAAATATACATATACAGATTAAGGGAGTGGGAAAGAAGTTGTCAGATGTTCATGTAAAGCAGGAAATTGCAGTGAGTTACTTTGTGTGAAGAGGTATTCAAAATTATGAAACATATGAACAGAGTTGATAGTACGAAACTTTCCCTTTCACAGAGATGTCAAAAACTGGAGGAGATAGGTTTAGGGTAAGTAAGAGAAGGATTAGGGAGGATCTGATGAAGAATTTTATCACCCAGATTATGATGGAATATGGAATGTACACTCAAAGTAAGTGTTGGAAGCAGGTATTCTGTTAATGTTTAACATATGTCTGGATGAGAACTTGAATTGCCAAATCGTAGAAGTCTAGGAACTGTGTGCTGGTAAATTGAATACAAAGGGGTAATTGATCTTTAACATAGACTTGGTGGGCTGAATGGCCTGTTTCTGTGCTTTGGCATTTTGCCTTTTTTTGACATTATTGTTTTGTTGCCTTATAACATGATTTTAGGTTTGTAACACAATAACAAGAAGCATGTATTTGAACAAGACAGTCCAGGTCTCCTGATATTTGATTGTTGTCATAATATAGTTGCCTGTTAAGTATCATGGTAATGTTCAGCTTTAATCTGAATATCTTCCAGAAGTTTGACAGACTTCATATTCTGAATGTACATATTCCAGACCAACATGATATATTAGTTTGGCTTGGCCAAATCCTCTCTGGATTCCAGTTAAAAATTCTTTGGGCTCTGAGTTGTAAACATTTGGGTAACTACTGCATTTTTGAGCTGCTTTTAAGTAAGTGATGTAGCTAGAATTTATCATTTCGCTTGAGCTATTTGCTCTTTGGCAATATTTTTACGTTGTGTTTCTTTCTTGAAATATTTATTTCTCCTTAATATTGTTAAGTTTTAAACTCATCCAGCTCCATCATGGGTACTAGCCTCCCCAGCATCCAGGACATCTTCAAAAGGCGATGCTTCAAAAAAGTGGCATCCATCATTAACGACCCACAACACCCAGTACATGCCCTCTTCCCATTGCTACCATCAAGGAGGAGGTATAGGAGCCTGAAGATACATACTGCTTCAGGAACAGCTTCTTCCCCCTTCCATCAGATGCCTGAATGGACAATGAACCCGTGAACACTACCTCACTAGTTTTCCCCTCTCTTTGTGTACTAGTTATTTAATTTAATTTTCTTTTTTATATCTACTTATTGTAACTTGTAATTTTTATTATTATGTATTGCTATGTACTACTGCCACAAAACAAATTTTGCAACATATGCCAGTGATATTAAAATTAATTCAGATTCTTACTCTGATTCTCATTACCATTGTAGAGATTTTCCAGCACAGTAGGAAGTAACTTAGTGTTTTCTTGTTCTGTCACAGCATGTCATCTCCCAGCTGGAGCAGTATAAAACTAAATCCACTATTGTGTACTTCCCCATAGTTCTGCTTCATTATTTATTACCTATGCCTCTGTATTTTTCCCTTAAAAGGTGTACTAGTCAACCACTGACTTCCCAGAGCATTCCATTCTGCAGCAACTCTTCACATTGGGGAAAAAAAATTCTTACTTAATTAGCATTCTGTTTGTCTATGTTCAATGAGATTGTTCCAGTTTTTTGAATCTCCGCGCAGATTCTCATTTCTGCTCTTAATTTGTTGATTCCACGCTAAATAGGCTTTCAAGATCTATAACGGGGCACTTAAAAGTAGATACTATTACCTAAGTATTGTATTGATTTATTATTCTTCATCTTAACAATGATTTCAATCCCTTTTTGTAAAAAAACCAGATTTATAGATCTTCTTTCACATGCCTTCACTTTCAAAGAGTTATATTTTTAAAACCAAAGGCATCTGTGCTTTTTCATCTTCCTTGTTATCTTCCCCAAAGCAAATATCTTTGTTACCCACATTAAATTGGAGCTATCACTTGTTCTTCTGTTCAGTTTACCAATCTATATCTTCCTGTAATATCTTAGGGATCAAAATTTTAGTTGCTGGTATTAATTGTCTTTTTGCATTAATTTTCCAGTATTTGTTTCAGTTGACTTCACTGCGAGAGAATATCAGGAAGGAAGTACAATTGGTGCACATTGTTATAGCATCAAATTAATACTAGTGACAAAAAAACTAACATATACCACTTAGCATGTGAAGTTTAGCCAGCTTTTTATTTGCATCCGCAGCAGGTGTTGAGATAGTCGTCCCTGTTCCAAGGCCAAGTCCTTGAAATACCAAGAAAATACTGACTCTGGGGTTTATCTCTTATGGTTCTTCCCTAATCTGAGCAACATCCATTTAACTTAACTCATTACTTCCTACTTAGCAATCAACTTTGTCACTGTTGCTACATCTGCCTTCATAACATATGGCAAATAAGACTTTTATAAGGCAGATCTCGCTTTGGCTTCTGAAAATACATTACATCTTTTGTAATCACTTTTTCTATTGTGTTTGTCATCACTTCAAACAGACTAATTAACTTTTGCATTTCATTTTAACTGTGTGCTGCCTGAATATGTCCTCTTGGTGACAAATATGCTACCGATGCATTCTTCAGTCTAACATGGATGCAACCACTACATGTATATTCTTTCGCACCATTATAAGAGTCAGTAGAC
Organism: Hemitrygon akajei; assembly: GCF_048418815.1. Lineage (NCBI taxonomy): Eukaryota > Metazoa > Chordata > Chondrichthyes > Myliobatiformes > Dasyatidae > Hemitrygon > Hemitrygon akajei. The sequence continues at coordinate 43,010,637 of NC_133125.1, forward strand.
TTGTTGCATGCAACCTGTGATCTGTGTTTTTATACTGTTTCTGGATGGCACTCTATATAAATGCAGATTTAGCTTTTTCTGCAGTACATTTAATGTTGCAGAGAACGGGTAAATCCAAACGCAAGACACTGGCACGGAGATAGAGTTGGGATGCAGATGAGGGCATGAACGTGGCTGGAGTTGAACGGCAAACAGGAGAGTGAATGGAAAGGCAGGCAGCTGACAACCCTACATCTTGATACAGAGTGTTGCTAGAGCTGAAAGGTGAAAAGGAGACAGGCGGCAGGCAATAATTATCTTGACACGCAGAGACAGAGTTACACAGGCAAACCTCGGTACTGAAGTAAAACTTAGAATACACAATCCTAAGCAGCCGGGAACATGAATGACCACATTGGCTGAAACAACGATCTGGCGATGAGTGGATGCAAAGCCGGGGTATTTATGCTGCAGGTTTAGATGAGAATCAGGTGCTGCAATCGAGGAGCCCGGGAGAACGCAGGGAAAAGGGAATTAGGAGAATATGAGGAATCAACGGTCGGGACTGTGACATTTAATCTGTGGCGTTTAATGAATATAGCCGTCATTCATCCTTGAAAATGTTCCATTAAACCTTCGAAGTCTGGATGAAGAGGGTCTAAGATTCGAAGTATTTGGAGAGCAATTTCGTCCTCCGCTATCTGCTACTGATTTTGTCCTGTTTTACTGCCAGCTCACCTTTTACTTCAGCTTCCATGTCAAATATGTGTGGTGCCATATTGCAGTGAAATGCAACTTTTCTCTGGTGACGGGTACACCAATTGAGCTTCATTTGGTAGAGCAGGTGAAGGACATTTTTGTCCAATGTTAAATCAATTTAAAATCTCTTCAACTGTAACTGAATGACTGTTATGCAATTGTTCTAAGCATAAGCTTTGATCAGTTGGAAGACTTATATTTTCCCTTGTCTGTCCTACAGGAGATAAGAATGTTGAATGATTCCCATGTTTCAGCATGCTGTCTATGTTGTGGATAATTGTCTCACTGTGATTCATGCCAGTGCAGTCGATGAAAAGGAAAAGCAATCAAATGTGAATTAAGGGAAATTATATGATTGCTGCTTAATGGCAGTGTAAAATAATGGTGGTGGTGGTGGGGAGGAGGCGGTGGTGACGTAATTAATTCTCAGTTCATTGCTGAGGAGTGGAGATAGTTTTGCCAGATCTCCATCCAAGATACACTTCTCATGGGACTCTAATTTTAATGTGAGGCTAAGGAGGTTATTTCTAGAAATGTCATGATTTTATCCAGATGTTATAATTTCATCTGTGTAAAATAGGAGTGCATGATTACTAGGGAATATTTGTAAGCAATAGAAGTGACTTTAAGAACAGATTGAAAGATTAACTTTCTGTATCATCTTCGGCAGTATATTTGATTACTGTTTCTCGCTCCACGTCTAATGTTACAATTTGCAACATAGTGCTGTTTAAATTGTACAGCAGTGTTGTACAATGAGGTCTCGAAATATGGACGTGTAGTTCTTTTGTTTCAGCGCAATGCATGTGAAAACTGATATTGTTTCTCTGGACTGGAATGCAGTTACCATTGTTTCTCAGGTCAAATGGTGCTACTTAAGAAATTTAACCTAGCTTTTATGTTTCCGAGGTAAGCTTTTGCCTTTGACAAGTTTTTGCCAAATAAAAACACCATAAAAACACCATTCTGAATGCGCTGTCAGCAAAGTCAGGTCATATTGCAGTTGTATAGTCAGGCTGCGAGGAGTATTACGTACATTTCTAGTTGCTCTATTAGAGGAAGGATGTGGAGGCTTTTGAGAGGCTTCAGAAGAGCTTTGCTAGGATGCTGTTCATATTTGAGGGTATTAGCTATGTATATGAGGCAAGGTGGTACAAACTTGAGTTTTTTCCTCTGGAATATCGGAGGCTGAGGGGAGATCTGATAGAAGTTTACAAAATTATGAGAGGTGTAGGGAGTGTAGATAGGCAGAATCTTTTACACAGGGTAGGAATGTCAAATACTAGAAGACAGTTCACATCTGGCGATCACAGGAATGCCCACAGGAATGTGTTTGCCTGTCATTTGGGCATAATGACAGACAAACACATTCCTGTGGGCATCGAAAAAATTCTTGCCCTAGGCTTCTGTATATAGATTGTGCCAAATATCTAATTTTTGGAGTAAGTGGGGAGAGAGACATTAAGGTAATCTTTTGCTGTATATGCAAGCTGTAAATTAGGTTTGGAATGTATATACAGTGGTGCTAGAAAGTTTGTGAACCCTAGATAAAGAGAATCCAATTAAATGGTGATTAGTGGTTGACATCCAACTATCTCGGAGGACAATGGGTGATGATGATCATGATCACAAGCCTGGGTGGAAGGTATGGAGATTCTGAGATGCCCAGTCGTCAAGATCTCCCTCATGGCCTCACCAGTATAGTCCAAAGGAAAGCTTATGAAGCAATATGCTTGGCACCAGCTTGGCTGTAGGAGCTGCCAGAAGGATGTTCAATGACGTCCAACCACCTTAGGGGCTCCGCTCTGGATTTGCTGTCTGGCTTTACTTTTGTAACCTTTGTCTCTCGTGAGTCTGGTCATGAGGCAGTAAGGCTATTTTTCTATAGCTGGAAATCTGGTTTACGAGCTCCAGGGCATGTCCAAGCACCTTTGGGCCTGCATGCTACATATGCAGGGGCCAGACCTCCTCCCTGTCCTTTGTAATTCAGCCTGAGTCTGAGAGGAGTTCAGTTTCTCTGTGTTGCCAGCGAGGAGGCTTGCTGTTGGAGAGGCTATGTACTGGCAGGGAAAGACTTACACACTCACCTCTCCTTTTCATGAGACTGTTAGCCAGCAGTGGAAGCTGAAAATGAGAACAACAAGCACTATCCACACTAGACGCATCACAACAACCATTTTGACCCAATTAAATAAATAACACAAAACCCATTATATTTATTTATTTATTGCAAAAAAAATGATTCAATATTACATGTATTTGTTGGAAAAAGTAGGTGAACCTTTGCTTTCAGTAACTTGTGTGATCCCTTGTAAGGCAATAGCTTTAATCAGGCGTTTCCAGTGATAGTTGATCAGTCATGCACATCAGCTTGGAGGAATTTGAGGCCATTCCTCCTTACAAAACTGCTTCAACTCTGAGATGTTGCTGGGCTTCTTTGCATGAACTACTTGCTTCAGGTCCATCCACGACATTTAATAGGATTAATGTCAGGAATTTGACTCGGCCATTCCAAAATATGAATTTTCTTCTTTTTAAGCCATTCTGTTGTTGATCTACTCTTGTCTTTCAGATCATTGTCTTGTATTATCCAACTTATATTAAGCTTCAGGTGATGGACCGCTACCCTGACATTCTCCTGTAAAATGTCTTGATACAATTTTGAATTCATTGTTCCCCTCAATGATTGCAAGCTGTCCCAGCCCTGAGGCATTAAAGCAGCCCCAAACCATGATGCTCCTTCCACCGTGCTTCACAGTTGGGATGAGGTTTTGGTGTTGGTGTGCAGTGCCATTTTCCCTCCAAATGTAGCAATGTGCATTTCTGCTGAACAGTTCAACTTTTGTCTCATCTGTCCACAGAACATTGTCCCAGAAGCATTGTAGAGCATCCAGGTGGTCCTTTGCAAACTTGAGATGTGCAGCAATGTTTTTTTTGGAGTAGTTTACTTTCCTCCATGGCGTCCTTCCATGAATGCGGGAGTTTGGTAGGAGGCAGCAAGTGGGAATAAAAGGATCCTTGTCTGGTTGGCTGCCAGTGACTAGTGGTGTTCCGCAGGGGTCGATGTTGGGACCACTTCTTTTTATGCTGTATATAAATGATTTAGTTGGTGAAGTAGATGTCTTTGTTGCCAAGTTTGCAGATGATATGAAGATTGGTGGAGAGGCAGGTAGTGTTGAGGAAACAGGTAGGATGCAGAAAGACTTAGACAGATTAGGAGAATGGGCAAGAAAGTGGCAAATGAAATACAATGTTGGAAAATGCATGGTCATGCACTTTGGTAGTAGAAATCTATGTGAGGACTCTTTTCCAAACGGGGAGAAAATCCAAAAATCTGAGATGCAAAGGGACTTGGGAGCCCTTGTGCAGAACACCCTAAAGGTTAACTTGCAGGTTGAGTTGGTGATGAGGAAGGCAAATGCAATGTTAGCATTCATTTCAAGAGGTCTAGAATACAAAAGAAGGGATGTGATGCTGAAGCTTTATAAGGCACTGGTGAGCCTCACCTTGAGTATTGTATACAGTTTTGGGCTCCTCATCTTAGAAAAGATGTGTTGGCATTGGAGAGGATCCAGAGGAGATTCACAAGGATGATTCCAGGAATGAATGGGTTTTCATATGAGGAATGTTTGATGACTCTGGATCTGTACTTGCTGGAATTCAGAACGATGAAGGGGGATCTCATTGAAACCTTTCGAATGTTGAAAGGCCTAGACAGAGTAGATGTGGAAAGGATGTTTCCCATGGTGGGAGAGTTTAGGACAAGAGGGCATAACCTCAGGATAGAGGGGCGTCTATTCAAAACAGATATGTGGATACATTTCTTTAGCCAGAGGGTGGGGAATTTTTGGGATTTGTTGCCATGTGCAGCTGTGGAGGCCAGATCGTTGGGTGTTTTAAAGGCACAGATTGAAAGGTTCTTGATTGGACATGGCATCAAAGGTTACGGGGAGAAGGCTGGGAAGTGGGGTTGAGGAGGAGGGAAAAAAAGGATCAGCCATGATTGAATGGTGGAGCAGACCTGATGGGCCAAATGACCTAATTCTGTTCCTATGTCTTACGGTCTAACACCATTTTTGTTCAGTGTTTTTCTTATAGTGGACACATGAACAGAGACTTTAGCAAGTTCTAGAGATTTCTGCAGGTCTTTTGCTGTTACCCTTGGGTTCTTTTTCACCTCCTTCAGCATTGCACATTGTGTTCTTGGTGTCATCTTTGCAGATGCCCACTCCTAGGGAGAGTAGCAACAGTACTGGGTTTCCTCCATTTTTAGATAGTTTCTCTTACTGTGGACTAATGAATACTTCGGTCTTTAGAAATGCTTTTGTAGCCTTTTCTAGCTTCATGCATCTCTTATAATTCTTCTAAGGTCCTCAACGCATGGTACACATAAACAGATCTTTCTTGAGAAGAGCAGGCTCTGTCAGTAACCTGACTTTGTGTGTATTTTTTACAGGTCAGGGCACCTCTATAACTCACGCCTCCAATCTCAACTTATTGATTGGAACTCCTGACTCCAAATAGCTTTTGTAGAAGGCATTACCCCAGTGGTTCACATACTTTTTCCCACAAATACCATGTAATATTGGATCATTTTTTCTCAATAACTAATTGAACAAGTATAATGTTTCTGTGTTATTTATTTATTTGGGTTCTCTTGATCTAGTTTTAGGACTTACATGAAGATCTGATCATTTAGGTCATATTTATGCAGAAATAGAGAAAATTCTACAGTGTTCACAAACTTCCTAGCACACTGTACATAAATGTATGAAGTGTATTTAATGAGGTTGGTGAGTGGCAGATACAACTGCAGGAGAGATAGAGAAGGGGAAAATAGAGAATTACCAGTTATGATTAAAGAAAATCTTTTTTAGGATTTCCTTGGCATTAGGAATGACTTGCTTAAACTCCAATTTTGTGACTTATGAGGAGGTCAGAGTGTTTCCATGGATGGAGCAGGAGGTGGACGTTTGGGTAGTATGTCAGTGCCATAGTGCTTTCACTGTATATACTAGTCTACTGTGTTATCAGTACCATTCCAAATGCTCGTTCTCTACAGCTGAGTGCTTATAGACCTGAGATTCTCATGAATCAGCAGTGTCTTTGGACATTTGTAAGGAGACATTGAGCATATCCTTGTATATCTTTTCCTATGTACATCTGTTATCTTTTCTTATAATAAAAACATGAAGCAGAGTGGCTGCTTTGGAAGTCTGGTGTCATGAATGCAAACAATGTGGCTCAATTGTTGTAATCAATTGAATTCAACTAGAGCCTCACTGCTGTTGATGTTGTCCTGGGAAAGGACACTGATGCTAGTTAGTTTGTCCTCTTAGTGAATTTGGATGAATCTGTGGAGATAGAGTTGATGGTGTATTTCCAGTCCCTTGAAGCGTCTGCTTCAGTTGTCCAGATTTTAGAGATCACTGCTTCCCAGCAGACAGTGAATTTGGGGTCTTAGCATTCAAATGTCCTTTCCCTCATTTGACCAATATTATGCTGGGGCACACAAGGTAGTGGTAATTTTCATCCTTGATATCTGCTGTCACTGAGAGATGCTGAGATATGGGAATTAGTCAACATTTTCTACGATAATGCTGAAAACCTTTATTAGCAGAGGGTAGCGTGGTGCAGCATTGGGAGGCTATTGAAGGAGCTTTGCCTTGTCAATGTTGAGCACTGGACCCCTCCTCTCTTAGGCTCACAGGTCCAGAGATTCAGGTTTGATTCTGACCTTGGATGCTTTCTGTTAAGTTTTGTGACTTCAAAACATTAAACTAATTCAAAGGAAAACAAGAGAGCCAAGAGATGCGAGTCAAACTTCATTCTTTACTTCAAGTGAGGTGCATGCATATCTCGTGGTAGCATCATGACATATGCAATTCACATATTTTTACATATAACCTCTAATGAATTATTTAATGAACAAAAATGCTTAATCAAACAATATATTTACAATATTACTCAAATATTACTGAAATTTTAAAAATACAACACTCCTCCATGCTTAGTTATTAACTCTTAAGTCAACAGAGAATGCATCTAATATACTATATAATGCAACTATTATACAGAATTCCACAGCCTAGTGAAGTTTTAAATTGTCCCATTCAGGCCTAATGATTTAATCACTGTGGAAGCACTCTTACTCATGTGGGATAACATCTTTCCTGAAAACGGGGGTCACTCTGCTTGTCAGGTGAGATTGTGGCTGTGAAATAATCTCAGGCTCTGGGGCCTCCTCCGTGGTGGTTGTAGGAGTTGACTCTGAGATGCAGGAAGTGGTGCTGATAGCTCTGGCCACCTTCTCCTTTTCTTGGCTTTCTCTCTGGAACTACTTTGATCCTTGCTTCTCTCCTGGTTCCGCCTTCTTCCTCTCTCTTTATCCCACTTTTTCTTTCTCACGTTCCTTCTCACCTTCACACCTTTTTCTTTCTTGCTCAAGTTCTTTCTTTCTATATCTTTTCTCCTTTTCAACTTCTTATCTTCCTTTTTCTCACCTTCTTTCAAGGATGTGCATCTTGATCTTGAGAAGATGCATTTAGTCTACTGAAGTATTCTGTCGCTCCCTTTACAGTCTGATCTCTCCTCTTGATTTCCTCATTTACAACACCATCTGACGAATCCTCTGTTTTTGTATCTCCATTGACTCCTTTCTTTTTGACCTTCCATTAATCCAGCTAGGTTTTGGTCTTTGCATCTAGTTTTACAAGCAGCTTTTTGTCTCCCACTTGAAGTTCATGCAATAACCTTAATGCACACAGAGTTGAACATGTCTATCTTTCCAATGTAGCCAGCCATTTCTGCTCTGAATTCTTCCATTTTCTGCTTTTTTAAAAACATGACTGAATCTACACGTGAACGGCTGTTTTTCTTTTATTTGCTGTTCCCCCGACACCCTGACACAGTGGTGTCAAGAAAACAACCTCACCCTCAATGTCACAAAAACAAAGGAGCTGGTTGTGGACTACAAGAGGAATGGAGATAGTCTAACCCCTATTGACATCAGTGGATTTGGGGTTGAGTGGGTGAACAGTTATAATTTTCTCGGCATAAACATTACTGAGGACTTCACTTAGTCTATTCACACCAGCTGTGTGGTGAAAAAAAGCACAGCAGTGCCTCTTTCACCTCAGACGGTTGAGGAAGTTTGGTATGGGCCCCCAAATCCTAAGAACTTTCTACAGGGCCACAATTGAGAGCATCCTGACTGGCTGCATCACTGCCTGGTATGGGAACTGTACTTCCCTCAATCACAGGACTCTGTAGAGAGTGGTGCGGACAGCCCAGCGCATCTGTAGATGTGAACTTCCCATCATTCAAGACATTTACAGAGACAGGTGTGGAAAAAGGCCCGAAGGATCATTGGGACCCGATTCACCACAACCACAAACTGTACCAGCTGCTTCTTTTTAGGAAATGGTACCACAGCATAGAAACCAGGACCAACAGGCTCCAGGACTTCTTCCACCAGGCCATCAGACTGATTAATTCATGCTGATACAATTGTATGAGGGGTGATTGATAAGTTTGTAGCTTACGGTAGAAGGAGTCAATTTTAGAAAACCTAGCACATTTATTTTTCAACATTGTCCCCTCCTACATTTACACACTTAGTCCAGCGGTCATGGAGTATACGGATCTTGGACCTCCAGAAAGTGTCTACAGCAGGGGTGATTGATGTTTGTGCCAGAGGTAGAAGGAGATGAGTTATACAGCTCTCATTATATGCACATGCAGTTCAACTCTTTGACTGATTATGCAGAAGGTTTGAAGTTAATAACTCATCAGTTGATAACTCATCAGGGGTGATTGATAAGTTTGTGGCCTAAGGTGAGATGAGTTATTAACTTAAGACTTTTTGCATAATCACTGATAAACAGTTGAACTGCATGTGCATGTAACAAGAGCTGTGTAACTTATCTCCTTCTCCCTTAGGCCACAAACTTATCAATCTCCTATCTGTGGACATTTTCTGGATGCCCAAGATCCGTATGCTCCACAACCACTGGACTAAGTGTGTAAATGTAGGAGGGGACTATGTTGAAAAATAAATACGCTAGGTTTTCTAAAATTGACTCCTAATTCCTTAGGCCACGAACTTATCAATCACCCCTCGTGTTTCTGTTATATTGAATGTTCTGTTGTACATACTGGTTATTATAAATTACTATAAATTGCACATTGCACATTTAGACTGAGATGTAACGTAAAGATTTTTACTCCTCATGTATATGAAGGATGTAAATAATAAAGTCAATTAAATTCATTGCTGCGCTTCTAACAGGTTGTTAGCTGTCTCGGGTTTGTTTTAAAAGTACTTCGTCACCATTCATATATTTTATGACTTAAAAACATTAAACTAATTTAAATGAAAGCAAGAGAGCTGGGAGATGCAAGTCTAACTTCGTTCTTTACTTTAAGCGAGTTGCACACTTATCACATGGTCTGATGATGTATGCAGTTCACTTATTTTTACATATAACCTGTAATGAATTATTTAAACAAAAAAGAATGCTTAATTAAACAATATATTTACAATATTACTCTAATACACTGAAATATTAAATGCACACCACATTCCATTACTGCGTGAGTTTATTTTGGATGTCCCAGTTTCTTCCCACATCCCAAGATATGCTTATATGTTAATTGGGTACTGTAAAGAACCCAATTAGAATAACTACATTTCCAAGGAACCAAAAGGGGAGTAATGTATCTATTTTATATCCTTGCTGGGGAAGAGAAAAGGATAGGAATTACTGGGATATTTGATATAATCTTGTGATTATCCATCAATGAGGTAGTTGTGATTTTTAAAAATTTATACCTTGTTTAAAACACAGACAGTAGTTTAATATTGGTGGTAGGCAACTTTTAGAAACAATAATCCACAAAGGAATTGATAATTGCTTGAACTAATATGGTCTAGTAGAGGAAATACAGCACCAATTTATTTCTGTAAGTTTTGCTTGCCTGACTTTATTTGAGCATTTTTTGATTATCTAAATGAGGTAGATAAATACAGAGCAGTTAATGTGCTTATGGACTTCCAAATGCCATTTGATAAAGAACCATTCATTAGGCTTTTAGATAAAATCTGTGACTCTTTCTCCGGTTCAGTATCTGCACTGCCTTTTTTGTATGTGTTTATTAGAAATACAGTTTTGTGGGGTGCCGTTTCAATCTTTGTATTGGCACAAAACTTGGAAAGAATTATCGCAAGAATGTCAGGGTTCATGGACTCCTCTTGCATTATGACTCTCACTGCAATTCTCCCACTTATTTTCTCTTACATGCCCATCAATATCCCCTGATTTTTCCACTACTCACCAGTTAACCTGGCAAGAGGTTTTTTTGATAAAACTTCACCCCAAAGGCAACCCACCTTGTCACAGGGAAAATGTGCAAGTTCCTTACAGACAGCGCCTGAGGTTGGGAATGAACTTGGTTATTGGAGCTGTGTGGGAGCACCGTTAACTGCTGTGCCTCTGTGCCACCGTATGATTGAGACTCCTAGAATCACAACCAGTTTTCTGCCAGCTTGTAGACTTTTGACAGAAATTTGTAGCTAACTATAATACTTCAGGCAATTTAATTTTTATGAGATTTTAATTATACAGGCCTAACAAGGAGAACACAGGAGAAGTGAACAGTACTGGTGCAACAATCATCAAACATGGTCGAAATCCAGGAAAAGTCTTTATGCAAGTTCATTACTTAAAGGCAAGAGCTTCCTTTTAAGTATATATAGTACAATTATAAAGTTAACTTGGACATATTTTGTGGCAACTTGCTGTAATTCAGTGAGTGATCATTCTCTCAATGGAGGTGAAAGGATGAATATTGGGGTACATCACTTCCAAGGTTTTCCTAGCTTCACCTGAGGGTAAAGTGAATTAACTTTGTACAAAGTCCATTGGATTGTGGAACTCAGTCATTACGTATTGGATCAATTGAAAGTGAGAAATTTTGTTGGTATGGGTATCGGTGAAAGCAGAACACAGGCAGGAATGCAGAATTGAGGTGCCAATCAGCATTACCAGTCTGAGTGGTGGAACAAAATTTAAATCTCAAATGGCCTACTGTTCCATTTGATTAAATCAGAATTATTGTTGCTGCCTCCTTTCTGGCCAATTGGCTTCATCAAAAGAAATAGGCCATCATTCAGCATTAGGTTTTAGGTTGTTTTGCAGTATGGAGGTGTATGCTGAGCAACTCCCAACCTTTTTAATGGAGATACCTACCTTGTCTAAAAAGGTAAATTGGAAGTGAATTAATTTTTAAAAAATATTTTAAATTTATTTCTAGCACTTTTAAGATATTTTAAAATCTTTTTTTTAGTTACTTTGCTCTACGTATCTGGAATAACCTTCCAGAGGATCTGAAGTCTGCCCCAACTTTAAGCTCTTTTAAATTAAGGCTTAAAACTTATCTTTTCACTGTAGCTTTCAATTAGGATCTCCTGCACTGTAACATTTATTTATTAAATCTATTTTGTGCAATTTCATTCTCTTATGATATCTGAAATTTGATGTTTGATTTGTATATTTTGTTCTATGTAAAGCACTTTGAATTACCTTGTGTTTGAAAAGTAGTATATGAGTTGTTTTTAAATGCCTCTTACAAAAGACTACCTGGTAGGAACCTCAAGATGTGTTGCCTGACAACTAGATGCTGTTAGTTAACTACTTTGCCTCTTGGGAGAGTCCAAAGCATCAGACCATCTAGAGGACATGACCTGCAGGGCTATAAAAAGTAAATGTGGTCACAGGAAAAGTGCAGAGGGCTGAATGCAGTTAGAGAGCCAGATTAACTATGATTTGACTCATTATTTTTTAACCATTTGAATAATTCAGCTTTTGAAGCACAGGTATTTGCATGAGCACACATGTTGAACTAATTGCTTTAGTTTCTCACATAAATATTGCATCTTGTTTGATGGCAGCTGCTGGGCCTTTGAATTTGATTTTGTTCCATCAAATAATATTTGTACAAACTGCATTTTCTTCATGTTGGATTGAGACATAGATTTTAGGTTTTTTAATATATTATGAGAAAAAGTAAATGTATTTGTGAAGATGTCAGGTTTAATCAAAGCCCTGGTGTTGAGTAGGTATTAGTGATTATTTTTTTAACAAATTGCCGAAGGCGTAATTAAGTCCTTCAAGTAGAACTATACAAGGGAAACTGATATATATCAAAATAATGGTGAGTAATTATGCTGGCTATGTTGAAATGTTATCTGCATTTTAAATGCTCAACTTTTAATCTGCTATTTTATACCACCAATTATATTCCTTGTTAGTCATCTGTCACAATTTCCTGTTTTTTGATTGTGAATATTTTTTAGGGTTATTTTCTGCTCCATTACCTTGAGAACCAAGTGGGACAAAAGGCTTTTCTCAATTTTTTGGGGTTATTTGTGGAGAGGTTTCATGGGCAACTAATTCTTTCTCAGGTGAGTTACTTTGTAAGAACTATTTGTTTATGTTATTTTAATGATGTAATTGTGAGATATGCAACATTTAACCTGCAAAGCACACAAACTGTAGAACTTCTATAATTAAGAAAAAAAATAACTAAAGTAGCTATGGCCTGGAAATATCCAGTGTATCCAGCAATGCCGTGATAAAAATTAAGAACTCTGTGCTGCTGAACCACAAACTATAAATGGAGCATCTTGTCTAATGTTCCTTTCACTGAAGCCAGTGTTCTGCATTTTTAATTCACTGCGTACATTAAGTATGAAGATCAAGTGAGGACAAATCTAAGTGTGCTAAAACAAGCTGTAAATTTTAAAAATCTAGTTTTTTAAAAACTATTATTTGTTGAATTCTAATTCCTGTTTGTCACAGTTGTTATTATTTCAAAATTAGGATTTTCTACACATGTTTATGGAGAATTTTTCAGAACTTGGAAGGTAAGTACAAAAGATATTTTGTTTCACAATTTAAACATGATATTTAGTCCAGACATTGAAAAGATAATTTGGAATTTTTTAGTGGTTTACTGAGCAACATATTAACCCTCTCCATAAGGTAATTTGGTACACCTTGTAATGTCGTGGGTTTATCCATTAAAGAAAGAATTTTCATAAAATCAGAAAATGTTGAAATAGAAAAGAGGCCATTTAGTCCATCATTTTACCCCATTTATCTTCCCCTTCCCCATGAGCCCAAATCCATTTCCCCCTTTATTTCAACTCCTTTTGAAAGCTTTTACTGATTCAGTAATAACTTTAAAAGGGAACAGAGAAGAACTACATCAGAACAGCTCTGTGTAAAGGTTAGTACTCATAGAACCATAGAACATTACAGCCCAGAAGCAGGCCTTTTGGCCCTTCTTGGCTGTGCCAAACCATTTTTCTGCCTAGTCCCACTGACCTGCACCTGGGCCATATCCCTCCAAACCCCTCTCATCCATATACCTGTCCAAGTTTTTCTTAAATGTCAAAAGTGAGCCCGTATTCACCACTTCATCTGGCAGCTCATTCCACACTCCCACCACTCTGTGTGAAGAAGCCCCCCCCCCCCATGTTGCCTTTAAACTTTTCCCCCTTCACCCTTAACCCATGACCTCTGGTTTTTTTTCTCCCCTAGCCTCAGTGGAAAAAGCCTGCTTGCATTCACTCTATCTATACCCATCATAATTTTATACATCTCTATCAAATCACCCCTCATTCTCCTACGCTCCAGGGAATAAAGTCCTAACCTATTCAACCTTTCTCTGTAACTCAGTTTCTCAAGTCCCGGCAACATCCTTGTAAACCTTCTCTGCACTCTTTCAACATTATTAATAGCCTTCCTGTAATTAGGTGACCAAAACTGCACACAATACTCCAAATTTGGTCTCACCAATGTCTTATACAACCTTGCCATTACGTTCCAACTCTTATACTCAATACTTTGATTTATAAAGGCCAATGTACCAAAAGCTCTCTTTATGACCCTATCCACCTGTGACGCCACTTTTAGGGAATTATGTATCTGTACTCCCAGATCCCTCTGTTCTACTGCACTCCTCAGTGTCCTACCATTTACCTTGTATGTTCTACCTTGGTTTGAGCTTCCGAAGTGCAATACCTCACACTTGTCCGCATTAAACTCCATCTGTCATTTTTCAGCCCATTCCTCCAACTGGTCCAAATCCCTCTGCAAGCTTTGACAACCTTTCTCACTGTCCACTACACCTCCAATCTTTGTATCATCAGCAAATTTGCTGATCCAATTTGCCACATTATGTTGCTGTTTTCTACAAATTGTCTTAAATCAGCCCCCTTGGTAATCAGTGCTTCTGAAATTGCAAACCATTTTTCTCTATTTAATCAGTCAAACCCCTTCTTAGTTTTTGAGCCTCACTAAAACTTCACTTGGTCTCTTCTGCCCTCGTGAAGAATTTACCCAGTTCCTCTATGGTACCATTTTGAAAAAAAAATCCTCTATAATCGTTCTAAGAAATTGTTATCCTTCCTTGAATGTGTTGGTCAGTCAGTTGTAGGTTGGGCTTAACTAGATCTTTCTAAAGATTTAACCTCTCTTTCATTTCATTCACTGTTTCTAAATCAAGTGAATTATGTTCATTGAAGTCTGTTATTCCATCTTCAAAGTCTTGAATTTGTACATCTGCTTATCTTCCTGCATTCTTTTGAAACATTATATTGTTTAGTTAATATTCTCGTTTTTCTCAATCTTAATGATTCAAATTTGATCTACTTAGTGTTCATTGCCAGTCCCATTGAGCCCTCCTGAAGTGTGTGCTGAACCTCCCCCTTGCTGTTTATTTAGTGTCATCTGCCGATGGAAAGAATAAGCTGTACGTCTCGAGTTTTATCATTGATACCCTCCGGAAAAGAGTCATGGTATTATACCCATTTCCCTGTGAAATTCGCACTGTTGTCTTGTAGCAGCATCAGTTTCCTTTGGGTGCTGTGGCTTCTCCCCACCTACCAAACACATGCAGGTTGATTGCTAAGTTAGCCACTATAAATTGCCTCTAGTATGTGGGTGAGGTGCAGAATCTAGAGGAGAGGGAGTTGAGAGGAATGTGGGGGGCAATGAATAATTATGGATAGTGTCACAAATCTCGTGACGTTGAAAAGGACCAGCAGAAATGGAACACTCCTGGAGTCTGGTTTACTATAAATTAAGGCTATATTTATTACTACTACGAACTAATATCATTAAAACTGGATAATACGATACAGGTTATAAACTATTATATATATATATCTATCTCTGCGTAAATGTGTGTGTGTGGATACAAAGATAATAGTCCTGGAGGTAGATATCAGTCTTACGGTATCAGGTAAGTTTAAGCCGTTCAGTTCACTTTGTGTTGCGTCGAGTTGAATTGATGGAGAGAGAGAGAGTTAATTGAGTTGATGTTTATGTTGGCAGCTTTAGTTATTCTTGCTTCCGAAGTCTTTAGAGTCACTTTGTGTGAACTCCCAGACAGACACAGGTGGTCAGAGCCCCTTCTAGTGAACGGTCTAATAACCTACAGCACGGGTTCACCACCAGCAAACCCCCACAGGCAAGCTCTTACCCACACTGGTAATCACGGGTCAAAATTAATCGTTCCTTGGCCTCCACCCTCGTGGTGGTCTTAAACTCCACCAGTGGTTTCTTGGGTAGCTTCCGCAATTCTCCCGTGTCGTGTCTCCTCTGCCGTTATCCGACCAAAGCATCAACTTTTTATAATCCATTTGAAATTCCAGCTGTCCGTTAGCTCAACTGCTCTAAGCTGTTACCATGGTGACTTCCCAGCTTGTGTCTCAGCTGGCACCGTACTCTCTCTCTCTCTCTCAAGGTCACTATTAAAAGTGTTATCAAAACCAAGTCAGAGTCCTCTCTCTCTTTTAATTGCCTCCTTGTTCATTAGGACTGCCGAATTTTCTAGCAGTTTCTCACCTGCATGACAATAGAATTAGTGTAAGTGCGTTCTTGATGGTTGGCAGGTATTTGGTGGGCTGAAGGGCTTGTTTCCCTGTTGTATCTCTAAAGGTGCAGGCTCATTTAATATTGCTCTTCACTGAGATTTAAAGTTGTAAGTAAGTTTATTATCTCTGTGCACATATGCCACTATATACCACCCTGAGATTCATTTTATTGCAGGCATTCATGGTATATACAAGGAAACACAATACATTCAATGAAAAACTGCACACTACAAAAACAGACAACCAATGTGTATAAGACAACAAATTATGCTGAGACAAAGTAAAAGATAAACAAAATAATAATAATAAATACTGAGAATGTGAGTTGTAGTGTCCTTGAAAGTGAGTCCATAGTGTGTGGAATCAGTTCAGCGTTGCGATGAGTAAAGTTGTCTCCACTGGTTCAAGAGCCTGATGGTTAAGGGGTAATAACTGTTCCTGAATCTGGTGGTGTGGGAGCTGAGGCTCCTGTATCTGACGGCAGAAGCAAGGAGAGAGCATGGACTGGATGGTGGGGGTCTTGATGATAGATGCTGATTTCCTGTGACAGTGCCCCTTGTAGATGTGCTCAATCGTGGGGAGAGCTTCACCTGTGAGGGATTGGACTGCATCCTCTACTTTTTTTTAATGTTTTTCCTTTCAAGGGCATTGGAGTTTCCGTAACAGGCCACAATGCAATCAGTCTGGATGCTTTCCACTGTACATGTATAGAGGTTTATCAAAATTTTAGATGGCATGCTGAACCTTCACAAATTTTTAAGGAAGTAAGAGACTGGTTGTATTGTAGGCCCCTTGTTCAATATCAGGTTAGGATGCAAGTATGGAGAGAGACAATATTTTGAGCCATGGAGTCATATGCATGAAAACAGGCCATTTTGGCCCACCAGATCTGCAAAGCCCAATTCATGTAATCTTTCAGCATTTACCCCATAATCTTCCATACCAAGGTGTTTGTCTGGACATTACATGAATGCCATCAGCCACTCTGCTTCCACCATTCTCTCAGGTAGTGTGTTCCAGTTACTTGCTGCTAAGCTTCCCCTTGGATTCCTTCTATATTTCTTACTCCTTACTTAAATCTGGCTTTATCTCCTCTGATATGGGGAGTCCTCTGATATAGTAGAATTCCCTTCCTGTACTCATAATTTTATATACCTCAGTTATGGCCCCTCTTAACCACCAATGCTCTAGATGTTACAGACTCAGCCTTTCCAGTCTCTCATAATTGATGGACTTCCGTTCATGCAACATCCTGGTGAATCTCTGAACCTTCTCCGGTGTAATTGCATGTTTTGAAGAAGTTACTCATCAGTCCTTCAGGTTGATGGAGTCAAAGGTTAAAGTAGGCCATGTAGAATGGCTGGTGCTGCTGCTCTGTTTTTCTTGGAGTTGACTCTTCATGAGGACCATGCCCGATTATATACACTTGGCATGTTTCATTCCACAGAATTAAATCCAGCAATGTATCATTGGCATGGACCTACATTGATCATCAAGGTTTTTGCTATGCATCTTAGGAGTTTCTGCTCCAATTTATTATTCATTTGGAAAGTTTAATATTAAATTGAAGTTTCTCTCTTTGCTTTATTCACTATAGTCAGGGGCTGTCTACAGAAACTATCTATCGAGTCTGGTTGGATGTAGCAGGATTGCCAAAGGTAAATTTTTGTACCTACTTGCATTAGCAGTTTTTAAAAATAAAAACAGAAATTGTTGGAAATACTCAGTGGATCAGACAGCACCTGAACATTGAACAATACAGCATACAAATGTGCCCTTTTGCCCACAATGTTGTGCTAAAGTAAACTAATAATTAAAGATAGAGCTAAGTTAATTCCTTCTGTCTATACAATGTCTTTATTCTCGATTGTTTGCACAGTCATATATCTATCTAAGTGCTCTTGAATGCCTCTGCTGGATTTGCCTTCACTGCTGTCCCTGGCAGTACATCTCATGCACCCACCACTCTCTGTAAAAAAAAAACTTGCTCTGCACATCCCTTTTGAACTTTCCCCCTCTCACCCTCAATGTACGCACATAGATGTATATATAATTTCGATCCTGGGAAACAGACCCATTTTCCTCTTTCTGCAGAAAGTTTCATGATCAGAATATTTCCACTATTTTCTGTATATATTGCAGGTCTCTAGTATCTGCAGTTTCTTTATGCTTTTCAATGAGCAGTATCTAAATTGCTTGTGTTTGGATTCATGTAGCCTATACTTACACCTACTCTGTTTTGCATGTGTGGGAGTTTTTCAGAGACTGAATGCCTGTCACTTGATTGAAAAATTACTTGAAAAAGGTTTAATGTAAAATTAAAATTCTATTAAATACAAATTGAAATTCAGCACACTAACTCTTTTAGGATTTAATAACACCTTTATAAGAAAGATTTATACCTCAGAAAAATTAGTAAGTAACAATAGAAAAGCAAAAGAGCAGTGTTACATCAATGCTACTGGCAGAGTAGATTAGTAGTCAGTGTACCACTATTACAGTGCCAGCAACCCAGTTTCAATTTTGCTGCTGTCTGTATGGAGTTTTTAACGTGCTCCCTATGACCACATGGGTTTTCTCTCGGAGCTCCCATTTCTGCACACACTTCAAAGACATATGGATTAGGATTAGTAAACCATGAGCCTGCTGTGTTGGAGGCATGGCCATGCTTGCGAACTGCCCCCAGCACATTCTCGTGTTGGTCGTTGTTGCAAAATGATGCATATCACTGTTGTGTTTCAATGTTTCAAAGTCCATGTGACAAATAAATCTAATTTTTAACTTTATGTTATGTTCGACTGGAAAAAAGAATATTGAAGCACTGAAGGAAGTGACATTGTAATATTCTTTTCTGTACCAGGGCTGAATGGTCGTAGTCAATCAGAAAGGTTAAGGAGGCAGGTGCTCTTTTCTTTGGAAGAAAAAATTTAGAGAGGACTCAATAGGATTGACATAGAGAAATAATTTTTACTTGTTGAAAAATGCAAAACAGGACAGTATTAACAAAAGATAACCACCAAAATCTTACATAAAAACTTAAGAGAAATCTTCTAACTTAAGAAGAATATAGAACTTGCTTCCACAAGTTGAAGTAGAAAGCACCAACAAATTTAATGGTAAGTGTGATGCACTCATGATGGAGAAAGGAATAACTGGAATACAGGGTAGATAGGAAATGTTAATCAGTGTGGATGCAGACCCTTTCAGACCATAAATACTGGCTTGAACTTAGTACCCAATTGGACCGCTCCTACTCTCTAAACTACTGCACTTTACTAACACTAACACCAGATTATAGAAAGTTAAATTTGTTTTAGCCTCAAAAATTAATGTACGTTTTAATGTGTTTGAACAGAATCTGAAACCAGTAAGGATTAAGTGTTGAGGTAATTTCAGTCATGTGGTTGGTTCCTTTCATTTACTATAAAAGTTAGTGAATATTGAGTACTCTTACAATTCAGAATGATACCTGAGCAGTGTTTCAATAACCAATCTGATCTTTTAACTATTCTTGGTACTAAGATGATTTCATCCTTTTTCAAGATCTGTGACCACACCCTTCGCCACTTGGGGCTTTTTCAAACTCTGTGACCACACCCTTGGCCACTCTTGGGGCTTATTGCCTGCCCACCTAGTCCTGGGTCCGACATTTGTCTGTTTGCTCTAGTGGACCTTGTGAGATGAACTGATCAATTCCCTCATTTGGAGCAGCGAACAGTGGTGAATCAATTGTAAATTTTAAAAAATCCTCATTCCAATATTGTGCACAGTTCTCTGAATATGATCCCACCAAGACCTTAAATTATAAATTACTGATGTCTGGGCAATGGATAATACCAATAGACACTCCCTCCTCTACTTTATAGTAGCACCATGTATAACTTGCAAGATGCATTAAATTAATTCACCAAGGCTACCGACAATCCTGTTATCTCTGGCAGCTTAAAGACAGGAACGATGAAGGTATGAGAGCATCATTCTTCCAAAACATATATTGTGTTTCAGAGTATGCCACATACCCTAATGTCATGATCCCATCTGGCAACCCCCAATCTTGCTATCATCTCCTTGATTGGGCCTTAATCCCCTTGTCTGATTCCCAATTTTTCCCAGCTCCATTAATTACAGCACTCCTGCTTTCCATCAGTGAATGCAGGATAAGAACCCTGGAGTCACAGCAATGGGCTGCCAGTTCATTGTTCAACTCTAGTGTGAGTAAACCTTGTTTCCTGATTCCTTAGGACTGTCAGTTCTAAGTTCCGCATCATTTCCTGGATACTCTACGTAAACCTTGTCTCTGTGTAAAGACTGTCCCGGATACCTGTTCCATGTTTGCGATGGTGCTAACGCCTCACGACTCTGTCTCCGGGCCTGTATCCTGCACTTGGGTTCGTCCCCAGTCAAGTCCTTGAAACAAAACGAACTGGCCAAGAATGAACCCAGTGAACATGGACCCCGTGCAACAGGCCCTCATCAACCAGGGCTCCCTACTGGGCTTACATGATCAACAGCTCGGAGAAATCATGAAAAACCTTCGTGTCCTGTCCGAGGATGTAAAGAAGGTCAGTGAGCAGGTTGACTGGGTATCTGCTCCCCTTACTCCGTTTCTTCCACAAACCTAGTCTGACCAAACCACACAGCCTGGAATGGCTCCGCTCCTTGGGTCAGCAACACAATCACCTCGAGGGCTGTACGTACCTGAACGGAACCCTACGCTGGGGACCTAGGGAAATGCCAGGCTTGCTTACTACAATGCTGTCTGGTTTTTGTGCAACAGCCACGTATGTACAGCTCAGACAGATCAAAAACTGCGTACATCATGGGGCTGTTACGAGGGGATGCCTTAGCATGGGCCACCATGATCTGGGACAACAGGCCAGAGGTCTGTTCCTCCTTCTCCACCTTCGTCTCCGAAATGAGGAAGGTTTTTGAAAAGCGCATTCACAGTAAGGACGCCACTAGGTGCCAACTGACTCTCTGTCAAGGCTCGCAAAGCGTAGTAAAGAGCTCCGAACATTAGCAGCTGACTCTGGATGGAATGATGAGGCACTACGGGAAGTGTTTCAACAGGGTCTCTCTGACAAGATAAAAGATGAATTAGCGGCAAGGGATGACACGGACAGCCTGGACTCTGGTCTCTCTAGCCACTAGGCTAGATAATCGACTTCAAGAGCGTCTGAGAGAAAAGACCAGTTAACCCGCTCCTCGGGTCATTCCATGGCCCACCTTACCATCTTCAACCAGCCCTAACCTCTCTCTCCCTTCTGTTCCTCGCAGAGCTCCTGCTCCTACTGTTCTGGTGAGTCAGACAACACTCCCTTCAGCTCCCCAAATCTGGATGCAGATCCCGGCTACCGTGACCTATCAACAACAGTCCCTGTCCCTATCCGCCTTGGTGGATTCTGGTGCCGAGTGAAATCTGCTGGACGAGGACATAATCCCGGGCCAGCCAGAATAGTAACCGTTAGGTACCCCACTGGAGACCCGGGTGCTGGACAGAAAACTTCTGGCTCAGGTCACCCACTGTACGCCACCCCCGACCTTGATTCTGTCTGGAAACCATTGAGAGAAGGTACGATTTAATCGCATCCATTCTCCTCAAGCCCCAGTAGTTCTAGGATACCCCTGGTTGAACCACAACAGCCCCCCACATCGACTGGTCTACTGGGAGGATAGCCAGCTGGAACCCATTTTGTTACACCACCTGTCTGCAGTCGGCTCCATCCCTTAGGGAGGCTACCGTGACCTTGCCTGACTTGGAACCCCTCGACTTATCCAGAGTTTCCACAGAATACAATGACCTGGGACAGGTATTGAGCAAATAATGGGCTCTTTCCTTGCCTCTGCACCAACCGTATGACTGTGCTATCGACCTTCTCCCCGGGGCCTCGTTACCCACCAGTCACCTCTATAACTTGGCCCGACCTGAGAAAGAGGCCATGGAGAAATACATTAGTGAGTCCCTCGCAGTGGGCATTATTCCACCCTCATCCTCCCTGGTGCATGCCGGTTTCTTCTTTGTAGAGAAGAAGGACGGGTCGCTCACCCCTGTATTGATTACTGAGGCCTCAACAACATAACCGTTAAAAATAAATACCCACTGCCCCTCATTAACTTGGCATTTGAACCACTTCATGGAGCCACCATCTTCTGGAAGTTGGACCTTCGTAGCGCCTACAATCTAGTCAGGATAAGGGAGGGTGACGAGTGGAAGACGGTCTTTAACAAACCTTTGGGCCACTTTGAATACTTGGTCATGCCGTTTGGCCTCACCAATGCCCCCGCCATTTTTCAAGCCCTAATCAATGATGTGCTGAGGGACTTTATTAACCGCTTTGTGTTCGTTTACCTAGATGACATCTTGATATTCTCCAGCAGCCTCCAGAAACACATTCAGCATGTCCGTCAAGTCCTACAGAGACTATGGGAGAACAAGTTATTTGTGAAGGCGGAGAAGTGAGATTTCCACGTCCCTTCAGTCAGCTTCCTGGGCTACATCATCAAGAGCGGGCAAGTGAGGGCAGACCCCCGAGAAGATCCGGGTGGTGGAAGAATTGCCCAGATCCACAACCTGCAAGCAACTTTAGCGGTTTTTGGGGGTTTGCAAACATTTATCGCTGATTTATCAGGGATTACAGTCAGCTGGCAGCGCCCCTTACCCGACTTGCCTCCTCCCACCAGTTCATTGTAGAGATTGACACCGCTGAGTCTGGGGTGGGAGCAGTTCTGTCCCAATGATTAAGTATGGATGAGAAGCTTCATCCCTGTGCCTTCTTTTCTTGCCGGCTGTCCCCCACCGAATGGAATTACGACGTGGGGAACCGGGAGCTACTGGCGGTCAAGCTAGTGTTGGAGGAATGGAGGCACTGGCTGGAAGGGGCGGAAAAACGGTTTATTGTTTGGACTGATCATAAGAACCTGGGATATATCCAGACTGCCAAATGTTTGAATTCCCGCCAAGCCCGTTGAGCATTATTCCTTGGCCGGTTCAGGTGTTCTCTCACCTACCGGCCGGGGTCCAAGAACGGGAAACCTGATGCATTCTCCCACCAATACAATTCCAAGGAGGACACTTCCAGCCCAGAGACCATCCTCCCACCATCCTGTGTGGTGGCAGCCCTCACTTGGGAGATTGAGTCCATAGTAAAAGAGGCCCAACGGGATGACCCTGACCCCAGCAATGGTCCCGCCCATCGCCTTTTTGTCCCCGATTCCGTCAGGTCTCAGGTTCTCCAGTGGGGGCACA
Organism: Hemitrygon akajei; assembly: GCF_048418815.1. NCBI lineage: Eukaryota > Metazoa > Chordata > Chondrichthyes > Myliobatiformes > Dasyatidae > Hemitrygon > Hemitrygon akajei. Next base: position 43,033,565 of record NC_133125.1, read on the forward strand.
CATCTCGGTTCGCCTGCCACCCTGGGAGTGATCGGACACTGTCTCTCCTGAAAAGACACTTTTGGTGGCCGCCTCTGGAGGTGGATACCTGTTCCTATGTCTCTGCATGTTCCGACTGTGCCTGTGGAAAAGCCCCCCACCGGCCACCTGCTGGATTACTTCGTCCCCTACCTGTCCCTGGTCATCCTTGATCGCACATCGCCTTAGGTTTCGTCACTGGCTTACCCCCTTCACACGGAAATACCACCGTACTCACCATGGTAGACTGGTTCTCCAAGACAGTGCACTTTGTAGCCGTCCCTAAACTCCCTTTGGCACAAGAGACTGCAGACCTTCCCATCCGCCACGTCGTCCGCCTCCACAGAATTCCTGTGGATATCATCTCTGATCGGGGTCCACAATTCGTTTCGCAGGTATGGAGGTCCTTCTGCCAAGCCCTGGGTGCCTATGTTAGCCTGTCATCTGGCTTCCATCCTCAGAAGAATGGGCAAACAGAACGGGTCAACCAGGATTTGGAGGCGGCGCTACATTGCAAAACAATCAACAACCTGTCTACCTGGGGTGACCACCTCACATGGGTACAGTATGCCCACAACTCTCTGGTTAGTACTGCCACCAGACGATCTCCCTTTGAATGCTGTCTTGGGTACTGACCCCCGCTGTTTCCTCTTCAAGAAGAGATTGAAATACCGTCTGTTCAGGCCCATATCGATCGGTGCCGCAAGGTTTGGGAGGACACACACGGCACTGCTCTGGTCAGCCGATTGCAACCGGAGGATTGTTGATTGCCATCAGACTCCTGCACCTGAGTATCGACCTGGGCAGAAAGTGTGGCTCTCGTCCAAGGACATACCTCTCAAAAACACGCCTAAGAAACTTGCCCCTCGCTTCCTGGGACTTTTCAAAGTCGAAGGCAAAATCAACCCCACAGTAGTCCGACTTAAGCTACCTAAGGCTATGCATATCCACCCTACTTTTCATGTTTCCCAATTAAAACCAGTTTCCGTCAGTCCCTTGTGTCCTTCGACCGAAACCCCTCCACCCGCCCGAATCATCGACAACCATTTGGCATGCACCATCTGGCGACTACTGGATGTGCACCGTCGGGGCAGAGGCCTCCAATACCTGGTAGACTGGGAAGGATATGGCCCAGAGGAACATTCCGGTGTTCCCCGCTCCTTCATCCTGGACTCTTCCCTCATCCAGGACTTCCATCAGGACCATCCAGACAAGCCTGGAGAATTGCCTGGAGGCTCCCATTGAGCATGAGGGGTGTACTGTCATGCCCCCATCTGGCAATCCCCCATCTTGCTATTATCTCCTTGATTGGGCCTTAATCCCCTTGGCTGGTTCCCAATTGTTCCCAGCTCCATTAATTACAGCACACCTGCTTCCCATCAGTGAATGCAGGATAAAAACCTTGGAGTCACAGCAATGGGCTGCCAGTTCGTTGGTCGACTCTAGTGTGAGTAAACCTTGTTTTCTGCTTCCTCAGGACTGTCAGTTCTAAGCTCTGCATTGTTTCCTGGATACTCTACGTAAACCTTGTCTCTGTGTAAAGACTCTCCTGATACCTGTTCCACGTTTGCAACGGTGCTAATGCCTCACGACTCTGGCTCCGCATCTGTGTCCTGCACGTCCCCAGCCACGTCCTTGCAACACCTAATGCAGAACTGTGGAGACAATTTAGAGTCATAGAGCACTATAACAGAGAAATGGGCCCTTTGACCCATCTGATCTATGACAAATTGTTATTCTGCCTAGACCCATCAACCCACACCTGGACCAGAGCCATCCATGCAGGTCTCATCCATGTACTTATCCAAAGTTCTCATAAATTTTGCAGACAAACCCATTTCCACCACTTACTCTGGCAGTTACTTCCACACTCGCACCATTTGCTGAGTGAAGAAATTCCACTTCACTTTCCCCTTAAATGCTTCACCTTTCAAGTTGTCTGTTGTCATTTAACTTTTTACAGTGCCTATAAAAAGTATTCAGCCCTCCCCCCCCGAAGTTTTCATGTTTTATTGTTTTATAGCATTGAACTATAGTGGATTTAATTTGGCTTTTTTGACACTGTTCAACAGAAAAGGCTCTTTCATGTCAAAGTGAAAACAAATTTCTACAAATTGTTCTAATGTTATTACAATTATTAAACACAAAATAATTGATTGCATAATTACTCACCCCCTTAAGTCAGTATTTAGTCAATGCACCTTTGGTAGAAATTACAGCCTAGAGGTCTGTATGGATGGGTCTCTATCAGCTTTGCACAACTGGGCACTGCAATTTTTCCCCATTTTTCTCTACAAAACTGCTCAAGCTCTGTCAGATTGCATGGGGATCGTGTGTGAACAGTCCTTTTCAAGTCCAGCCACAAATTCTCAATTGGACTGAGGTCTGGACTCTGACTTGGTCACTCTAGGACAGGGGTGTCAAACTCATTTTAGGTCACGGGCCGGATTGAGCAAAATGCAGCTTCATGCGGGCCGGATCAGTCGGACGCATGCGCACGCAGCTTTCGTTGCCTCCGTTTTTTCAGCCTGCTCTCATGTGTCTCAGTCTCTGCTATAGCTACAAAGTGTTTCACTTTACAAATTCCGTTTCTTATGAAGAAGACTGCTGAATAAACACTAAAAACCCTGAAAACCTGGTACCTGAATAAACTCAGCATTAGCCATATCATACGCCATAGGCGCTTCGATTACTGGGGCCAGCTTTAATAGTAATTAGATATTATCTCGCGGGCCAAAGATAATTCCACCACGGGCCGGATTTGGCCTGCGGGCCTTGAGTTTGACATATATGCTCTAGGACATTAACTTTGTTTTTTAGCCATTCCTGATTAGCTTTGGTTTTATGCTTGGGGTCATTGTCTCGCTGGAAAACAAATCTTCTCCCAAGTCGCAGTTCTCTTGCACACTGCATCAGGTTTTTCTCCAGGATTTTCCTGTATCTTGTTGCATTCATTTTACTCTTTATCTCCAAAAGCCTTCCAGATCCTGCTGCAGTGAAGCATCCCCACAGCATGCTGCAGCCACCACCATGCCTTCTCATAGGGATGGTGTGTTTTTGATGTTGTGCGGTGTTTGGCTTACACCAAATATAGCTTTTAGTCTGATGGCCAAAAACCTCAATTTTGGTTTTGTAAGACCATAGAACCTTCTTACAGCTGACTTCAGAGTCTCCCACATTCCTTCTGGCAAACTCTAGGTTCTATGGTCTGATGAAATCAAAATTGAGCCTTTTGGCCACCAGACCAAATGCTTTGTTTGGCATAAGCCAAACACCGCACATCATCAAAAACACACCATCTCTACCGTGAATGATGGTGGTAACTGCATCATACTGTGGGGATGCTTCACTGCAGCAGGCCCCGGAAGGCTTTTGTGTTTTTCACTTTGACATGAAAGAGTCTTTTTCTGTTGATCAGTGTCAAAAAAAGTCAAAATAAATTCACAGTGATTCAATGTTGTAAAACATGAAAACTTCCAAGGGGAGTGAATATTTTTTATAGGCATTGTACTCAATGGATCCAGAATGAGGAAATCAATCAGGGATCTACAGGAATTGATATCTACAGTTGCTTGCTGTAAATCTAGATTTGTCACTTACGAGGACAAGATCAGGTTTGCCTGTAAAAGCTGCTACTGTTGAATAAGATACCAATAGAGTTATTTATTGTTACACATAAAGAATGTTCACTTGTATAGGCTACTCCATATTCACACAAAGGAAAATGGTCTAGGTGATATACAAAAAAAAATCTCCTGAGAGAAGTAAAATTGTCAATGTGTCAGCAGTTTCTTTCTTGCTTATTTGATTATGTCATTTGAAATCATTTATTAATATTCATGATAGAACATCAAAGTCTTAGAGTGAATTTACATTTCGAATCCCTCATAAAATTGGGAATAGTTACTTAGAAAGCCAATGGTGCAAAAGGTGAAATGAAAATGGAGTACATTTGAAAAAGAAAGAAACAAAATAGAGTTGGAAATGGGATGAATTTTTGTTTTAATTGCTTTGAACTGGTATCTTGCATGATCTCCAGACATCCTAAATTATGTTACAGACAAAATACTTAACCAAATGCAGTGATCTGCAGTGGAGGAATGCAGCAATTTGCATAAATGAAGGTCCCGCAAACAATTAGCAATCACAGAATCTGTATGTAGCAGTTGAATTGGGATATTAGCAGCCAACACATTGGACCTGATCTCCCATGTAATGTCATGGGGTCATTCATGTCAATGTGAAAGAACGTTGAGGAGTGAATTTAGAATCTCATCTGAAAGTGGGCTCTTCTTGCAGAGGATCGTCCCCATTTTGTACATGAAAAAAACATGTTGGATGTTTTAAAATCTGAAGCATGAGGCTTTAGATCACAACATTGATTTAAAATGAAAAGTGATTCGAATTAAGTCATGACTGACAAGTGTTCCAGATTAGTTTTATTGGTGATAACTTCTTGAAGGTAGACATCTTCCATTGAATATATTTTCAATGTCCATTTATGTTTCAAGCACAGTTTATTTTACTAAGGATTATATAGATAATGTATATTTTAATATGGAGATATTAATGTTATGTAGAGTACAGGCAGACCCCAGGTTATGAACGAGATCCATTCCTTAGTCTGTCTTTAAGTCGGAATTGTACGCAAGTCGGAACAGGTTAGCCTATCCTTCGATGCCTTTTGCCCTGGTGCACTTATTTCCTCTTTCGACAGGTAGGTCCTTTCAGGCATAAGCCAGTCTTGTCTACATAAAATATTTGGACAGGCAAATAACCTCCCTCCTCAATAGTTTTTTTCAACATTTTAGGAAAATCACTCACAGCACTTGGATCGGCACTCGCTGCTTCACCTTGCACTTTAATATCGTGTAAACCTGCCCTCACTTTGAACCAACCCCTACTCGCAACAAGTTCTTCATCACAGTGCTTTACTTACTGCACATGCAGCTTTTAAATCATTGAAAAGGCTTAGTGTCTTTTCCTGCACTAAAGTAAGGCTAATAGGCAAATTACGCTGATTTTGATCATCTAACCAAATTATCGGTAGCCTTTCCATTTCGATAGTTAAATCACTGCATTGCTTAGTAATACATATAGCTTTCATCAGGGCAGGGATGTAGCCTAATGCTTTTCAGTGATGGATGGTGTTACACATCTTTCCAATCGCTTTATTATTTCCACTTTATTTCAATTATGATCGTTTTCCTTTTCCTTGATGCATCACCAGCTCTTGCATCAGATTTACGCTTTGGAGACATGGTTACACACACATAGTAAACTCCCTATAAATATAATTGTGCGGAGAGCAAAATAAACACGAGATTGGAATTATCAATCAATAATTTAAACTCGTTTACCGCGTCTGTCAACGGAACAGAAACACTGCGGATTCAGAAGCAGCTGCGGGCAGCGGGTCCTTTGCTGTCCTGGGTCCTAAAGTCCATCCACACTTAGACAGGTTGAATGGGACAAGTGGGGTTGTGCTGACTGGAAAAGGGGGGTCAGGGTGAATCTTGCTAAGAACAATTTAAGCCAAATACAAAGTTACACACTCAGCACTGTGTTAATGGCAGCGAGATCCAATTTTAAATGACGGAAGGCATTCTCCTTCCTTGAGCCAATGAATTTTTAATATAATAGGCTTTATGGCAGTCCGTTCATAAGTACGAGTTGTCTGTAAATCGGACGTTCATAACCCGGAGACTGCCTGTATGTTATATTAATAGGTAGAGGGTGTATATTAATAATAGTAATCCTGGTTCACCAACCTTTCAGTTTAAAATTCTTATCCTCATAACCTCAACTCTCTCTTTCCCCATAGCTTTCATACCTATGACTGTTATTTAAATGAGTGTTCCTGGAAATCTGGTTTCTCATGTATTTCCAAAGTTGCTCTTAAGCATTGGAATTCTTTCCTCAAGTGTACTTGTTTTTCATTTGATTAATTTCTGGACAAAGGTCTTAATGGCTCTTTCTTTGACACATTGTCATTTTTTGTTTGCATTTGGTCATGTAATTTTGAAGTGTTAAAGGTGCCACATAAATGCAAATCATTATTTCACTATTAATTTTTCTGGTGGGAGTCTGTTTGTGGCCCTTGAGGTAAATGACAATTCTGCTATAATAAATTAAGACCATAAGACATAGAAACAGTCTTGAGCTATTTGGCTCATTGAGTCTGCTCCGCCATTCCATCATCGTTGATTGATCATCCCTCTCGACCCCATTCTCCTGCCTTCTCCCCATAATCTTTGATGCTCCAACTAATCAGGAATCTATGAGCCTCTCCTTTAAATATACCCAATGACTTGGTCTCCACAGCCATCTGTAGCAATGAACTCCATCTTTGGCTAAAGAATATCCTCCTCTTCTCTGTCCTAAATGGACCACCCCTTTCTGAAGCTGTGTGCACTGGTCCTAGACTCCCCTACTAAAGGAAACATCCTCTCCACATCCGCTCTATCTAACCCTTCCAATACTTGATAGGTAATAATGAGATAGGCCTCATTCCCCTAATTCCAGTGAGTACAGGCCCAGAGCCATCAAATGCTCCATATACGTTAACCCTTTCATTCCTGGAATATTTCTTGTGAACATCTACAGGACCCTCTCCAATGTCAGCACATCTTTACTTGGATAAAGGGCCCAAAACTACTCACAATACTCCAAGTGCAGTATCACCAATGCCTTTTAAAGCCTCAGCATTACATCCTTCCTTTTATATTCAGATCCTCTCAAAATGAGTGGTAACATTGCATTTGCCTTCCTTACCACTGAACCCTTAGGGAATCCTGCACAGGGACTCCCAAATCCCTCTAAACCTCGGACTTTTTAATTTTCTCCCCATTTAGAAAATAGTCTGTGTCTTTATTCCTTCTACCAAAGTGCATGAGTATACACTTCCCTATAGTATATTCCACTTGTCACTTCTTTGCAAATTCCCCTAATCTGTTGAAGTCCTTCTGCAGACTCCCAGATTCCTAAATACTACGTGCCCCTCCACCTATCTTCATATCATCTACAAACATGGCCACAAGCTATCAGTTCCATCATTGACAGATAACATGACAAGTAGCAAACCCAACAACCCTTTCAGAACACCAGTAATCACCAGCAGGCAACCAGAAAAGGCCCTCTTAATTTCCACTCTTTGCTTCTGGCCAGTCTACCAATCTTCTATCCATGCTGGTATCTTTTCTGTAATACTATGGGCTCTTATCTTGCTAAGCAGCCTCATGTGTGACACCTTGTCAAAGGCCTTCTGAAAATTCAAGTAAACAACATCCACTGACTCTCCTTTGTTTATCCTGCTTTTTATTTCCTCAGAGAATTTGATGCTCCAATTAATCAGGAATCTGTCAGCCTCTGCTTTAAATATACCCAATGACTTGGTCTCCACAGCCATCTGTGGCAATGAATTCCATGGATTCACCATCTTTGGCCAAAGAATTTCCTTCTCTTCTCCGTCAGGCAAGATTTCTCCTTAAGGAAATCACGTTGACTTTGGCCTATTTTATCATATGCTTCCAAGTGCCATGGAACATGATCCTTAATAATGGACACCAATATCTTGCCAACCACTGAAGTCAGGCTAACTGGCCTATAATTTCCTTTCTTCTGCCTCCTCCCTTTTTAAAGAGTAGAGTGACATTTATAATTTTCCAATCCTTCAGAACCATTCCTGAATTTATTAATTCTTGAAAGATCACCATTAATTCCTCCATAATCTTTTCAGCTACCTTTTTCAAAACCCTAAAGTATAGTCCTTCCATTTCTGCTTCAGACCTTTCCAGTTCCCAAGCACCTTCTCCTTAGTAATAGCAACTACACTCACTCCTGGCCCCCTGACACTCTCAAATTTCCAGCATACTGCTAGTGTCTTTTATATACAAACTGATGGAAAATACTTATTAAGTTCACCCACCATTTCTTTGTCTCCCATTACCCCCTCTCCAACATCACCTCTCTTTTACAGCTTATCAAAGTTCAAAGTAAATTTTCTATCAAATTTAATATATGTTAGCATTTACAGCCTTGAGATTCGTTTTCTTGGAGGCAATCACAGTAAATACAAGAAACACAAAAGAATCAATGAAAGGCAGTACCCAACAGGATGAAAAAAGGACCAGTGTGCAAGAGACAGCATACTGTGCAAGTACAAAACAAAAGAAAAAGTAAATAATAATAACAAATAATAAATAAATAAGCAATAAATATCGAAAACATGGAATGAAGTGTCCTTGAGTTAGTCCACAGGCTGCGGGAACAGTTCAGCGAGTGAAATTATGCCCTGTGGTTCAAGGGCAGTAATAACTGTTCCTGAACCTGCTGTGAGACTCCTGAGGCCCCTTGACCTTCTTCCTGATGCAAGAGGAGAGCATGGCCTGGATGGTGGGTGTCCTTGATGATGGGTAGTGCTTTCCTGCGACAGCCTTCGGTGTAGATGTGCTCAGCAGTGGGAAGGGCTTTACCAGTGATGGACTGAGCATATCCACTACTTTTTGTAAGCTTTTCCATTCAAGGGCAATGGTTTTCAATGCCAGGCTGTGATGCATCCAGTCAACGTACTCTCAATTAAAGCTTGTCATAGTTAGATGACATGCTGAATCTTCTCAAACGTCTTAAGAAAGTAGAGATGCTGCTATGCATCTCTAATGAGATGTAATGACACTTATGTGTTAGACCTAGGACAGATCCTCTGAAATGGTAACACTGAGGAATTTAAAGTTGTTGATCCTTTCCATCTATGATCCCCCAGTAAGGACTAGTTGATGGACCTCTGGTTTTCTCTTCCTGAAGTCAATAATCATCTCCTTGGTCTTGCTGACATTGAGTGAGAGATTGTTGTGGCACCGCTCAGCCAGACTTTCAGTCTCCCTGCCATATGCTGATTCATCACCACCTTTGATTCGTCCATCGACAGTGACGTTGTCAGTACACGTAAATGTGGAATTGGAGCTGTGCTTAGCCTCATAGTCATAAGTAGAAAGCCAGTAGAGCAGGGGGCTAAGCACGCAACTTTGTGGTGCATCTGTGTTGGTGATGATTATGGAGGGGTTGTTGTTGCCAATCCAAACTGACTGAGGTCTGCAAGGGAGGAAATTGAGGAATCAATTGCATAAGGAGGCATTGAAGCCTCGGTCTTGAAGCTTATTGATTAGTTCTGAGGGAATGACGCCATTGAATGCTGAGCTGTATTCAGTGAAGAGCATCCCAAGTATGCATTTTTTCTGTCAGATTTTCCAGAGTTGAGCGAAGAGCCAATGAAATGGCATCTGCTGTTGACCTCTTGTGATGTTAGGCAGATTGTAATAGATGCAAGTTGCTTCTCAGGCAAGAGTTGATATATTTCATCAGAAACTTCTCAAAGCACTTTATCACAGTGGATGTAAATGCTACTGTATGAAATGGACAACACACAAAATGCTGGAGGAACTCAGCATATCTCACAGCATCTATGGAAATTGATAAACACTTGACATTTCGGGTTGAGAACCTTCATCAGGAGTGGAAAGGAAGGGAAAGATGCCAGAATAGAAAGGGGGGGGGGGAGTTGAAAGAGGACAAGCTAGAAGTTGATAGGTGAAGCAGGTGGGTGGGAAAGGTAGAGGGCTGGAGAAAAACATATCTGGTAGGAGAGAATGACCCATGGAGGAAATGGAAGAAGGAGCAGCACAAGGGGAGGTGAAAGGCAGGTGAAGATAAGAGGTAAGAGTCCAGAGTGGGGAATAGAAGAAGAGGGAAGGGGAGGAGGAGGAAAAATACCGGAAGGATAAATCAATGTTCATGCCATCAGGTTGGAGACTACCTGGATAGAATATTGTTGTTCCTTTTCATGAATTGTGGTGCATTGGGTGGCAATTTTTTGCCTTTTACTTAGCATTTGCCTTTTTTTTTTACAAGCCGAGTTGTTAGCTCGACACGCAACTCAACATGGATGGAAAGCTTGCAAGAAGCCGGATTTGAACCCGGAATCATTTGCCTCAAAATCCGGTGCTGATGGCACTACACCAACGGCTGGCAGAATATGAGGGATTGGAATTAAAATGGTTGGCCAGTTGGAAATTCTGCTTTGGCTGGATGGAGGGGAGATGCTTGACAAAGCATCCCCTAATTTACGACTGATCTTACCAATGTAGAGGAGGCCACTTTGGGAGCAACAGATACAATAGACATCTCAAAAGATTTGCAGGTGAATTGTTGCCTCACCTGGAAGGATTGTTTCATACCCTGAATGGAGGTGAGGGAGGAGGTGAATGAGCAGATGTAGCATTTCTGTCACTTGCACGGATATGTGCCTGGGGGGAGATTAGTAGAGATGGATGAATGGACATGGGAGAGGGGGGAGGGAGGTAAAGATGTGATTGGTTGTGGGATCCTGTTGAAGATGGTGGAAGTTTATATATAGGAAAAAAAGTTAACTTCAATAGTACAATAAAATAGGAAGTATCATTGTCAAACAAAGTTGAGCAAAAAGAAATCATGAACAGTTAAATAAACTACCATAGTTACCATTTCATGAACAGAGATGGAAGCTTCACAGTACTGTTCTTCCAGCTTGTTCCAACAAATTGGAACAAATGCGAATTTCAGTAATGGTGTGCTTGCACTTTGTCTTATTCCGCAAATAGGCAATGTTCAAGATATTTGTTACAGTACACCCTTAATCTTAGGGCATGCAATGAATGTGGTTACCAATCAGCTTTTATTAAGAAATCATAAAAATATGCTATTTCACTTTCATATGCAAAATCCATAATGTGCAAAATATCCCAAAACAATCAGGACATCAATGTAAGAAATAGGAGCACGAGTAGGCCAACACATCTCAATCAGTTCATCTGAGATTTCCTTAAATTCTGCTGCAAGTGCTGTAGCAGCTGGAACTACTTTGTATCTTAGCTTCTCTGACATATTGATCTGGAAGGATTGCGTTTCTTTTCCAGATGACTTGTGAAATTTGTAATTTGCATTAAAACAGAGCAGGTGATTTTATCAAAGGCTAAGTGTGTTGCATAGACAGATACGTCAAAATAATTTTATTCATTTAGATCACGCCAAGCAGGGAACCGATCTATTCTGATGGTATTATATATACAGCAGTAGAATGTGGATTGTAATCAAATTGAAGGCTCTCGTGCAAGATACTCCAGGATATTCCTGGCTTAATAATAAGCAGAGGAGATTTGTTATGTCATAAAATAGCCTTGTTATGCTGACAGATCAATGTCAGTATTCCCAAATTGTTTGTGAAGCTGATTGATAAGATAAAATATCTTCACATGAAGGGCAATGAGCATTTGTTTAGAAATTTGGTTTATTCCTCCAGACTTGACATGAACTGAAGGGTTTTCAATCATAAAATTGTATATAGTGGAATATGTTTGGTCATTGGTACTCAAAATCCAATTAACTAAAATTAAATTTCAAGACAAGGTATATCTTTTATATCTCTGGGAAGCAGTATTTCTGACCATATCTCCTGGGGAAAGTATAGCATTGTTTTACACTAGAGCTGTAAGATACAAAGCACTAGTTTGACAGGTCTGGTTTAATGATTCAGAGATACTTGGGAAATGGAAGTGTTTTTGTGGTAAATTAATTTTGGTTCAGATAGGATTAGGGTAAGGTTAAGGGTGAGGGTAAGAATAGGATGATTTGGCAGGTGAATGCTTGGCTGAGGAACTGGTGCAGAAGGCAGGCGTTCATATTTATGGATCAATGGCATCTCTCTGGGGAAGGTATGACCTGTACAAAAGGGACAGATTACACCTGGACACAAGGGAGTCCAATATCCTTGCAGGAAGGTTTGCTAGTTATTCAGGAAGGTTTAAACTAATTTGAAAGGGGATGGGAAACAGAGTGATAGTATTGAAATACTTGGTTTAGAAACAAAGGCAATCTGCAGTGAGACTCCTAGCAAGGTGAGGCTGATGATAGAACAATATTGCAGCCAACAGTTTGAGTTGCAATGTATAAGGTGGACAAAATTGAAAAGGGTGAATACAATGGCCTGAGTTATAAGGAGAAACTAAACAGTTTCCAGAATAAACTAATTAGCTGTGATGCATCCAGATAGGATTGTGCATTGATAACAATTCGTGAGGGTCGTCAGGCACGTTCTTTAGCATCCGGAGGAAATAGAAGATTTGGACATGAAGTCAACATGGTTGGAGCAGGCTAGGTTATTGGTGATGTTCACTCATAGAAACTTGAAGTTATCAACCCTCTGGACCCCAGCACCTTTGAAGTAAACATGAGTATGTTCACTACCTCTCTTCCTGAAGTCAGTAACCAGCTCTTGTTTTGCTGACATTGAGGGAAAGGTTATAACACCATGTTACTGAGGTCTCTATCTCCTTATTGTAGCCCAACTCATTGTTATTTGAGAAATGGTCCACTAAGATGGTACCCTCTACAAGCTTCAAAGTTCAAAGTAAATTTATCATCTATCTGTCACCATATACAACCCTGAGATTCATTTTCTTGCAGGCACTCTCAGTACATATAAGAAATACAATAAAATCAATGAAAGAGCACGCCCAACAGGACGGACAAACAATCAATGTGTAAAAGTCAACAAACTGTTTAAATACAATAATAAATATCAAGAACACGTGAAGAAGAGTTCTCGAAAGTAAGTCCATAGGTTTTGGGAACAGTTCAATGATGGGGAGAGTGAAGTTATCCCCGCGGGCTCAAGATCATGATGGTTGAGGTGAAATAACCATTCCTGAATCTGGTAGTGTGAGTCCTGAGTCTCCTATACCTTCTTCCCAATGGCAGCAGCGAGAAGAGAGCATGGCCTGGATGGTAGGGGTCCTTGATGGATGGTGCTTTCCTGCGATCGCGCTGCTTGTAGATATACACACAAATTGCTAGAGGAACTCAGCAGGCCAGGCAGCATCTATGTAAACAAGTCGACGTTTTGGGCCGACACCCTTCATCCGGACTGTTCCCCGGGAAGGACACGTGGCTGTGGTAGCGGGTCTGGTGAGCACATGGTCGGAAAGATCACGGAGGGAGCGGGTGGGATCAGTGAGAGTCACGAGTGTGCAGGGAGTAAGGTAGTGGGCTGAAGGCGCAGCCTTGGGGAACTCTGCTGAACAGAATAATATTGGCAGAAGTGTTACTGCCTATCCTTGTGAATCTGTCTAGCTGTATCTCCTTCAAGCAACTATTAAAACCCGCGTCTGTGACAACGTTTGGTCACTCGTTATATTGCCTTTTATGGTTTTATGTCAAGTTATATTTAACAACGTTCCTCTGCAGCCTGGGCTGTGATCCATAGAACTGCAGGGTAAGAGCAGTAAACATTTTTTAGAAAAAGAGTTCTGTTGGGTTAATTTTGAGAGAACAGGTGTAAATATTTTTCACAACGCGATATGCTGCGATGCACCGTAGCGTGTTATTTCTATCTGCAAATACACAATGTGGTTTGGTTTACCTAAACACACACATGGTCGTAATAAAAAACGAAATGTTAGGAGGCTCCCGTTTTAACTTTCAGGTGTGTTTGGATGGTTATTGAAGATTAGTCTGTCGCATGAATGCAAATATCTGCGAAGTGCGTCGTGTATTTGTATGAACTTGTCACGTTGGCAGCACTGAATACAAGTGTTGTGTTATTGTGTAGGCTGACAGCGGTTAGCTGGGACAGTGCGTAAGCTATGTTTGCTATCCGCAGGACAATGAGCTTTTTGCTGACTGAATGATCAATGTTGGATCAGGTTCACTTTCACATTCCTCAGCTTCTACTCGCCACCCACCTACACACGGGGCGGTGCCACGCCAAACCAAAAAAAACATGAAGCCGATCTTCTGCTTCTCGAGTCTGCACGGCTATAAACTAGTCAGCTTTGACTGTATTTAGGGGTGTTTGGAAAATTGCATCCAGCGTGCGCTGGCAGTGGCGTAGTTCGCGATTTATTCCCGGTGAAACGAGTCTGCGGGAGGGGAATCCTTGCGCCACTGGCGCGGACCACGTGGAGCAGCTATTGCCAAATATATCTCCAAAAATGCGAGGACGGACTGCACAAGGTAGTCGCTAGCTTTCGCTGTGCTGCCAGTTACTATTTGCAATGGAAACGTCGCCTCATCGTTTTGCCACGGGTGTGGGCTGGAGGGGAGGGGAGATGGAGCGGCACTCCGCCACAGTACTGTCACTCTGATTCTGCGAGTGTGGGCTGCAACGCAGTTGAAAGAAGCGAGAGTGGATTTCATTAAAATAACAACAAAACATGAAGTTATCCCGCGAAAAGTGTGATATTTCAGACTTTTTTTTCTGGCTTTAGTTTCTTTTGGATAAAGCTGTGCAGTGGACGGAAAACCGACTAGTCCGTGAAGTGAAGAATGAGGTGAGACACGCTGTTAATTGTTCGTAAAATTCTAATTAGCGATAGGCTAAATTCTGTAAATATCTAACCTACGGTATCTTTTATGTCTTAGTTTGTTACGAAATATAGTCCGTTGGAAAAGCAGTTGCGTACACGACGAGTTGCCAACCTGCCTCTGATTCCATTGTGCTAAAATTTAATCCTAGAGGGGGGGGGGGGGGTTAAAACTTGTTTTTTTTTCCGTAACCTCGCTTACTGTTGACATTAGGTGACAAAATGGGTCACGATCGATCAAAAGGTCAGAAAAGGCTCCCGCAAAAGGAAGCGCAAGCGCGAGGACGAGGTGACTTTCAGAGAGGTATGTATGTGAAAGTTGTTTGGAAATATCGTGAAATACTGTAAATTATGCTATCGCCCGTTCCCAAGTGGTTCGGCATAGAGAGGTTCTAAAGTTGCAAACAAAGGAAAATCACCGTGAAGGATATTTAGAGCACTTAGAAAATACATTTCTATATATTCCTGTAATTTTCAGTATTTTAAAATAAATTGTTAATATTTAAGTAGCGACTACTGTCATTTCCTTAAATCAGCATTTTTACATACTGTTTGAAAAGCTGAAATCTATATAACAAAGAATTCCAATAAGCGAAGGAGGGCGTTGTAACTTGTTTGTAGTGAACGAGTAGTGAAAAGAAATACATTTAGCAGACAATGTTAGTTCCAGAACTAAGTGATATAAGTATTTAGTGCAATGTAGAGTACTCAAATAAAGTTGTAGTTTTTAAAGTAGAGCCAGTTATACCTGTTTATGGCTGTTTTTAAATTAAGTATTTTCTGTGTTTTATTTTGCCATTTTTCTCTTCCCATTCTTTGTGTATGTTTTTGGAAGCATTTTCCAGTGTTTGCTTTATTGCCTGCTTCGCTGTCTTATTAACTTGTTTGATCAGATTTTTTTTGTTTGATCACAGTCATCATAGTTGAGTCTCATTTCATCGACCAACAGAAGAAAAATTTCCAAGAATAGTGATTGCTTTGATTAATGTTAAACTTTTGATAGTATTGCAGTTCTTACTTATATTCAAGTAGTTTTCAATAAATACTTCAATTAACAGTATTGTGGACTTATGGTCTGACTTCATTCTGGTCACCAAGAAATAGCTAAGACACTCAAGCCTGAGAGGCAATGCATTGAAGGACCATGTCACTCTTTCCTGGAGGACTGATATAAGAGAACAGTCTGCAGTAGCAAATACTCCTCAGCAATGGATCAAAGTTCTGAAGGAAGGTTTGCTTGCTTGTGCAGATAATGGCCTTGGAGTGTTACATTTGAAAACCTAATTTTGTCCCTATACAGTTCTATCCCCCATCAGGAAGGCCTCAAAGCCCTCCGCTTCTTTTGTGACAGAACCAACCAGTTGCCCTGCACCGCAACCCTCCTCCATCTGGCAGAACTGGTCCTCACGCTGAACAACTTTTCCTTTGGCTCCTCCCACCTTCCCCAAACCCTTAGGCACTTTCATGGGCCGAGCTATACCTACTTCTTTGGCTATATGGAACAGTCTATGTTTGAAGCTTTCACTGGTTATACTCCCAACTCTTCCTCTGCTATATTGACAACTGCAGAGGTGCTGCTTCATGCACCCATGCTGAGCTCTTCTATTTTATCAGTTTTGCCTCTAACATCCACTCTGCCCTTAAATTCACTTGGTCCATCTCCGACACCTCCTACCCCTTTTTTGATCTTTCTCTCTCTCTCTCTCTCTCTACATCTCTGGAGACAAACTGTCAATCAACATCTTTTCTAAACCTACTGATTCCCATAGTTATCTTGACTTTTCCTGTTCCCACGCTATCTCCAGTAAAAATGCTATTTTCTCAGTTTTATTGACTCCACCGCATCTGTTCTTGGGATGCAGCTTTCCATTCCAGGACATCAGAGATGTCCTCCTCCTTTAAAGCATGTGGTTTCCCTCCCTCTACTATTGATGCTGCCCTCACCTGCATCTCGTCTCACCCCAATTCCCCCCGTCCCTCTTGTCCTTACTTCCATCGGTCTCCATATCCAATACATTATTCTCTGCAACTTTCGCCATCTCCAAAGGGATCCTTCCACTAAAAATACCTTTAGCACCCCCCACTCTCAGCAATTCTCTTGTCTATTCACTTCCCGCTACTCTCCGTCCCAGCACTTATCCCTGTAAGCACTCTAAGAGTTACACTTACACCTACACCCCCTCCCTCACTTCCATTCGTGGCCCCAAACAGTCCTTCCAGGTGAGGCAATACTTAACCTGCAGATCTGCTGGGGTCATCTTTTGGTGTCCAGTGCTTCCAATGCAGCCTCCTCTACATTGGTGAGATCCGCTGAAGATTGGGGGACTGCTTTGCTGAGCACCTCCGCACTATCTGCCGCAAGTGGGACATCCCAGTGGCCAATTCCCATCCCAACATGTCGATCCATGGCTTCCTCTTGTGCCAGGACGAGGCTGCCCTCGGTGGAGAAGGAACACCTTTATACCATCTGGGTACCCTCCAACCTGATGGTATGAATATCGATTTCACCTTCTGGTGAATATTGATTTCCCCCATCCCCCATCCCCCTTCCCCACCAGTCACCCATATTCCCCCTGTTCTCCCCTCCCGTATCCCCACCAGTCACCTGTATTCCCCCATGTTCTCCCCTATACCCCCATCCCACTTCCACCAGACCCCTGATCCCTTCCCCCATAACCCTGCCCCTTCCCTCCACTCCCCTTCCCCTGTACCCCCACCATTTACCCCATATCCTGACCTCCTGACCCCCATACCCCCCCCTCCCTATACCCCCACCCCCTTCCCCCTGAACCCACACCCCTGTATCCCTACCCCAACCCCTCCCCTCACTCCCTGTACCCCCACCCCCGTACTCCAACCCTCTTCCCCCACTTACCCCCATCGCCCCTTCCCCCCATACCTCCACTCCCCTTCCCCCAGTTCTCTCTTCCCACCCCCCTCTGTTCCCACCATCCTCCACCTGCCTATTATTTCTCCCTGGGTCCCTCCTCCCTCCCTTTTTCCTATGGTGCACTCTCCTCTCCTATCAGACTGTTTCTTCTCTAGCCCTTGACCTTTCCCACCCACCTTTCTTTACCTATCACCTTCTAGCTATCCTTGTTACCCTTCTCCCACCTTTTTACTTAGGCATCTGCCCCCATTCCCTCTCAGTCCCGAAGAAGGACGTCAGCCCAAAACATCAACTATTTACTCTTTTATGTGGATGCTGCCTCGCCTGAGTTTCTCCAGCGTGTGTGTGTGTGTTGCTTTGGATTTCCAGCATCTGCCAACTTTCTTGTGTTGTTAAAGCATAGTAATGGCTGACCGAATATGGGCCTAATCTGGTTTAGGCCATGTTTGGGAATTCTATCTGGTCATTTGATGTGAGCATACTAGCCGTTTTATTCTTAAGTAACTGAAATAAATGATTGCATGAACCCCACCAACCTTTAAAACTTCAGTAATTGGGAAATACGTGCAATCTGCGTACGATTGAATATTTGTGCATGAATGTCTGACTGTTCCAGTTTGAGAATAGTGTTGGTAGCTTAAATGCCATCTGAGTAGTTATTAATGCAAAACAGATCTAAAATTTGGCATGTGAATTGTCATCTTGAGAAGTAATTTTTAACTGTGAATAATTTTATTACATTTGCATTTAAATACATTTGGTGAAACTTATAGCCATTGAATTCGAGGTAGCTACTGTGAAGATGTGGATCACTAGTAATCATTCTCAATATTATGATATAGACTTAATATTATTGAAAACAGAATTGATCTCCCTGCACCGTATTTCAGAATACTCCCTTAACTTGAAGTGCCAAAAATCAGCTTTTGAGCTTGTGTGATTTTATTTTGCTCTTTTCCCACAAGAGTAAACTTTAAACTGTGAACAATGACTTTGTTGGTACATACTTACTTGGAATTGAATTGCTGGTAACAAATCTTGATGTTCATACTTCAATCCAGTTTTGTGATTGGTTTTGTGTCTGTAGTACTAAATTGAACAAATGTAAGCAAGAATCGTTTGATATTTGGTGCTCCTCGTGAGAACTGCTAATTGCAAGAAGGACATATTAGGAAATCACAGCTCTAGAGCACTAGATAACCTGTTCATTAATCTTAATGAGGGGAATATCACAAGCTGAGGACCAACAATGTACTTATTTATGTCCTCTGTGAGACTGTTGCCAGGGAATTCACACTAAAATTCTACACCTCTTCAAATTTGTTGGAAATTGTACTCCATTTGCTATATCACTCATTTATCTTCCTTTTACATCATTCCCCAGTGCTTAATTTCCCACCTACCTTTATATTGTCAACAAACATGGAGGTGTAACACTTGGGTGTCTGATGTCAGAAATGATAAATATCTGAAGTTCAAACACTGCTCCTTCACAAAGTTGGCAGAATAAGCTAATCTTTGAAAATGCAATACGGATCACATTTTAGATGTTTAACCTCTTTAACTGAAGTCTATACATTTTGGGAATGTTGGTGTTCTGTCCCTTATAGAGGATTATATTTAATTGTAGAAGTGAGGAGATTTGAGGGAGGTTGAGTTTGAAACATACTATGTAAATATTTGCGTTAAATCTATCTCCTAAGTTTTTAAGTAGAACTTTTTGTTTAATGCAGATTAGTTTAATTTATGCTTGGCAATTATTTTGTGAACAAGAAAGAAATCATTTTGCAAACATGAGGAAATCTGCAGATGCTGGAATTTCGAACATCTGCAAAATGCTGCAACACACAAAATGCTGGTGGAATAAAAAATTATTTTGTTCAGGTCATTTTAAAAGTTGTGTGTCAGCTTGTTAATATATACCTTATGACTAATGTTTACAGAGAAATGAATAGAATTAAGTCTGCTCATAGGAAGAAAATAGTCTATATTCAGATTTATTACACATACATTCTAGGGATTCCAGTTCTATTTGTTTGAAGTACATAATGATTAATATATGCTATCTGTAGAAGTATTTGAATTATGTTTCAGGGCAAAAACAGCTTATCATTTGAAAAAAACCTACAAGTTTAAACAAGTTGTGTCAAGATTTACAGCTTACTTTGAAAGTACACATCATAGCAATTTTAAGAGTCTTTACAAGTCAAGGCTTCATTATTTAGAATGAATTATTGATGTGTGATGAGCTTGTTGGAGCCAGCAGGAGGCTATGTGGAAATAATCCACAATGGCCTGATTGAAATTAATGACTGTTTTATAATTCAACATTTATAGGTTGAGATTTATGCTTTTATGTATGACAGGAAAGTAGGATATTACCAGAAAATTCCATTCAGGCTTAAAGATGAAATGAAACAATGGAGATTAAATTCAATTTCTGAATCTTACTTACGGATGACATTGTCCACAAATATCACAAGCAGATGGGCCTTAGAAGTATTATTAATAAACATTTTGGAATACTAGCCCATAAATTAGAAGTGCTTAATATAACATAATGTTTTTGGGAGCCATTGTTTAATAAGGTGAATGCCTCTCTATTGATATTTTAAGATATCAAGTTGCGGTTATACACTTACTTGTTTTAGAGATTTGAATTATTCCAGTATGAAAATAGTGAAGCTTTGATCTGTTAGCAGTTTAATTCAGAGTAAAAACATTTATAACTTCCTATTGTGGTATATTCATTCCACCCTCTGGGATAATGTGAGCTACTTTCCTGTGGTTTTACTTCCTGATTTTATTTTCCTCAAAGTAATTTTTCCTAAATTAAGCTGTTATCACAAATGAGATTATTAGTGAGAACCTCCAAATACAATAGATTCCTCTCATGAAGAAGCTTGCAAGTTTATTCTGGTGGAATATCAACCATTCAGCCAGTGATATTCTGAAACTGTAGATTCTCATTAACATGCAGAATTGTTTTTAGATGCTGCTCATCTCGGGTGATGGATTAATAGTTAGCAAATGCAAACAACCTCCATAGACACTATAACACCTTTTCATTCACATGGTTTTCCACAAACTAAATAACACATAAGAAAGTAAGAGCTGTGTTTTTCATCAGTTTGGGTTTTACCAGATAGAATCTGTGATTAATATGAGAATTGGATTTTAAGTTGATGAAAGTGAGTTCATAAATTGCAAAAAACACACACCAATTTTATCAAAATTCCAAATAAAGGTATATAAATAAGTCTGTCTAAGTTTTATCCCTGCAAGATCAATTGCTTGACATTAAAGTTAAGGGAAGTTATTTTTATGATATTAGGCCAAGTTTTGCTGACAGATAGCCAGAGACTGCTAGCTGTGAGCTTTTCACAACTTGGCACACTTTGGATTCTGTGTGGCACGAGATTTAAAAGCAAATGGGGGTCATGTGCCAGTCTGTCTGTTCGGTTGCTGGATTCACTGTCGAATACAGTGGCAGGTCAATGATGTGCTGAGGAAAGGACTTGGATACGGTTTGCATCCTACTATTGGTCTTAATGCAGCTACGCATGATAATAAAGTGATGACCCTGTGGATTTAAATGGGATTGAGAACTGTGCATTTGAATTAGGTGCAAGTTGATACATTTTTTGTTCTTAAAGATTGGCCTCAGGATATGACAAACAAGGCCTTGCTGGAGACCTGTCAGATGTGGAGATACAGCTCATTCAATTAACTTCATCCATAGGAAATAAGTGTGTGTGGGTGGCAGTGGCAGACCCTGAGTCTAAGTAATGGGCTATACCCAGTTGTCTTTTTTCCATTATTTGTTGGTGTAGATTTCATCTCTGTAGCCATACCAACCCTTTAATCTAATTTTCTTATAGTACCATGATATCAGTTGGTGGGGTGGAGATGTGTCTCTACCAAAGGAGCAAAGGTGTTGTAAGGTGCTCCTTCCCTCCACTAGCCTGAAGGTCAACCTTGGGCAAGGTGTAGTACCGACTTAGCACCCCTTTCCCCCCCCCCCCACCGAATCAGGGTCATGTGACCCCCTGAGAGCAGGTTGTATGAGACCCCCTGAGAGTTGGTTGTATGAGCAGCTGGTGCATTATCACAAGTCCTGGTTATGTGACCACTGACACCAGGCAGGCAATCTCTGAAGAGTATTGATAATGGTTGGGGGTCACCCGCCTTGTAAAGACACTGCCCAGAAAAAGGCAATGGCAAATGACTATTGTAGAAGAGTTTGCCAAGAACAAACATGGTCATGGATAGAGACAAGAATAAGAACAGCAGCATGTTGGGCGGTGTTCATCTCCACAGACAACAAGCCCATTATTGCCCACGTCATACGACACAGCACATAATGATGGCGATGACTGTGTGACAAAGAATGCAGAGCCGATATTAGAGAAGTCTGGTTTTAGACTGCTCCATTATTTATAATTCATAATGCATCATTCTGGATGTTCTGTTTTTATGGAACTATCTATGTGACTATTGTCGCTGCTTTTCTAAGCTCTGTACAGGCACTTTCCATGAGCATCCTCCTCAGTTTGAGTTGAACATTTGCCATGGCAACAGAAATATGGTCTCACCTTGATCGGTATGATTCAGATCATATTATGCAGTTGTTTCACTAGTTGCACAATTCACTAACCCTCCTTTTTGTAGCTTCCTGCTGTTCCTGCTGTTATTCACTGTTCAACGTTAAGATCCTGATCTACCTCAGCCTCTAGCCAAGTCTCTGTAATGATCATCATATTTGTATAGTTCTATATTTTTGTTTCATCTTTTTTTAATCAACAATTATTGACCAGTGGCATAAATCACAGGGTGCCAGTGAGAATAATGTAGTTATGTTAGTGCTTACGCTCTTAACTAAACAAGTACGGTATATAAATTAGAAGTTCAAGAGTTGCTTAGGAAGTTGGGTTTTGAGAGGAAATTCTAGAGCTTGGGTACATGTATTTCAGATCATAAACAGCTCCCTGTATAAAACAATTTCTCCACATCTCCATTTGTTGTCAATTACCAGAAATCTGTTTTGTCTCATTACTAGTCTTATGTCAGTAAAAAGAGCTTCCCCTTACTTACGCTGTCAAAACCTATAATTTTGAGCCCTTTTTTGCACCAAGCAGATACAACAGATAAATAATGAAACAGATGTCTTTAATAATTAGCACTATTTATATAGGTGTTCTGCATAATCATGCAGATAAGGACATAGTGTGTATCCATTGTCAGTCAATTAAATAAAAATAAATACAGAAAACTCAAAATTGCCTACTTCAAAACTAGTAAAAAGGCTTTTGACTCACTAATACAGCTTATACATATTCAGGACTGACATTACATCATCTCCTTTTTCACTCATATCAATGAATTAAAATATTAATATCAGAATTGAAACATAGATACTCACTTGTTATGTCCAATAAAACTCTAGTTATAGAGCCGAACCTAACCTATTGCATTTCTTTAGCAACAACTTATGTATATTCCTTCTCTATTTCAAAAGTAAATGTGCTCTTAATCATCAATACTTATCCCTTCCTATTCCTTGTATTTGTTGTCAATATGAACGTCATCCCATAAATAAGTTATACCTTTCCACAGAAGTTAATTATTGGTTAATTAAAGCAATAGTGAGAAATGACCTAAATTTAGGAAACCAGGATAAGAAACTGTTTGGAAAGAAATGATAAATAATAAAGGGGGGGGGGGGGGAGAAGAAGCACTTGTTGGAGTAGTGCATTGGTATCCTCAGAGCAATCAACTGGTAGGACAGAATTTAAAGGAAGAACTAAAAGAGATTGTTAGAAAGCTATGGCAATAATCTCAAGGTATTTTAAATTTATAGACATGAAAATTTTCATAAGCAAAATAGCCTAACTGAGGTTTTCAGAAGTGTTTCAACAAGATAACTTTGTTTAGAGCATATTTCGGAGCAACCAGAGAATAAGCTATGCTAGATATGGTATTGTCCAACAGGATTAATTAGTGTGAAGGCATCCCAAAGAAGCAGTGAATGAATTTTATGTTCAGTTTGAGCTCGTGAACTATGGGTCCATCCACTGAGAGTGGACAAAAGGAGAGCTCGCTAATGCGAAGTGGCAGATGAGGTGATGGGATTGCTCAGTCTTGATGCAGACATTTACAGGGACTTTTCAGAATGCACAGGATAGATTTTTCCCAACAAGAGAGAGAAAATATCTCAAGGAGCGATACTATAATTTAGGGTTAGCTGAAATGTTGAAGATAGTCATAAACGTAAAGAGAAGAAACATATAGTTATGCAGAGAGGGTGGTTGATCTAGAAATTTGACAGAATATATAAAAAAGAATAACAAAATGATTAAAAAATTAGGATGGAGAAAAAAGAATGAGATAAAGCAAGTCAGTAAAATAAAGCAGTGAGAGTTAAAGAAATGATAGATGGTCCTCCAGTAAGTAAGCTTGCAGAATTAGCAATCACAAACAAGAAAAGAGGCGATGAATGAATGGTAGAATTATAGAGCAACATGGCATGGATACAGGCGATTTAACCCAACCAGTCCATGCTGACCACAGTGCTACTCCCACTTCCCTGCATTCAGCCCATATCCTTCAAATCCTATCCATCCATTTACCTATCTAAGTGCTTCTTAAATGATACAGTTGTATCTACCTCAACCACTTCAAACAATATTAAAGAAGTACTGTAGACAGTGTTGAAGAAGGCGAGGTAGAGTTGGGGAATTCCACATATCAGGTCCGGGTATCTGCAGGAATGGCTGCCATAGAGGAAGTAATAAAAAAAATTAAGAAAGTAGGAGACTGCAGAACCTTGAGGGGTTGTGGAAGTGGAGGAAGGTACAGAGGTCTGAAGTTAACCCATGATGAGATTTTGACCCATAAATTCGAGATTCTGCAGATGCAGGAATTAATATGTATCTACCTTCAATGTACTGCAAACAATCATGTCATGACTTGAATGAAGGCAATAAAGGGAAAATCTGCAAAATCTGATGCACAAAATGCAAGAAAGTAAGTTTTGAAGAATACAGAGGTGGCTGAGGGATGTAAAGGGCGATGAATGGGCAAAAATCTGGCAAATGGTGATTAAAGTGTAAAATTGTCTATTTTAATAGGAAAAATAAATGATTCATATATGGTGAGAGATTGTAGAATTTTGAGATGCAGAGGGCTTTGTTTATTAAGGATAAAAAGTTAGGGTGAATGTTAATTTTATTTGCAACTCAAATCATTTTTGGATTTTTAACCAAAACAAATATGCTCATTACTGAAATACAAGGGTAAAAGACTATTAATGGCCTAATATAATAGAAAAATAAATGTTATCATTTTCATGTTTATCAAATATAAGCTCCCTTGAACCTCTTATTAGGTAAAGTTTATCAAACTCTAAAATACATTTTTTTTTCCAGTTCCATTGATAACTTAGAATTGCCTTTTCCATTAGAAATCTAATATGAAAGAACAGTTCACAGCTTGTCACAAGGCATAATAATCAATATAGTCTATGTTTTCTTTTAATTACCTTCGCTTCAGTAATAAGCAAGAAGAATGACTGACTTGAACACTGTCATAGATTTACATGCTGATACAGGATCTCACTAAGATAATTTAAATGCTATTCCAATTCCCTTTCTGATTTCTGCATAACCCCATGATATACATATAAATAAGTTAAATGTAAAAGAATGAAATAAAAAGATCATAACTCCTATTGTGTTCAATTTTGGTCACCTCATTATAGGAAGGATGTGGAAGCTATGGAGAGGGTGCAGAGGAGATTTACCAGGATGTTGCCTGGTTTGGAGAACAAGTCATATGAAGCAAGTTTAGCAGAGCTGGGATTTTTCTCTTTGGAGCATAGAAGAATGAGAGGGGACTTGATAGAGGCCTACAAGATTATGAGAGGCATAGATAGGGTGGATAGTCAATACCTGTTTCCCAGGGTACCAATAGCAAACACCAGAGGGCATATGTACAAAATTAAGGGGGGGGGAAGTTTAGGGGAGACATCAAAGATAAGTTTTTTACACAGAGGGTTGTGATGACTTGCCAGGGAGGGTGGTGGAGGCTAAAACATTAGGGGTATTTAAGAGCCTCTTGGACAGGCACATGGATGAAAGAAAAATAGAGGGTAATGGGGTAGTGTGGGTTTAGTACTTTTTTTAAGGATTATATGGGTCGGCACAACATGGAGGGCTGAAGGGCCTGTACTGTGCTGTAGTGTTCTATGGTTCCTGAAAAGAGAAAATAGGAAGTACTCTCTAGATTGAATGTGGTTTCACATAGAAGCAATTTGAAAGTGTGTTCAGAAGGGTGTGGGGGTTTGTTGGGGGTGGTGGGTACGGAAAGGGAAGAGTTCTATAGAAAAGTCCAGCTGAGTGAAACATGGGCATATTTAAAAATGCTAGTGACTTGATGTTTCCAACTGGTATAAATTAGTAACTATTTTTAATTACCATGCCTTGAAGTATTGATAAGGAAAATTTATGTACTTGCCATCTTTAAAATGAAGGAGGTGGAATTTTAGGTCACTTTGAAGCTTTTAAATAAATCTTGAGGGTTAATTATTATTTTACAACATTGAGAGGGGGTTGAGTAGGGATTTGTAAGCTTTTGGTGGTCATTGTGGAGGAAGTAGTGAACATCCAGGAAGCAATAACAAATTAGAAATGTGAACTCCATAGTCAGAAAAAAGGAATCAAATTAGCGAGCTGCAGCTGATAACTTACTGGACTTCCCTTTCCTGAGCAAAGGAAACACTTAATTTCTTCTTGGTGATGTAGATCAGAAAGTCAATATAAATATGGCAGTTTATTGACTGTACAAAAATGACAGGCAGTGGAGGTAGAGAAACAACAACAAATTTGTCCAGGGTTGGTGGTGTTAACTGTGATGGATAGCTTCTGAAATTAGGTTATATATAAAAACTGGAATGCTTGTACTTAACCATGGCAGAGAAAGGTAGGAAAAGTTAATGGAATAGGTTCTGGGCCTGTGGCTGGGGAGTAGTTTCATAGATTGGTTGGATGTCTGAATATCACTGTAATTAACATTATGAATTATTTTAACTTTTCACATTTTTAAAAGCTACTTCATATAAGGCATTTTTGCAGCTCATTTTTACTCTTGAACAATTCCAGTAGAGAAACCTTAAAATAAAACCTATATTATAAAACTTATATAAACCTTAAAATAGTAAAATTATTACAATTGCATTTATTACAATAATTGCTGTAGAAAAAGTGTAAAAAATGTAAAATTATAGTGTAAACAATAGAAAAATTATAATATGTCCTCTCTGCTGGATTTTCATAGAATCACAGGATAAGATAGCACAGGAGGGGGGTCATTTGGCTTGTCAAGTCTATGCCAGCTCTATTTAAGACCAATCCAAATATTCTCATTCCTCCAGTCTCTCCCCAGTGACTATAAATGCTTTCTTCTCAAATACTTATCCAGCTCCCTCTTGGATGCCCTGATTGAGTCTGCTATTTTTGACAGTGCATTCTAGCCCCATAACCAATCACTGAATAAAAGTTTTATTGTTTTGTCATTCACCTTTATTCTCTGTCCCCTGGTTCCTAAACATAGTGCCAGAAGCAAGTAGTTCTTTTTACCTTCTGTCTAGTCCACGCTTTAATACCTCCAATTTATTCCCTCGTAACCTCCTCGATTCTAAAGATAACCCCAGCTTTTTCAATCCACATATTGGCGAATTTTCCTTCTTGATTTTTTTTTGGTAAATCTCTTCTGCACCCTTTCTGAAGAGTTCAGATCTTTCCTAAAATGGAGCACTCCCATATAGAACTAGTACTCTATTATGGCCAAACCAGTGTTTAATGAAAGTTGTCATGACTTCTTTGCTACTTTACTCTTGCCTCTATTTCTAAAGCTCAGGTTTACGAATGTGTGCGTTTTGAAGTGCTCTGTCAACCTGTTTGATTACTTAACATTTCTCACCATTAAGTAACGTGCTATGTATCTGCTCATTTTACCAGCTTGTCTGTTTTCATTTCATTCTATTACTAGCCCCCTAAATATATTGTGAAGAGCTTATTACAATGGCAATTGCTTCTTTCACTTCATAAGGAATTTATATTTAGATTCTCAAAATAGATTTCTCAAATTATTAAGATCTAAAAACATAATAGTTCAGCAATCACCAGTGGAATTCTTGTTTGGTCTCCATGTATTTTAATAAATTGCTTTGTTTTTTATTACCCAGCTCAAATCTGTAACATCTTGATTTAATTTGTCTTTTTAAAAGCTCTGCATGGCTACAAATGACAGTAACTATGTTATGAAAGGAAGCTTTAAACGGAGAATGCTTTTTCAAGCATTTGATCAATGGATTGAAAGAATTAATGTTGCAAAATTGCAAATTGGAATTGGATCAAAGCAGCAAGTTGATGTTTTTGTGCCAAATTACAAGCAGGTTATTTTACTTTCCACAGTGCAGTCACTCATAACACTTGGGGAAAATGAATTTTTAAGCTTTCCCACGTATTTAAAAACCATGTTTTTTCTACGCAGGAGGACACTGCAAGGCTTTCAGTATTACTTTTATATGGGAATGAGTGCTTAGAAGATTGTTGAGAAAGTTTCTGAAGTTTATTCTACTAACACAGCACAAGAGAATAATCCATTATTCAGTTCAGTTGACAAAATCAAGGCAAGTCAAATTTGAGTAATTAGTTAATGCAAATATAATTTTGAGATGTATTACTACTTAGGAGTTACAGTCTGCATCAATGTAAAATCAGGAATTAAAACAAAAATTGCTTAAATTGCAGCAGATTCAGCAGCATTTATGGAGAAACAATTACATTTTCAGGCTGATGGCTTTTTATTGATGGTCATGGGTGATGTTTTGCTGGTTGGTAGAATTTGAGCTACAGTGTGTAGGGCTGGAATTTCTATTGATACTAGTAGTGAAATTTTATCTAGGCTCCAGGTCAGAACCGTTTTGGTGAATGTGTGGATGCAATGCTATCAAGATATGTGGATTGTATTTTTGTTCCAAACTTCCCCTTTCTTTCAAAACTAGTTCCTACTTTCCATACTGCTATTAATGTTTCGTAAAATGTAAGTACATATTTTCTGCAGTCTTGAGCATTGGACATAAGACTGAAGTTTGTTCCTTTAAAATAAACTTCTCAGTTAATACAGTGAATTTTGATGCATTTATGTGAAATCATGAAGCATGGAGACCTTTTAGATAAAGAAAAATTAGTGTTCTTGACTAAATTTTCTGAAATTTGAGTAACGAGTAGTCTTCCCAATCCTAATGTCATTAGCAATTTGACATTAGTTATTTGCTGAGCTTGAATTCATTGTTGAGGTTGAGTAGTGTCATAACTTGTATACATTGGGGGAGTCTACAATGATCCACACAGCACAGGAAATATAAATATCATATCCTTTTCCAAAATTATAAACTTTTATCTTGGGAGGAAATATTTTACATCCTAGACTGATTCAATATTTTAGATACTGATTTTCTAATGTGTCAACCAGCTGAAAGATACTTTGAACTCCATCATTCTTCAGACTTTGTTATTGAATTCATATCTGTAGTAGCTTGGAAAGGAGCTTCAATAATTGGCTGGCTACTTTCTTGGCTGAGGAAAAATTGTGACTGGAAACAATCCAGTCAATATTATTTTCTGTGAATCTGCTACTTGATATCATCATCAGATCAGCTTTCCAGTGTGAGGGGCAATAGTATGGAGGATAGTAATTATCTTTCATATTGTGCTGTATATGTTTGTGTTTCTCAGCGTGTTTTGACTTGGCCAGTAATTTTAAGCACCTGGTTTCCAAGCTAAACTAGAAATAAAATGCGCGGAATTGTGTTAGTAGCTGTTCCCTCAGCAAGATCTAAGAGGCCTTGAGTTCCTTACGAGGCTTCCTCAGAGAATGAGTGTTAGTAATGTGTCTTTATAGCCTTGATTTTTGATCAAATATGGGGCAAACCACCATGGAAAAAATTGTGAACAATGCTGCCAGGTAGGCTGAGTCAAACAAAATTCATGTGTCAAAAATAAGGATAAATAAAATGAGAAGGAAATTAGTATTAACACCAAGTGTACATCAAATTTGGCCTACGCACATCTTGTTATGATTACCAAACAGGAAAAACTCTGCAGATGCTAGAAATCCAAGCAACACACACAAAATGCTGGAGGAACTCAGCAGGCCAGGCAGTATCTATGGAAAAGAGTTTCGGGCCAAGACCCTTTTGACTCCAGTCCTCATGAAGGGTCTTGGCCTGAAACATCAACTGTACTCTTTTCCATAGATGCTGCCTGGCCTGCTGAGTTCCTCCAACATTTTGAGTGTGTTGCTTGTTATAATTAATCTTTATTGTAAGTTTTGTTTCATTTGTCTTGAATTTATAGTACTCAGACTGAAAAGACTGTATTTCGTTAAAGTTAACTCAATAAGGTGTGGAATTTATCTAGTTACTGGATTGGAAATCTGAACCTGAAACGTAGATAATTAATATAGATGGATTAGTTATCAAATTCTTGCAACAGTGCACCATTGTTGATTATAGCCTATGAACTGCTTTGGCGTCACATTACTTACTGTAAGTACAGAGATTTTTTTTCTGGTTTTATATGTTTATTGATGCCTTAAGATGAAATTTTACCTTGTTTCTTCCCCATTTTGGTCTAATCTTGTTTTCCATTTGTCACACTTGATTTAATATTGTTTTCATCCACACTTAATTAGTGTTATTATCTCAGTCATTACACTGTTTACTTCACACCTCTAATCTGTAAATCTTTTAGGTATCAGTATCTTGCTTGCATCTGCTGCAAGATTTTCAGTTTGTACTTGCACCAATTTGTAAAGGATCATCCAGATTAAAGGGACTAGAGCAAATCAAAAGCAGACACTATTAAATGCACTTGTCGAGAATTTTGACACTTTGTTCTCCTTTCTTCTAAAGTACTGTACCCTTTGCTTGTTGATGATACATACACAGTGGATTCCAATTCAATCAGACTCATTGGACCAGTACATTTTGGCTCAAATAAATGGCTACCTCAATTAGCTGATTTCATGGAAATAGTTAAAAAGGTATATAAAAAAGATAAACTGAGCAACAAATTATGTATTTAAATAAAATATGGAACAAATTAGAACATTATCAATAGTACTAAAATATGATAAAACTATCAGTTCCTTATATATTAAAAATACACACACACAGTTAACTAATTAACTCTGGTTAATTGGGCCATTGGTTAATCGGGCAGCCGCTTATTTGGGAGGCAAATAACATTGCAATATAATTATCAACTTTCTAGCACTTAGCTTCATCCCTCCGCCCCCCCCTCCCGTCTTCTTTCATTTCAGATCTCCCCCTCCCCCTCCCCCTTTCAAATCTCTTACTATCTCTTCTTTCAGTTAGCCCTGACGAAGGGTCTCGGCCTGAAACGTTGACAGTCCTTCTTCTTATAGATGCTGCCTGGCCTGCTGCGTTCCACCAGCATTTTGTGTGTGCTGCTTGCAATATATATATATTCTTTTAAAACTTTCTCATTATTCATTGTGGTTAGCCATTGCTCAAATTCAGGTTTATCATCACTGGCTTATATGTTGTGAAATTTGTTGTTTTGAGGCAGCAGTGCAGTGCAGAACCATGAAATCTATAAATGACAAAACTGGTGCAAGAGGAATCAGATAGTTTTCATGGACCATTCAGGAATATGATGACAGAAGCTGTTCCTAAATACTAAGTGTGAGTCTTCAGGCTCTTGTACCTCCTTGCTGATGGCATGGTGAGAATGGTTAATGATGGATGCTGACTTCTTGAGGCATAGCCTCTTGAAGTTGTCTCCAAATGTTGTGGAGGAGTGTGCCTGTGATGGAGCTGGTTGAGTCTATAACCCTCTGTAGCCTCCTGTGTGTTGGAGGCTCCATACCAGGCTCTGATGCAGCCAGTCAGAATACAAACTTTGTAAGTGTCTTTGGTCACATAACAAGTCTATTGTATCAGTGCTAATATTGATACAGAGGATCTTTATTTAAAGTAACTTTGTTGCTCTGGTTAGAGCAGCACAGAATTTATTTTGATTTCTCTTTGGGTGAAAAGGAAGTATCTGAGCATCTGGCATAATTGCTGAAATTGCTCATGTTAATTAGACCAGGTCTTGTGCACAGTTAGGTTCCTTGACTTGTATGTAATCTCTTTCCTTTTGGTAGCCACACGTTTAATGATAAATTTTCCTGCCAAACGTCTGGCATCTTTTCTAATATATAGTTTTGATTGCAAGAGTTTGGTCACCTGCTAAACTGCTTTGATTGGCTTAATGCCAATTTTCATTTGATTACATTCCTGTGAAATATTTTGCGATGTTTTGGTATTTTAAGTGTTACTTAATGAACAAGTTCTTGTCAATATATTGGTAGTTGCCTGGTTTGTAACAGTTTCAAATGATTTGTAACAGCGGTTCCCAATGTTTAGGTTTAAAAGTGTGCCATCAATATTTTCTGTTGACTTTGTAATTTGGCCAGATTTGTGAAAGCTAGTTGAAGTAACATGTTCTTTTATAATTATGACATTGAACATTGGAATTTGTATCTTTCACTTATTATATTGAGCTTATCTGCTTCTTTGTTGTGTCCAGTTTAGTATTTCCTTTCATCTTCAGCCTTGTGCATAAATGACTATCCTCTTCAAACAGATTAAGGAATTTATAGAACAATGCCCCAGTTGTAATATTGTGGTTCCGTTTTAAAAGTTTAAGGTTGTTCATGGGTGGGAGAGCCACAAAGTTTTCATTACTGGCTGGGTCACAAACAAGGACAAAGCTACTAAGTAAGAAGATAGTCACTTAAAATTGAGCTCAATCAGAGTTTTTTCTTCAACATTGGTTTTGTACATAACCCAATACAACCAGGAGAATTCTGTTGATGCAGAGTTCTTGGGGAGACAAGACACTGCTGGAATCTGAGCAACACACAAGATTTTGGAGAAAATCAGCAGGTCAGGCTGCATCTATGGAGAGAAACGGACAGTCAACATTTCAGGGTGAAGGATCTTACCCTGAAATATTGACTGTCCTCTTCCCTCTAGAGAGACCGTCTGACCTGCCGAGTTCCTTCAGTATCTTATGCATTGCATACAAATCTCAGAGTTGTATATGGATACATACTTTGATAATAAATGAACCTTTGATACACAGTTTTTTTGAGAATAAGTTGTTGCAGGGTAATTTGCTTCATTGTTTTTGTACTCCCTGCAACCAGTACCATATCAAGATTTTGTGTGGTTAGTGAGTACATGCACTTAGTGGAAGAGGTTATATTATTATGAATATTAATTTCAGTAGGAGAAAATCTTACAAATTAGAATGTCTTGTTGAAGCAGAACTTTAGGTTAATTAGAATATTTTCTCAATAATTTTGTGCTTTAGAAAGTGTTAAGCTTATTCATTCATGTAGTTTTCTCTACATTAAACTGCGGATGCCAATATAAAAATAATCACTTCTTTCAACACCTTTAACAACAGCTTTGTGGAGAACCAGCCATTCTAGTAGAATCTCCACAATGTCTCTTCAATAAAAGGAGCCTTCCTTGCATCTTTCTCATTTTACCAAGAGGTATCGTGTTTTCCGCAGCAATAGCTTTCTATTATTTTTAAGAGTTATTGCATCACTCATTTTTTTTAACAAAACCTGGGTAGCAATAAAAGTTTGGGACAAAACCACAGAAAAGCACATACTATTGCAGGGCCATCTTTCTGATGAAATGCTAAGCAGTAGACACATCTGCTCATTCAGGTAACTAACAGATGCCATTGCACTACTTCGAGCAAAAGCAAGAGAGTTCCCCATATAATGCATGCAGGCTGCCCCAGCACCTCCTGTTGGTTGTTAACACAAATTCATTTCAGTGTACCTGTGATGAATAAATGAATCTGAATCTGATAAGCAGCTTTAGATAATTCTGAGATTGAGCAGTTTTGAAACAATTAAGTGAAGACAAATTACTGTTTTAAACTGAAGTGGAGCATGGATTTAAAAACAAAAGCTAAAAAGGGAAAGGAAATACATATACATAAAGTAAAAAGTAGTTATTTTTAAAATGCATGTATGCATGTTGTTAATAGTAGTTCAAGAAGGTCAAATCCAAACAAAATTTGAGAATTAAGCATATACAGTGGATTCCAGTTAATCGAGACAGCCTTTTATTTGGGATAGCTCTTGAAGAACAAAAACTAATTGAGAAAATAGCCCGGATTCCCCTCATTTATTTGGGACACTACATCAGCTAATTGGGACAGGCGACTGCTGCCGAACAGCTTCTAACTATTGTTGGTTGTGTGCACTTGTGTGGCCGTTGGACACTACACCATGCTTAGAGCAAACAGTTTTTAAATAGTGTCAGTTGTGTGTGTTAGTGTTCAAAAAGCGGTGATTTTTGTCACTGATAGTTGACAAGAAATGAGCAGTAAGACAATTCAAAACTGTTTTGCTCACTGTGGTTTCAAGTACTCATGCTGGGAGATGCCAAAACTAGCCTGGAGTGAAAATGAAATGATTTCACAACTTCAACAAGTTAGGAACTACAGAAGTTATTGACAATCATCTTGAATGTTACAATGAAAGTGTCTGCACTGGTTTTGTTCATTTACAGTCAATCAAAAGAACACGGCAGCATACAGTGGATGAATTCCCGCATCAACAACTATTCAAACTAATACACATTTTTATAGTATTGTTGTGGTATTGGTAATGTTTTAATTTGTTCTGTATTTCATTTAAATACATAATTTGTGACTCAGTTAAGTTAATCTTTTCTTTTATACCTTTATAACAATTTCTGTGGAACCTCAGCTATTTGGGGCAGCTGTTTAATTGGGCCAAAATGTACTGGTCCTGATGTGTCCCAATTAACTAGAATCCACTGTATGTGTGTACATGTGTGTATATACGAGCAATTTTATGTTTTATTCCTAAATAGATTCTTCATTGGTGTTATGATATTGTGTTGTGGAAATTTCTATGTTAGATATACACATTAGGAGAGTAAAATGTCCATTCAATTCAGAAGCACAGAATCCAGCACTTGTTTGATAAGTTTTGAATTTCAAAAATAGATTCAATTATTTGATTCAGGCTTGGTATTGGAGATTAAATGGCCAGCTTTGTCAGTACATTTTGTACTGCTTGCAAAAAGTTTTATACTACAGAGATGTCTATATGAAATTGATTACATGGAATCGATTACATTTCATACAGATATAAAAGGTGGCATAATTGATCAGCACACAGTATTTATATGGCAGTATATGGTGGGAAAGTGCAGAGACTCAGAGTTTGACATTCACTGAGAGCACGTGTGGTTTGGGCACCATGGTAGCATAGAGGTCAGTGCGACACTGTGGAAACTCAGGGCATTGGAGTTCAGATTTTAATTCCTACGCCGCCTGCAAGGAATTTGTACATTCACCCATGATCACATGGGTTTCCTTTATGTGTTCCAGTTTCCTCCCACTGTCCAGCATTGTACCAGTTAATAAGTTAATTGGTGATTGTAAATTATCCTGTGATTGAAGAAAAAGAATAGCCCTCAACTCGGCAGTGGAGTTATCGGGGCACCGTCACGATCGTGTTTCCATAGCAAGCTATTCTTGCTTTTACGAGGCCAGGTTGCTAGCTCGACGCTCAACCCGACTTGGGTTTGAACTCAATCCAAACTCGTCCTGTGATTGGACTGGGGTTAAATAGATGGGTTGCTGGGGGGGGGGTGGTGCACAGATGTTAAACAAGAGTTAATTCCAGAAGAACAGAAGCTTATGAAACCCTTCTGCCTTAGGTCTTCTGTATTTTGGGGCTCTTTCTGTACTAGAATTAAGTTGTTGGTTGTCTAACCTTTTTTTCTACAGCTGAAATAGAACCCTTTAATCCCAACAATTTTGATGCTAATTGGTTTGATCCTTCTTTAAAGGTAGAGTAAAAACCCAGTGGATCCAAAATTGACTTTGGGCAGAAAAGGCCAATGAGCACCTGGAAAGCTGTTACCATTGTGCTTATTCAGGACTTGGTTTTCTGTCTTTTTGAGTGCATGAGGATGACTTAATCTGAAATATGAAGAGAATAAAAGTAAAAAATATTGCAGGGAACAAGAAAACAGTGGACTGCAGCTAAGATATGAATGGACTTGTCAAGTGTTAGAAAAATGAAATGTGAAATGGAGAACTGAAGTAATTTGAAAGGAATTACACAACTTCTAGGATAATGAAATGCAGAGGAACAGAAATCTTGAAGTCCAGACGCTTCATGATGGCAGGACACATGGAAGTGTTGATTGGGCATACATAATCACTAAAGGGATAGGTTATAGTAATAGGGAACTAATGCTCTGACTATAGAAATCTCTGGACAAATCCTTGCTCAAGGTTTGAGTTTGTTGCCAGGCATGGAAAACTTCAGCCAGGAGAAAGGATTGGACAGGCTGATTTTTCTTCCCTTTTGCTTCCTTTATTCTAAAAGATGGGTGCAATTGTTATACATAGAATTGTGTACAATGGGACATATTTTCCTTAAAGGGTTTACTACCATTGGAATAGAAAAAGTAATTGGCATGAGGAAAAAGTTCAAAGTAAATTATATTATCAAAGTACATCTATGTCACCCTAAGGTTCATTTTCTTGTGGAGATACTCAGTGAATCTATAGAGTGATAATCATAGCCGAATCAGTGTAAGACCAGCCAACTATGGTGTTCAACCAGAGTGGAGAACATGACAAACTGTACAAATAACACAGAAATAATAAATATATAAATTAATAAGCAAGAAATATTGAGAACATGAGATGAAGAGGCCTTGAAAGTGAGCCTGTTGGTTATCGGAACATTTCAATGATGGGCAAGTGAAGTTATCCTCTTTGGTTCAAGAGCCTGATGATTGAGAGGTAATAACTGTTTCTGAACTGTGTTCCTGAGCCTCTTATACCTTCTTCCTGATGGCAGCAGTGTGAAGTGTGCGTGTCCTGAGTGGTGTTGGTCCCTGATGATGGGTTTTACTTACCGTGTAGATGTGTTCAATGGTTGGGAGGGCTTTACCTGTGATGGACTGGGTGATATCCACTTCTTTTTGTAGGATTTTCTTTTCAAGGGCATTAGTGTTTCCATACCACACCAGGCCATACCAGATAAGAGAGAAGATGAAAACAGTTTTCACTCAGAGGAGGATAGTGATCTTGAGCTACTGTTTTTAAAGACTGAAAGAAGCATTTCTGTTGCTGCAGACTGAGCTGGAAAGTAAGATTACTTTGAATGGCCCTTTTTGGCCATTACAAACTTAATGGAATGAAAGGCCAGCATCTGAATTGCAAATGTTTATAATTCTGTTATAATGAATCACTATGGTCTAAAAGAGTGTTAAGCATGAATGTTCTTAACAGCATGTCATATCACAGCTGTCTCGCTGACTCCAGTGTGAACATTAAGTCATGATAAATATATTTTAATTCCATGTGCATGGCATGAATAGTAGAGAAAATTAGTTTTTCATGGTTAGCATCGTTGTTTTCTGTATGGAACCTAATACCCTTTGTGTGTTAGCTTATACTTGCATTCCGTGAGTAATTAAAAAAAATATTATGTTGCATTTTAATTTGTCTTTTTGAAGTGTTTCTCTTTTCTCCCTACCACCTTGAACTATGCAGCAGCTGTGGCCTGCTGGGTGGATGATCTGTTCTCAGCACTACATTAATATTGCCTTCAGCTCAAGATATTTGACAGTTGTGCTGCCAGCTAAGAATCTGGCATTTTCCACCATTCTCATAGTCTATGCAAACATTTTACCTTTAACAATATTGTAAAATCGGAGATACATATAATTCCTTTCTGAGTATTCTGAATTTGAAGTCTATTCTCTGAATAAATGTGGTGGAACTCTGTATTTGGGAATAGAAAAGCACATACACATCACCGAGAGAGTTAGTCCTCCAAAACTGCTGTAAACCAGCTTCTATTGAAAAGCCTTAATTGGGTCCCGATGTGTCCCAATTAACCGGAATCCACTGAGTTATGTGTGTATGTGGTAGGTTCTCTTGCTTGAAAGTTTTTATATTAATTTTCTTAGCAGCAGATAGCTGTACCTAAAATTGCCATGTTCAGTTTTACAGTCTGAATTATTGACCATGACATCGCCAGCGAATTTCCAGAATGAATAATGTATGTATATTATGTGATGCCATGATAACTGTCTGTCAGTCTCTCTTGTAAGTTAATACAGCTGCTTAAATATAGTTTGAGTTCTTCAATGGGCAGCGCGGTAGTGTAGAGTTTAGCACAACACTTTACAGTATAGTGACCTGGGTTCAGTTCCTGCCGCTGCCTGTGAGGAATTTGTATGTTCTCCCCAAGGTTGCGTGGGCTTTCTCTAGGTTCGTCTGTCTCCTCCCACAGTTCAATGATTAATTGTAAATTGTCTTGTGATTAGGCTAGATTAAATCAGGTGTTGCTGGGCGGTGTGCTCGAAGGGCCAGGAAGGCCTATTCCACTCTGTATCTCAATAAATCAATAAATAATCACCTGTTGTTCCTGCTATCTCTATTGAGTCCTTGATGTACTTTTCTTGTAAACGGATTCTGTCAGTAAACAGTTTTGGAGTGCTCAACTTGATAATGCTGTTTGTTGTGAGGGGACATTACAGCCAAATGCTAATTCTTTGCTAATGTTAAATCCTGATTAACAATAGGAGCGAGAACTCCAAACGGTTTTTCTTTTCCTTCATTTAACTGGGCTCTGGATGTTTATATTGTTCTAGCAATTCCAGTGGATTATATGAACAAACCAGGAATAGAACTTGGCACCCCCTTGTCTCTTTGCCTAACTGGGTAAATCTGCAGAACCAGGAAAATAGACAATAGACAGTAGGTGCAGGAGTAGGCCATTCGGCCCTTCTAGCCAGCACCCGCCATTCACTGTGATCATGGCTGATCATACACAATCAGTACCCCATTCCTGCCCTCTCCCCATATCCCTTGACCCCGCTATCTATAAGAGCTCTATCTAACTCTCTCTTGAATGCATCCGGAGACTTGGCCTCCACTGCCTTCTGGGGCAGAGCATTCCACATATCCACCACTCTCTGGATGAAAAAGTTTTTCCGCATCTCTGTTCTAAATGGCCTACCCCTTATTCTTAAACTGTGGCCTTTAGTTCTGGACTCACTCATCAGCGGGATCATCCTTCCTGCCTCCAGTGTGTCCAATCCCGTAATAATCTTATATGTTTCAATCAGATCCCCTCTCATCCTTCTAAATTCCAGTGTATACAAGCCCAGTCGCTCCAACCTTTCAACATATGACAGTCCCGCCATTCCGGGAATTAACCTTGTGAACCTACGCTGCACTCCCTCAATAGCAAGAATGTCCTTCCTCAAATTTGGAGACCAAAACTGCACACAATACTCCAGGTGGGGTCTCACCAGGGCCCTGTACAGCTTCACTGCCTGCTGTACCTGCATGCTTGCTTTCATTGACTGATGTACAAGAACACCTAGATCTCGTTGTACTTCCCCTTTTCCTAACTTGACTCCATTTAGATAGTAATCTGCCTTCCTGTTCTTGCCACCAAAGTAGATAACCTCACATTTATCCACATTAAACTGCATCTGCCATACATTTGCCCACTCACCCAACCTGTCCAAGTCACCCTGCATTCTCATAACATCCTCCTGACATTTCACACTGCCACCCAGCTTTGTGTCATCAGCAAATTTGCTAGTGTTACTTTTAATATCTTCATCTAAATCATTAATGTATATTGTAAACAGCTGCAGTCCCAGCACCGAACCTTGTGGTACCCCACTGGTCACAGCCTGCCATTCCAAAAGGGACCCGTTAATCACTACTCTTTGTTTCCTGTCAGCAAACCAATTTTCAATCCATGTCAGTACTCTGTCCCCAATACCATGTGCCCTAATTTTGCCCACTAATCTCCTTTGTGGGACATTATCAAAAGCTTTCTGGAGTCCAGGTACACTACATCCACTGGCTCTCCCTTGTCCATTTTCATAGTCACATCCTCAAAAAACTCCAGAAGATTAGTCAAGCATGATTTTCCCTTCATAAATCCTTGCTGACTCGGACTGATCCTTCCTCTTTCTAAATTTACAAAACTAATCTTTCCTCTGTAATAAAGTTTTGTATATGTTTGTCATAGTTTAATCAGAATTAAAAGTTATTCTTGCCAGTAACTTACTAAAACAGTACAGCACCTGTCTCTTAAAAGCTTAATGGTGATTAGAATTTTGTGGTTGGCAGCTGGATGTTTCTAAGATTCCTTTAAACAGTAATTAAACCAGTTGGTAGTTTGTGCAACAATAATTTATTACAAGATTTTTCTTTTGTAAATTAACAAATCGGGCACATTTCTCATTGTACAGTAGTCAGAATAAAGAGTCCTCACTTATTGTCTTGCATCTAATAGCAATTTGTGACTTCAGTACTTTAATGTGAACACATTGTTGTTGCTGCATATTCTTTAGAGCATACATAATGAATAACCAAATGATAAATTTCCTTTGGGTTAATCACAGAATTACTGAAATATTCATAGCTATTAAATACTACAGAATTCATCAGGTTACTTTCCAGGTATCTGAGTAAAAAGTGTGTGCATATTGAATAAACTTATTAATAAAACATTCTGCATTTATCTTTTTAGTAGAATACAGATTTTTGTCATTATATCTAGGAGTAATATTCCTGATTATTTTATGATTGAACACAAGTGCACAAAAATAGCATTGTTGGTTTATTTTGTCAGTGTACTTGCAAAATTATTGGTACTCAGCAACCAGAACAAAACAGATGGAATATTTAAAGTTACTCTGGGTATTGTTTTGCAAAGTGATAATTACAAAATTAGATTTACAGACTAGTCACTGTTTTTCCACAATTCCCATAATTACATGTTTTATAATAAGTTTCATTTACATTGTTTTGTTTAATCTGAACTGGGGTGTAACCATTAGAATTTTCAAGTTTGTTTTTGTTTCCTCTGTCCTGTCGTTTATATTAGTTGATGGCAAAAAAATTTTTTGGAGATATTTAGATCTATGTTGGTTATTCCTTCTTTTCAGTTCTCCGGCTCTGGAAACTGAGGAATCATTTTTTTAAAAATTGCACATTGTAAAACATAACTTCTCTGAACCCACAGATGACTTTAAATTCTACCAAGTTTTGAGATGAGTGAGTAAATTGTAGGAGAAAACATATCTAATTGTTGTGATTCAGGTGTTGCTGCCTTTGTATGTTCGAATGTCTTCTGATGGAGAAACTGGTTTGAACTCTTCAGTATGGTATTAATGGCAGTTCAATTAACATTGCAGGCAAAAAAATGTAAGTATTGCTGCCTTAAAAATTTCTGGAGATGTTGAGGAATGTTATTGGTTCACAGTTTATTTGATAGCCGACGGAAAAGATACCAGTACAATTGGCTAAAGTGTTTGTGAAATGGATGGACATGCAGAAAGGTGAGCTGCAGATCATAGAGCTGAGGCTATTTTTCCCTCTATTATTATGTATTGCATTGTACTGCCTCCACAAAGACAAAAAATTTCACAGCATCCTGATTCTGATTTTGATGCAGAAGACAGAGAGGGTCAAAATAGCAACTGGACAGCAGCATGTATAGTGAAGGAGCATTTATGAACCATGCCTGATTAGCACCTCAAATCAATTCGCTCTATATTCATTTTTGCTCCAAATCCCTAAATTAAGCAAAAATTTGTAATGGGCTTGACAAGGTAGGTAACTCTGGTTGGGCTAGGAGTTTGAGGTGATTTGGTATGTCACCAGATTCTTGCAAATTTCTACAGCACATCCCACGAACCAATCTTCCATCCTTGGACTCACATAACACTGCACGCTGTCGGAGCAGTGCTGCCAGGATAATCAAGGACACGACCCACCCAGCCAACACACTTTTTGTCCCTCTTCCCTCCGGGAGAAGGTTCAGGAGCTTGAAGATTTGTATGGCCAGATTTGGGAACAGCTTCCTTCCAACTGTGATAAGACTGCTGAACGGATCCTGACCTGGATCTGGGCCATACCTTCCAAATATCCGGATCTGACTTGCACTACCTTACTTTCCCATTTCTATTTTCTAATTATGATTTATAATTTAAATTTTTATTATATTTACTTCCATTTGTACTTAAGGGAGCGCGAAGCGCAGAATCAAATATCGCTGTGATGATTGTACGCTCTAGTATCATTTCTCTGGTGACAATAAAGTACAGTAAAGATGTGCTGTGGAGAATATTCTAACTGGTTGCATCACCATCTGGTATGGAGGGGCCACTGCACAGGATTGGAAAAAGCTGCAGAAGGTTGAAAATTCAGCCAGCTCCATCACAGGCACGAGCCCCCACAGCAGTCAGGACACCTTCAAAAGGCAATGCCTCAAAAAGGCAGTATCCATCCATCCATCTAGGACCCCCATCACCCGGGACATGCCTTCATCTCATTGCTAACATCAAGGAGGAGGTACAGGAGCCTGAAGACACACACTCAATGTTTCAGGAACAACTTCCCTTCCTGCATCAGATTTCTGAATGGACATTGAACCCATGAACACCACCTCCAGGTTTTTTTTCTTTTGTTCTCTTTTAACAAAATATATATCCTAAAAGTTAACATTGGAGGAATTTGTCCAGTATATGCTGTTGTGTTCTTTTGACTGTAAATGAACAAAATCAATGCAGCCACGTAGTACAGATAGTGGAGTGCCTTCATACAAAATGATTGCATCTTCCAAATATTAATTTTATTGTAATGTTCAAGATGATTGAATACCTTAAAATTTTTCATAGTTCCTAACTTGTTGATATAGAGAAATCATTTCATTTCAATCCTGGCCATTTCTGGCATCTCTAAGCCTGAAAGCTTGAAATCACAGTGAGCAAAACAGTTTTGAATTGACTTACTGCTTATTTCTTGCCAGCTATCAGTAACAAAAGTTACTGCTTTTTGAACATAAGCACACACAACTGGTGCTATTTAAAAATTGTTCACTCTGAGCAAGATGTAGTGCCTAACAGCCAGACAAGTTCATGCTACTGACGTTGGTTAGAAACTGTTCAATAGCATTCTCCTGTCCCAATTAACCAGCGTAGTGTCCCAAATAGATGAAGGGAATTCTGGCTATTTTCTCAGTGTGTTTTTATTCTTTTAAGAGTTGTCTTAAATAAAAGGCTGCTTGATTAAACTATGGCCTGATTAACTGGAATCCACTGTATATATGTTTCTCATTGTAATTTATAGTTTTTTGAATGTATTGACTGTTCTGCTGTCCACAAGAAGGGTCAGAGCCGTCTCTATTTCCTGAGGAGACTGAGGCCCTTTAACATCTGCCGGACGATGCTGAGGATGTTCTATGAGACTGTGGTGGCCAGTGCTATCATGTTTGCTGTTGTGTGCTGGGGCAGCAGGCTGAGGGTAGCAGACACCAACAGAATCAACAAACTCATTCGTAAGGCCAGTGATGTTGTGGGGGTGGAACTGGACTCTCTGACGGTGATGTCTGAAAAAAGGATGCTGTCCAAGTTGCATGCCATCTTGGACAATGACTCCCATCCACTCCATAATGTACTGGTT
The DNA here is from genome assembly GCF_048418815.1 of Hemitrygon akajei. Classification (NCBI taxonomy): domain Eukaryota; kingdom Metazoa; phylum Chordata; class Chondrichthyes; order Myliobatiformes; family Dasyatidae; genus Hemitrygon; species Hemitrygon akajei. The sequence continues at coordinate 43,076,521 of NC_133125.1, forward strand.
AGGCACAGGAGTACATTCAGCCAGAGACTCATTCCACCAAGATGTAACACTGAGCGTCATAGGAAGTCATTCCTACCTGTGGCCATCAAACTTTACAACTGCTCCCTAGGAGTGTCAGACACCCTGAGCCAATAGGCTGGTCCTGGACTTATTTCCACTTGGCATGATTAACTTATTATTACTTAATTACCTATGGTTTTATATTGCTATATTTCTTCACTATTCTTGGTTGGTGCGGCTGTAACGAAACCCAATTTCCCTCGGGATCAATAAAGTATGTCTGTCTGCCGCAGAACGACATGCCAGTGATATTAAATCTGATTTTGATTCTGATTCATAACCGTCTTTAATAAATGGCCATTCAGATGTGTAGGAATTTCTCCACCCAGTGCTTGGTAAATTGTTTGAATGCATTACCTAAGAGGGCTGTGGAGGCATAGTTGCTTAGTATATTAATGATTTTTTTAATGCAAATGAATGAAGGGATATGGGTTAATGCAATAACGTGAAAGTGAATTAAGAATGATAATCATATTGACTGGAGGAGCAGGTGTTAGGAGTGTTCTTCTCTATTCCATATGTTCTTAAAAACTGTATGTTTTTTGACTGTATATTTCTTGGTATATCAGCATTTAGGGAGCAGGTTCAAGTGTTCAATTTATGTTGGCATAAGTTTTTCCTGGCATCTTTCCGAAAGATCGAGTTCTAATGTTAAGGGCGTGTTTTGATTTACTCCACACCCCCAGAATGGAAATAGTTTCCCTCTAACCTGTGATCTTTTCCTTGTTTAGTAAATCACTCCTGACACTAAACTAAGTATAGATAACCTGTCCTTGTAATCGAAGCCTTTTAGGTTACGGATTGACCTGATGTTAGTGAATTGAGCTAGTGTAGTCCGCAAAGACAGCAGTGCCGAACAAATAAAACTTGGATAAATGAAAGATGGAGAATGAGAAAACTGGGAGGTTGCAGGTGGCAGTGGCGTGGTTGAGGATTTTGAACTGAGGTGCCAGTGGGTGGTATTTTTACAGTGATGGAGCAACTTGTAACAGAGGAGCTAAGGCAGAACAGATTCAACTTTGCAAATAAATATGTACAACTTGCAAACTGATGCATTCAGAGCCGGTGGCAAAAACTACTGAACCTCACAACATTGATCATTTCTCTCACTTCCTACGGTGTCAGTAAAACCAGGTAAATAGAAATACACTTTGTAATGCTCTTCTAGAGTTTCGAAGTTGGGCTGCAATAATTTTTGAGTAACGCAAAGTGCTGGATGAACTCTGGAAAGGAATAAATAGTTAATGTTTCAGGCTGAGCCCCTTCATTAGGGTTGGAAAAGAAAGGGGCAGGTCAGACTGAGAAGGTGAGAGGAGGGAAAGGTTTACAAGCTGGCAAGTAATTGGTGAAACCATGTGAGAGGAAAGATGGGGCGCTGAAGTAAAAAGCTAAAATGTGATAGATGGAAGAGGTTAAGGGCTGAAGAAGGAGGGATCTGATGGGAGGAGCAATGGATCATGGAAAAAGTGAAGCAGGAGGCACATCAAAGGGCAATGATGGACAGTTGAGGAGAACAGAAGGGTGAGAGAGGTACCAGAATGGGGAGTGGAAAATGTGAGAAAGGGGAGGTGTGGTAAAATTCTTGGCATATAACATCCATAATCCTCCACAAATCTGTCAGCACTTATTTTTGTGCTTCTAATGATGGAGTCATTGGCCAATCTTGCTGAAGTTCAAATGTTGGGAAGTTTTGTGATGTCAAAGCCCAGATGAAAGATTTGAGTAGACTAGGTTTAAGTTCTCTAGAGTTCAGAAGGATGAAAGAATATCATGTTGCAATATACAAAGTTCTTGTGTGGCTGCACAAATTGAATACATAGAAGATGCTTTCCTTGGCTAAGGAATGCAGAACCAAGGTACACAATCTCAGAATGATGGGTAGGCCATTTAGTACTAGTATAATCTAAATAAATCTAACATATAACAGAAAGCTATAGAGGCACATTCTGAAACCTTGTATCTACCACGCTTTCTTTACACCTTTCTGTGTAATTTCATGTTCTGCCAAGGAGAATGATAATGCAGGATGCACAATATGCTGGAGGAACTCAGCAGATCAGGCAGCATCTACGGAAATAAAGGACTGAAACATTGACTGTTTATTCCTTTCCATAGATGTTGCCTGACCAGCTGACTTCATCCAGCACATTGTGTGTGTTGTCCTAGATTTCCAGTATCTGCAGAATCCCTTGTGTAAATGATGGAGCTAGTAAGGAGCAATTCATTAACCAGCCAAGAGAATCTACTAATAAAGGGGTAATGCAAATTAACTGAAACATCCAAAAAACTTGCTTGGAAGATATACTGTACCTAATTTTTGTTTCAGTCATTGCTTAGAGTAAACCACAAACATCAAGTATGACAGGTATGATAGAATTAAGTTTATCTTTTCAATTTAGTCCTTCACTAAATTGCTTCAGCAGGGATGAGGAGAAGCCTGGGCTTTGAATGTATCGTTTATCTTCAGCAAGTTCCAGGTTTATGGAAGTTGGCGGTAACAATTATGCACAGTGAGTATGTGTAATTTCCAGAAAGCTTCAGCATTCATTACTTGGCTTTTCCACGTTGAGGTGTAATGATAGATCTTATAGATCTTCTCATTATGTGAGCATTTGTTGATTTTCTTTTATTTTTTTCAGAATACTTGAATAAACTGAATAAATTTTTAGAAGAGCTTTCTATTTCAAGTGTCATTTCCTATGCTGCTAAATTCTTGAGAATGCCTTATAACGTTCTAACACTCCTCATTCCAATATTCCTGAAATGTACTGTGTAAAAGTTGAAAGTATATTATAAAATCTACAGTGTGTATACATTATACAACCTTACAGGCAACCATGAAACAAAGAACCCTAATAGAACTCATTTAAAAGAAAAGACCATCAACACCCAGTGTGGAGAGAGAGGGGGAAAAAACAAATTGTGAAGCCAATATAGCAAGTAAACAGCGTTTGGAACTGAAGTTCACAATACCAGGTATCACTGCCGCTGATGCAGAAGTTCACTAGTTGCAAGCCACAGCCCCAGTCCAGTGCAGAGATGAGCAAGCCAAACCAGCCTGTCTCTCCCCTCTGACGCCAATACCCCACCCACTTCAATCTGGTCCGATCCTTAGATCGTCCAAACCTCTTGTCATTCCTTGCTCTCGGACTGGGGCTCTGCCACTTCAATATGCCCTTAGGCTCGGCCTCGATTCAGCTGGTACCCGACCTTTCCAATTTGGCTCAGCTCTTGTATTGATCAAACCTTGGATCTTTCCTCACCTTGTCTCTGCTCCATCACATCAAATTGCCTCAAAAGTCCACTCCAGCAACTCTGGCCCGTACATGCTGAAATTGTCCTGCCCAGTGAGACCCCAGCCCACGCCACAAAAAATGCCGAATTGCACAAGCGATTCAGCTGAACTCCCAACAGGGAAACCCCAGGCCACTGTTTGCAGTGATCATTTACCAGAAAAAATGTGAATAACTAAGTATTTAGTTACTTTCTTTGTTTCGTTGGCCACTAGCAAACGGTCACCGGGCTTCACCAGCACCATCTTCAACAAACTCAGTGTTACTGTAACCCATGTGATAGATGCCAGTGGTGGGCTGCTGCATTTGGTTGTTGTACTGTTCTGGTTTTACAAAATGCAACTTTGAGAGTAATGCAGTTGTTCCTATTAGTATCTGACTTCTGCTGTCTGGCAAGTTACACCTCAGAATGTGATTCTTACTTCCTTGTAAACAGAACTCTTCTTCTCTTCACCAGCTTTTCTAAACTGCTTCATAGATTGACTCCTTCTGATATTTCACTGAAGGAAGTGTTTTCTTGGGGGTGCTCTTAACCATTTTTCCATCTATAATGATTAACCTTTAGTGCTGTTAGCTGATTTGCTTACAGTCTTGCAAACTACATTATTAAATAGAACTTCCATGTTACAACTGATTTAAGTTGAACATCCTAACATGATGTGCCAAATTCCCCTGATCGAACCTTAAGTCGTTTAAAGCTATTAGGATATTAGGAAATGATTAAACAATATCAATTACTAAATAGCATTTTTTTGAAAAATGCAATACATTTTTTCATTACAGTTTGCGTAATTAAAAACAAATCAAAACACTTGAAGCAATTATCTGGCTAGGGGATGCCAGCTGCAACACTGAGTCCTTTTGGGAACTTGTACTACTTTTGGAGACTGGAATTAGAGAGGTCCTCAGCTTAAAGAAAATGTGAGAAATTTCTGATGATATTGCCCATGTCTAAGTCTGTGAATATGTTTTTAGAAATTCCTTAACATTTTTTCAGTATTTTGCAACTTGATAAAAGATTTTATACAGTGCATAGTATATTATATACAATCACCTATGTCAGGATGCTGTTTGTTGATGGTAGCTCAGCGTTTAACACCACCATTCCTACAGTTCTGATCAATAAACTACGGAACTTGGGAGGTACAAAGGTCCTCTGCAACTGGATCCTTGACTTCCTAACCAGAAGACCACAGATTGGTAATAATATATTCTCCTCACTGATGATCAACACTGGTGTACTTCCGGGATGTGTACTTATCCCAATGCACTACTCTCTCTGTACCCATGACTGTGTGGCTAGGCACAGTTCAAATGCATCTATAAATTTGCTTATGATACAACCGTTGTAGGGAGAATCTCAGATGGAGACGAGAGGGCATACAGGAGTGAGATATACTAGCTAGTTGAGTGATGTTGCAGCAACAACCTGATAGGTTGCTCAATCCTCATAGGGGGATCAGAAGTGGAGAGAGTGAGTAATTTCAAGTTCCTTGGTATCAAGATTGGAGGATTTAACCTGGTCCCAAAATATCCATGCAGTTATAAAGAAGACAACACTGGCTATATTTCGTTAGGAGTTTGAGATTTGGTTTGTCACCTAAAACACTCAAACTTCTACAGATGTACTATGCTGTCCATTCTGTCTGGTATGGTGGGGGGCCTACTGCACACGACCGAAAGAGGCTACAAGAATTTGTAAAATCAGTCAGCTCCATCTTGAGTACCAGCCTCCGCAGTATCCAAGACACTTTCATGTAGTGATGCCTCAGAAAGGCAACGTCTATCATTAAGGACCCCCGTCACCCAGGACACACCTCATTGTTACTGTCAGGGAGGAGGTACAGAAACCCGAAGGCACACACTCAGCAATTCAGGAGCAATTTCTTCCCATTTCTAAATGAACATTGAACCTATGAACACTACCTCACTTATATTACTTTTGCTTTTACACTATTTTTAATTTAACTATTTAATATACATATATATATACTTAATATAATTGATTTACTTATTTTTTGGATATTATCGTGTACTGCTGCTGCTTAGTTAACAAATTTCACAACCTATGGCGGTGATATTATACCCGATCCTGATTCTGAGTAGCAATCGTTCTTTGGCTTGCTTCATATCACTTCGGAAACTAAGCACTTCAAGCAAGTACTTCCTGGCTCACATCAACTTTGCAAACCTTGCCTTGGCACATTTGGTGATGTAATTCTCTTTCTGAAGCAACAAAAGAAACTTTGACGACAATGTCGATAGTCTGTTCCAGAACAACACTCTGTTACCAGCACACAGCTGGACTGGGCTGCCTGCCAAATGAATGAATGAATGACTTGTACTCATCCTTCAGCCGCCTACAGATCTAAGTCCACAGTGCACCATCCCCATCATCCCCTGGTCATCCACTCCTCACACCCCATACCCCAGGATCTTTCAGCCTTACAGTCACCTCTCTTCAATGAAAATGTTGGAACCTGATCCTCCATGACAAATCAACTGAAGGCCCCTGATTTTTGTTTTGGTCACACAATCCAGCTACTCATCTGGCCTCCAACATCAAGAGGGTCAGCCTCTCCTCCCATCCACACCTACCGGCATTGCTCATCTACGTGCCTTCTCTCTCTGTGTTTCCCCCCCACCCCCGACCTAGCTAAAGCATGTGACTGCTGTTTGAAACTAGTATACATACAAATAAAAAGCATCTGAGCAACACAAGCTGTTATTAATGCACAAATTGATCAGCATCTAATGGTGGGAAATAATCCTACTAATTACATATTGCCACAAGTTGCTTTGATGTTTCTCACTGCTCCATCCTACATTTGTGAGAATGATATACCACTCCCAAACTGCAGTTTTTTCCATGAAGTTTCTCTATTTGAGTATTAGTTGCCCACTAAACTTGTCAGAAAAAATTAAGGCAAGTAATTAGTATAAGCACCCACGTGACAATGTGATAAATGTCAATGACTGCCATTTTTTTGTTTCACTCAGGAAATGACCAGTTACCTGTGACACAAACACAAGAAAATCTGCAGATGCTGGAAATCCACGACAACACACACAAAATACTGGAGCAACTCAGCAGGTCTGGCAGCATTTCTGGAAAGGAATAAGCAGACAACATTTCAGACCGAGTATCTTTCATCAGGGCCAACATCTCTGCCCGAAGCATCCGCTGTTTATTCCTTTCCATAAACGTTGCTTGACCTGCTGAGTGCCTCCAGCATTTTGTGTGAGTTATCTGTGACACCTCAATCATTCCAAGTAGTAAATTGCTCAAAATTGAATCATATTTATCTTTCTTTTTTTCTCATGATTTCTTTAGTTAATTTGACCTTGAATTAATCAGTTCTTCTCTTTATTTCCACATTCTTAAACCTTAAGAGAGGTACGCTTTGCTTCTTAGCATTCTCTAAACTAGAGAGAAAACTAACTTTGTAAGGAGGAAGAGAAGAGCCAATTTGATAAATGCAAAAATTGAGAGTGCAAGATATTACGTTTATATCTCCTAAATGGAAAAGAGTAGAAGATTTTTGCATCTGAGATACTCCCCTTCATGAAACGGGGTTTCCCTTCCAGTATCAATGCTGCCCTCATCCGCATTCCCTCCGTTTCCTAGACATCCGCCCTTATCCCTTCTCCCTGTAAGCAGGACGTGTTCACCTGTTGCTGCACCACCTCCCTCACCGCTATTCACTACCCCAAGCAAACCCAACATAGATTGGGGGATTGCTTCACCAAGCACCTCTGTTCCGTCCACCTCAAAAAGTGGGGTTTCTCAGTGGCCATCAATTTTAATTCCGTTTCCTATTCCCATCCTGATGTGTCAATCCATGGCCTCCTCTACTTCCACGATGAGGCCACTCTCAGGTTGGAGGAGCAATACCTCATATTCTGTCTGGCTAGCCTCAAACCTGATGGTGTGTTAACTGATTTTTCTAACCTGATAATTTCTCTTGCTTCTACCTTTACACTTTTTCCATTCCCCATTCTGGCTCCCTTCTTACCCGTCTCATCTGCCCATCACCTTCCTCCAGTGCCTCTCCTCCTCCTCTTTCTTCCATGGTCCACCCTCTATCAAATTCCTTCCTCTTAAGCCCTTTACTCTTCCATCTATCACCTCCCAGTTTCTCAATTAATACCCCCCACTAAACTGATTCCACCTATCACAGGCCAGCTTGTGCTCCTTTCCCTCCCACTACCTTCTGACTCTGGCTTCTTCCTCCTTCCTTTCCGGTCCTGATGAAGGGTCTCGGCCCAAAGCATCCTGTTCATTCCTCTCCATAGATGCTAACTGACCTGCTGAGTTCCTCCGGCATCTTGTGTGGGTTTTTTTCCTTTAGATTTCCAGCATCTGCAGAATCTCCTGTGTTTATGAAGTTTTCTTCCAATTTTATTGATTAAGATTTAATCAAGAGCTAGGCAAAATGATTCTTAAATACTGATCTTAATAGTAAATTGAAAAATATGGTGCAGCTATCAGAACACCTTGTTAGTTTTTGTATTTGCAAACCTGTGGAATAAATAATAGTAACATGTAGTTTTTGAAAGTATGAAATTAAATAAGACAATAATAATATTGAATATCTTTATTTCCTTAAATATTTCCACATTGCAAATCATGTTTGATGAGAATCCAGTGTATTTTGGAACAAGGTTGTGTTGTTTTCAACTTTAAATAGAATTGGAATTAGAAAAGTGATTTTTCAGTTAACTATAAATTTCCTGCTGTTAATTGCTTGGAAGATTGCAGGTCAGCTTCATGTGATATTTTTCATGAATGTGTGCATTTTTTATGTTGTGAAAAATTTTGTCAATACAGAATTTATTTCCTTAGTTACCTTACCCTTAATTTTCCAATGTAGCATCATTATGCAATCAGTAGATTAATGCAGCACTTTGCTCTGTTGCCTTCAAAAACAAACGGAAATGTGAGCATTAAAAATGTAGGCATGCCTAACGGTTCATTGGGTGCTAGGTTGCACTGCAGTGTAGCCGGCTTTGATGGCCAATGTTAGTTAAGGGGAAGACAGTTAATCAGTATTTTCATTCACGATTGGGGTTCAGTAATCTTAGTTGATGCAGGATTTACTGTTGCCATTAAATGAACTGATGAAATTTAGTATTTAGTACATAACCCCCTTTTTACTTGTGCTCCATCCTACACAAATGTTCTGCACATTTTCGATCCTTGATCTCAGTATCTCCAAGCGCATCAGTTCGTATTTACTTTTATTATCATCTACAGTTTTGTTACATAAAGTTTAACAGCACGCGGCTTCGATTTGAGATACCAAATATTATCCCCTTCTTTTATTCACTATCAGTGCTACAACCTTGATACCTTCAGCCACCAAACTCCTGCAGTCTGAAATTCAATTTGTAAATCTCTCTTCCTCTGACCCTAATTTGTAAGTGTAACTTTGCTCTCACCCCTTGTCTCATTTTCCCAGTGCAGAATCTACTGCTCTTAATTATCTTAAACATTCCGGTTCTATGCTTTGAAGATTGCCATGTTTATGTGGTGACAGCTGCATTTAATTTAAGGTTGCATTTCTTTTATATTTGCTTTGCAACTACTTAGTTGACAAGCAACAAGACAGACAGTGGGGGTAGTCTTTATACACCTGCTGCCGATTTAGAAATAAGTTCCTGCAATGAAAACTTCTGTGTTTGCTTTCAGATGTTGTGAGCGTGTTAGAGGCTTGGTTGAAAACAAAGCTTTTACTGCTGTGCATTTTACTTGATGTTATTTTATTAGGACTGATAATTTGTTGTCATTGGTGGACTTGAGAATGTAAAAGTAGCTTAAAATTCTTTAATAATTTTGAGCCTTTATCAGGAGTCTGTGATTGACCTGTAAAGCTTAAAAAGGATTAAGTACAGTCGGCCCTCCTTATCTGCGAATTCTGCATGTGTGAATTCAACCAACCACAAATCGAGAAAACCCGGAAGTGCTCTTCCAGCACTTGTTGTTCTAGCATTGTTCACCTTGCGTCTTGTTCGTTCACTACTTTGTTCCTGTGAAAAAATGGGTCCTAGAAAGCCATTAGGTGGTCAAAGCAATTCCTCACAGGCTAAAATGGTCTCTCTGGTTCGTGATAAAGTGCTTGTGAAGACTGAGAAAGCATTAAGTGTGTGGCTAGAGGACATGTCACAGAAGCATATCCCTGTCGATGGCCAAATTATACATGAAAAATCTCTATGAGCACTACTGTGACAGGGTTGATGAGAGCGAGAGAAAAGAGTTAAAGGCGGGTAAGGGATGACTGGCTGGCTATATAAAGCGCTACAGCCTCAAGAACGTAAAGATCATGGGAGAAACGGCATTGGTTAATGCCGAGGCCGCAGCAGCATTCCCAGAGGAGCTACAATTCTGCAGTTCTGAAGTCTTGACGTTCAATGCTTGAAGATCCTCAGCCCTCAACCTCCACAGTTCCTGACTTTAGTATTATCGAGCCTCCTCTAAAACGTCCTTATTCCCTAAACAAGACGGTGTAGCAACTACTGTACAGGTATTACAAGTTTTACTTGTTGTTTGATTATTGTTCGCCTCGTGTCTCGTTCGTTCACTCACTGCTTGTGTTGTGAGTGAGAGGAACATGTACAGTTTTTTTTTCTTGTCAATATTCCCTAAAGAAGACAGTATAACAACTATTTACATAGCATTTCCATTGTATTAGGTGTTAAGTTCTGTAATCGAGAGACGATTAAAAGTTTTACTCATTGTTTGATCATTGTTCGCCTTGCGTTTCGTTCGTTCGCTGCTTGTGTTGTGAGCGAGAGGAACATGTACAGTTTTTTTTCTTGTCAATATTCCCTAAACATTACAGTATAACAACTATTTACACAGCATTTACATTGTATTAGGTATGATAAGTAATCTAGAGATGATTTAAAGTATATGGGAGGATGTGCGTAGGTTATATGCAAATACTACGCCATTTTATATAAGGGACTTGAGCATCCGTGTTTCTTGGTATCCGCGGGAGGTCCCGGAACCAATCCCTCGCAGATAAGGAGAGCCGACTGTACTGGAAATTCCCAGTGGGTTAGGCAACATCTTTGGAGATGGAAAAATGGCTAACATAGCAGGTCAATGCACATTCATCTGTCCCTGAAAAGTAAAGAAACTTTAAGTTGCAGAGGGGAAGAGTGGTAGAAGGAAGAAAGGAAATATCTGTGATTGGTTACTACAAAGATGCAAAGTGTTAAAGCTGCCTCAATTGATGAATGAGGGCAGTTAGATTGAGGGGGAAAATAAGCAACCAAAACAAAAGAATATTGTTGAATTTTTGGGATGCAGGCGGCAGGTGATAGAAAACTGAAACAGAGAATATTGGAAATACACTGAAAAAATGGTAACATCTATGAAGAGAGTAAAAGAATTACAGTGGATGACTGATCAGAGCTGCTCAGCTCTAGTGCAAATAGGAAAGGCAGTTTATCTGAAATTGATGAATTCAGTGTTGGGTCCCAAAGACTGTAGAATGGTTAGAGAGAAGATGTTCCTTGGCCTTTATTAGAACAGTGCAGATGGGAAGAGAGGAAAGAATGAGAATGGATTAGACAACTAAAGTGTCTCTGAGTCACATTTGTAGACTGAATGAAGGGGATCTGATCTCTTGCCTCAGCCTCACACACAAAATGCTGGAGGAACTCAGCAGGCCAGGCGGTATCTATGGAAAACAGGACAGTCGACGTTTCGGGCCGATACTCTTCAGCAGGACTATGTCCAGTACTTTGTTTTTGTTTTTTATTTCAGATATCTCTCATCTTCAGTGTTTTAATTTTCAGATTGTAAACCTTGTTAAATGTAGCTGAAGTTAAGGTTGCAGTGTGGTCTTTAAGTTGAAAATATAGGGGTTCAATTCCCATTCTAAAGATATCTCTACTTGAGTGCAGTATGAAGGGTGTGCTGCCCTGCAAACGCTGACCTTTGCCTTCTCAAGGAGATGTAAAAGAGACAACAAATCTCTTGAAATGATAGAGGAGAATTTGGCTCAGCATTGCTATCAACATTTATCACTAGGACAAGGTTGGCAAACAGATTTCTGGTCAAATATAATCTTGTAGATCTCTGGACACATGCATTGAATCCTAAGGTGCAAGTCCAAGCTTCTGAAAGTGGTAACACAAATGAATGGGGTGTTAAGTGAGACTTGGGGCATGCTTGCCTTCATTAGTCCAGACATTGAGTATAAAAGTCGGCAAATCATATTGTAGCTTAAATAATACCTAGACATGTGAATAACCAATGAATAGAAAAATGCAGAGCATGTGCAAGCAGATGTGATTGGTTAGACTGGATTCATGGTTAGTCTAAGAGCTGTTCCTTGGCCATTTAAAGTAGTTCCTAAATTTCATCATAATATTGATCATTCTGCTCTTAATGTTAATATTCTGCTCTTAATAATATTAGGAAGCTGAAAATTCTGAAGGTGGGTATGTCATCTGGACTTGATGGGCTGGACCCCAGGGTTCTGAAAGAGCTGAACTGAAGAGATTGTGGAGGCGTTAGTAAAGATCTTTCAGGAATCTCTAGATCCTGGAATGGTTTCAGAGGATTGGAAAACTGCAAATGTCACTCCATTCTTTCAGAAGCGAGGGAGGCAGAAGAAAGAAAATTGTAGCCAAGTTAGCCTGACTTCAGTGGTTGAAAAGGTGTTGGAGTCTATTATTAAGTATGAGGTTTTGGGGCACTGGAAAGCACATGGCAAAATAGCCAAAGTCAGCATAGTTTTGTTAAGGGGGAGTCTTGCCTGACAAATTGGTTTGAATTCTTTGAGGAAGTAACAGGCAGGATAGACAAGAGAGAGTCAGTGGATGTTGTTTGGACTTTCAGAATGCCTCTGACAAGGTGCCGGCACAGGAGGCAGCTTAACGAAATAAGAGCTTATGGTATTACAGAAAAGATACCAGCATGGATAGAAGATTGGCACACTGGCATGAAGAAAAGAGTGGAAATATGGGGATCCTTTTCTGGTTGGCTGCTGGTGTCTAGTGGTATGCTGCAGGGGTCAGTGTTGGGACCACTTCTTTTCACGTTATATGTCAGTGATTTGGATGAAGGAATTGATAGTTCTGTGGCCAACTTTGTGGACAATACAAAGATTGGCGGAGAGGCAGATAGTATTAAGGAAGCAGGGAGTCTGCATAAGGATTTAGACAGATTAGGAGAATGTGTAAAAAAGTGGCAGATTAAATATAGTGCATGGTCATGCACCTATGTAGAAAATTTAAAAATTGGAGGTACAAAGGGTCTTGAGAGTCCTTGTGTGGGTTTCCTTAAAGGTTAACTTGCAGGTAGAGTCATTGGTAAGGAAGGCAAATGCAATGTCAGCATTCATTTCCAAGGACTAGAATAGTCCTGCAAAGATGTAATGCTGAGGCTGTAGAAGGCATGGTCAGACTGCAATGGATTATTTTCAGTAGTTTTGGGCCCCTTATCTAAGATGTGTTGGCATTGGAGAGGGTCCAGAGAAAGTTTACAATAATGATCCCAGAAATATGTTAATATGGGGAGCGTTTGATGGTTCTGGATCTGTATTTGCTGGAGCTTAGAAGAATGAGGGAGATCTCACTGAAATCTATCAAATATCGAAAGACCTAGATTGAGTGGATGTGGAGAGTTTGTATCCTATAGTGGGCCAATTTTAGGTCAGACAGCACAGGCTGAAAATAGAGGGATATCTATTTAGAACAGAGATGAGGAAAAATTTCTTTAGCCAGAGGGTGGTGAATCTGTGGAATTCATTGCCACCGACATCTGTGCAAGCCAAGTCATTGGGTATATTTACGACGGAAGTTGAAAGGTTCTTGATTACACAGGTTGTCAAAGGTTGCGGAGAGATGGCAAGAGAATAGGGTTGAGAGGGATAATAAATCAGCTCTGATGGAATGGTGGAGCAGATTATGGGCCTAATGGCCTAATTCTGCTCCTAATTTTTATGGTCTTAACTGGTTACAAATATACTTTTCACTAATCCTTTTGTTTATTGGTTTTGGTCCTGCTTCTTACTCTATTTTTTAGATTGTCTTGACTGTTGATCTCCTTTTCTGATTACACTACAGTATGTTGTCCTGTCACAGAAGAAGGATCATAAACCTATAGAACCAATTGATCTATAATTTCTCTGCTTCTATGAAGTAAGATTCCCCTTGAAGTTTCCCCTGACTTTTATTGAATTCCTTCAAATTAACATGGGATGGTCAGCATTGATCAGAAATGTGATGGCATTCTGCACAAATGCTGTTTCTGCAAAAGCAGGTTAGCAATAAGGTGTAATTTCTGAACATCTCAAGTTCTTTTCATCATCTTAAAGGCACACCCAAGTGTTTGAAGGAATATTCTGAACTTAGTTTGGCTGGCACTGCGTCCATCCTCAAGCACAAAAGTCAGCCTTACTGCCTACAATGCGTAGCAGTACACCTACAAATCCTCCTTTCTCCAACATTGGGAGGACAAATGCAGCAGATGTACATGAACTCCAGAGGCCTGAAGTTCTCTCTCCAGTCTCTAACACACTGTCCTGACTTGGAAATGTTGTTCCTTCACTGCTGCTGAATTAAAATTGTGGAACACAATACCTAACACTGCTGTTGGAGTACTTTTACCAGGGACCTGCATTTAATCAAGAATGCGACTTCCTGGCACCTCTTTCAGTGTAATTAGAAATGCTAGCTTTGTTAGCATCATGTATTTTTAATGAATTTAAAAAGTTGGAAATGGAAGAAAGAATGCCATACATAGGAAATGTATAACAAGGGAGCTGATATCTTTTGTGCAGGAAAATAAAACTTTGGAGTAAAGGTAGACAGAGGACTTGAGAAAGAGCAGCATGCCAGGGATGATTTTGTTTTGCTCTAATGGACCAAATAATCTCCACCTATGCTATAACTGTGTGCTTCTCACTTATATTCTGGATGCAAATTGTGTGAGAGTGAGTATTAGATAAGTATCTTTAAACTTTGTGAAAATTGTTGGTTCTAGCACCTGTATAATGAGCCAGTTTCTACTATTGAGCATGACTCAGTCAATGAAAATCTCAGAAAAATTGAAGATGCTGGAAATCTTAGATAAAAACAGTTATGCTTAAAATACTCAGGCTGCAATGTGAAAAGCTAAATTGATAATGTTTCAGCTCTGGGAAAGTGGGACCAATTCAAGTTCCTGACCTGAAATATAAGCCGTTTCTCTTTTCAGGTTTGCTGCCAGGTCCACTGAATATTTCCAAAATTCTCTGGTTTTGTTATGGCAAGGGCAGTGTGACAGCCATGTGTTCTGTAAGAGATTGGAGACGTGTTCTGTAAGAGATTGGAGACGTATTCTTTATTTATATGCTCCATTGTTTGATTTTCATAGTTGCAGTTATAATGAATTCTCAAGTTGGCATTGCTGTAAAAAGTGGTCTTGTTAGTGAGTTTAGAACTGTGTATGATCCAGTTCAGTAATCAATTCAGTTGACTTGGTGATGTGGTCTGTTTTTCAGTGTGTCATAGAGTAAACAAGCTATTTGTCCTGAATTTGAGGCCTCATGAAGGTCCAGGACTTGAGAGATTTAAAAAAGGAGCTTTTTTGCTATTTCAATTTTTTTTTCCAGCAGCACAGTCGCAGTCAATTTGGCACAGGAAGCCTCAAGCAGGTTCAGGAATGAAAAATTTAAAAAAGAAACATGCAGGATTTTAGCTTTTTTTGGCGGTACAGTCACGATTCATTAGCAAGGGCAAATAAAAATAAGGTGAGGACGAGTGGAGCAGCCATATTGTGAGCGGACCGGTGTTAGAATGGGGAGGCTTGGGTGAGGTATGTTTCTGGTCATTTTCTTCATTCTTTATTCTTCATCTTCTGGTGTATCGTTAGAGCAGTTGGAATGGCTCCATGGACTGTGTTCTGTACTATGAGTGAAATGTGGGAATTCAGGTAGACCTCCAGCCTTCCGGATAACCATATCTGCATCAGATGCACCAAGTTCCTCAGAGTATATGTCAAGGAACTGGAGCTACAGCTCAATGACCCGGCTCATACAGGAAACTGAGGAGATGATAGATAGGAGCTACAGGGAGGTAGTAACCCTAAGATGTAGGAGACAGTTAAATAGGTGACTGTCAGGAGAGAGAAGGCAAATGGGCAGCCAGTACAGAGTGCCCCTGTGGCTGTTCCCCTCAATAATAAGTATATCGTTGAAGGGGTTGACACTGAGATTGGAGGTTTGGCTTAGAATGGAGGGAGGGGAGGAGAAGAGGACTGCAGTAGTGATAGGAGATTCCATAGTTATAGGAGCAGACACAAGATTCTGTGTACACAATAGAGACAGCCAGGTACCAGGTCAGTAACATCTTGGATTAGATCTACTACATTCTGAAGGGAAGGATGAGTGGCCAGAAGTCTTGGTACATTTTGGCACCAATGACACAGGTAGGAGGTCCTGAAGAAAGAATTGGAGGAGTTGGGGAGAAAGGTGAAAAGCAGGACCTCTAGGGTAGCAACCTCTGGATTGCTGCCTGTGCCATGCACCAGTGAGAGCAGGAATCAGATGATTTGACAGATGAATGTGTGGCTAAGAAACCGGTGCAGGGGCAAAGCATCAGGTTTGTGGATCATTGGGATCTATCCTGAGGGAGTTGTGACCTTTACACAAAGGCCCCTGAATCTGAGGGGTCCAGTATCATAAGGCCATCTGACCCATTGTGCCTACTCTGCCATTCAATCATATCTCCTCCTCAACCCCAATTCCCGACCTTCTGCCCGTAACCTTTGATGGCGTGTCCAGTCGAAAAGCTGTCAATCTCTGCCTTAAATACACCCAACAACCTGGCCTTCATAGCTACATGTGGCAGCAAATTCCACAAATTCACCACCTTTTGGCTAAATCCTTGCAGGCAGTTTTGCCAGAGCTTTTGGGGAGGGTTTAAACTAATTTGGTAGGGGGATGGGAACTAGAGTGATAAGAACATAAGAAATAAGAGCAGGGGTAGGCCATCTGGCTCATCGAGCCTGCTCCACCATTCAATAAGATCATGGCTGATCTAACTATGGACTCATTCCCACCTGCTTGCCTTTTCCCCAGAACCCTTAATATCCCTACTATGCAAAAATCTATCCAACCATATATATTTACTGAGGTAGCCTCCACTGCTTCATTGGGCAGAGCAATCCACAGATTCATCACCCACTGGGAAAAGTAGTTCCTCCTCATCTCCATCTTAAATCTACTCCCCCGAATCTAGAGGCTATGTCTCGCTTACCAGTGGAAACAACTTTCCCGTCTCTCTTATCTATCTCTTTCATAACTTTATATGTTTCTATAAGATCTTCTCTCATTCTTCTGAATTCCAGCAAGTACAGTCCCAGGTGACTCAATCTCTCCTCTTAGTCTAACCCCCTCATCTCTGGAATCAACCTGGTGAACCTTCTCTGCACCATCTCCAAATCCAGTATATCCTCCTTCAAGTAAGGAGACCAGAACTGCACGCAGTACTCCAGGTACAGCCTCACCAGTACCCTGTACAGTTCCAGCATAACCTCCTTACTCTTAAATTCAGTCCCTCTAGCAATGAAGGCCAGCATTCCATTTGCCTTCTTGATAGCTTGCTGCACCAGCAAACCAACCTTTTGTGATTCTTGCACAAGCATTCCCAAGTCCCTCTGCACAGCAGCATGCTACAGTTTTTTACCATTTAAATGATAATCTGCTCTTTCATTTTTCCTTCCAAATGGATGACCTTGCATTTACCAACATTGTACTCCATCTGCTTCAATTGATATTGTTAAAGTGCTTTCACAACACTGTTAGGAAGTTCAAAGATATTGACAACGAAACTAAAATTGGTCTGAAAATAACTTTCGGTAATGCCCCACCCCCCTGACTTATGCAATCCCTCTTCCCTCTCTCACCTTATCTCCTTGTCTCACTCTGGTGCTCCTCTCCTTCTTTCTTCCATGGCTTTCTATCCTCTTCTGTCAGAATACCTCTGTTACTTTTGGGATAAGTATGAAAGGCAAATCACTGCAATTGATCGCTGTCTATATTCTGAAATTGATTTATTTAGTTACATGCTACTTGGGATGTACGCATTGGTCCAAGGCCACCATTGAGTCTGGAGGCTTGACTGCGTGAGGATAGCCGATTTCTTTCCCAAGGACTTTAGTGAACCAGGTGAGTTTTCATGACAATTTGATTGTCATAGTCATCTTTCTCAGCTTTTCCTGAAAACAAAACATTATTCATTGAACTTAATTTCCATTACTACAATGGAAGGCATTAAACTTAGGTTGTTAGCACAGGCCTCTGAGTTATGAGTCCCGTAATTCAACCTTTACTCCGTATTTACATGCCGCTACTTTGGGAAACAGACCTGGCTGCTGTTTTGGACGGTTTACTGCTGGATTCTCAGCTGTGACTTCAAAAAAAATCCAACAGAAATCCTACTAAAACTTGAAGATTTTTTGTAGGTTTAGTCATTTCTTTGGTGAGGGCATCTTGCTTTTGCTGATGATTATTTAAAGTTGATTGTATTAAACATGGTAAATATGTTGAGTTTAAGTGAATTGTTGGGCAAGTTTACACCTTGGAATTCCGTTCCTTTCAGAAGCTAGTTGCAAACGTGGTGAAGCCCATAAATCTGTTCAGACAAGTCACACTGAAGCTTTCTTGTGTGTTTTACAGGAAGCTTCTGGCTCAGATGCATGCATAGTTAAGAACAGACGGCTATGTGAAAGGTTCTGACTTGTTTAAGCAGCCATCTTAACAGATGAAAGGGAATGCTTTAGTTGTGCAACTGACATTTTAATAGCAAAACTTTGAGCTGCATTGTGGGATCTTATTTAAATAGCTTCTGTAATTTAAAAGGTCAGAATTGTTTATGGTTTTTTTCTTATATTCTGAAATAACTGTCAGCTGCTGCTTCTATGTTAAGATACTTTTGTTTAATAACTTTTATCATCAGTGTTGCACCCACTTTCAAATACTGGATACACATTGATATTTGCACTGAAAGGAATCAGTGAAGGCTTTGAGAATCATTTGGAAAAGAGCTGGATTTTGTGCATAACATGTATTGTTATCAATGATCTGATTTTCAGCAACAAGGATAGCAGGAAATAGCATCGGGTGGGGAGGGGGGGTGTATGGAGAAGTATGTATTTAGGCAGAGATCCCAGAATAATGTTGCAATAATTGAAACTACCCAGTAGTCTGTCAGCTCCTGCACTGATTTGTACATATCTGTGCTGAGATGTGGCTTTTAATGCCTTCATTGAAGCGTGGGATCAAGCAAACTGGATGTTCAGAATACCATCTGTATTAGTGCAGTGATTTGTGTCTTGAATCTGGGTGCAATGTTACTGCTGCAGTTGTAGCTACTCAGATGCAAATCTGTCACGTTTGTGCCAAGGAAAGGTCAGTAGTAATCTCTTTAAGTATCACTTTGCCTTTTAAAGCTGTGGACTTAGTTTGCTGTGGTAACTCAATGTTAAAATTGATGAATAGTCTTACAGTGCTGTTGTTTCAGGATATTGAAGTCATGGTTGCTGAAGCTTGCCCTTGGAGCAGCTGCAGTGAAGCCTCAAATGTGTGAGAACTGAAGGAGTTTTATGCATCACAGTACTATGCACGGCTTATAACTGAAGTGTCATTTAGCTTGCCAATTCTATAATACTGCTAATTTAACAGATGTAGTTTCAC